>NC_135636.1:12031428-12370000 GCF_053574225.1 Canis aureus
CGTGCACCCTCTCTTGTTCTCCCCAGTGATCAAAACAGGCTTCCCCACAGCAGGTGATGCTGGGACTGGAACTTGACGAGCGAGTGGAATTTTACCAGGCAGTGGAGCAGGGTGGCCAAGCTGTTCCTCACGTCTCAGTGGGTTTTCATTCTGCATACTGATTCGGAGGGCGAGCCTGGCACCAGGGAAGTAGGGATGAGGAATTAATTGTAATAGTCATGTTGCTCAGACAACATGTTCTTCTCAACAGACAGAAGGATGACCTGACTGCTTCCCGGGACGCTCGAGTCACCCAAGTGCTATAGTTTGCTCACCTGCTGGTGAAATGAAAAACAATTTCCTTTGAGAGCAACCTGGGCCAGTGACCTTACAGCACCGGAGCCACTGTGCTGATCACCATCCACAGAAATCACTTGCTGGGATGGATGGCTGCCCTGCTTTCCCCACAGAGCATTTTCAGAGCATAGTGTGGTCCTGTATCCAGTTTCCCCTGGATTCTTAGGAAGCCCTGGCTTGTTAAGGGCCTTTGGTTTGCAATTTCTTAAGATAATTTCCTGTAAGTCAAAGATACATCTGTGGTGGAGCTTAGTTGTTTTTAGTTGAGCCCAGATTCCCTCTGAGGAATAAAAGGACCACCAGATATTTGATGTTTGTTAACTCCTTCTGTGGCATAACAGAGAGAGAGCATGCATCGAGGTACTTGGCGGGTGCTGCTTTCTGGCGTTGGGGCCTCTGGGACCACAGGATCGTTCCAAATCCCACCATTGCCTATCTACATAGGTTTGACAGTTCTGGTGGTGGCGATAATACATCCGTTAACTATTTCTATGTAACAAATCACTGCTGCACTTAGTGGCCTAAACCAGCAAGTTATCACTTCTCACAGTTCTGTGAGGTGCTTGGATTGGCCCCTTGCCAATTTTGTCTGAGACAACTCTTGCGACTGTGTCCCGCTGGAAGGGCAAGGTGGCTGGAGCTGTGTTTGGTTGGGATGGCCAGAGCTTCATTCCCGTTTCCTCACAGTGGGAGGCTTCCTGGCATCATGGCCCCAGGATAGCCTCCCCAGAAGACAAGCCCCAATGCATATAACACTTACCAAGGGCTTGCATCTTGTTGAGTTGGCCCAAACAAGTCACATGGGCAAGCCCAGAGTCAGTGTGGGAGAGGGGTATAGATACTGGGAGGTATGGTTAGTCGGGCCATGACATAACAATCTTACACAAAAGGAAAGGAGAGATCGCCAACTAGGTCTTCCTAGCCCAGGTCCTGTGTCTCTTCCCTTCTGCCTTTTGATGTCTTAGAGTTCTCACCTGCAGTCTTGCGTGTGCTGCTCACCATGCTGTTAGGCAATGTGACCAGGAAGCACTTAGGCCAACAGGTACATCCTTAGACCATTACCTTCAGTGATGGTTTTAGGATGGTTCCAGCTCTGATTCTGACTCTGAGCACCCAGACCAATTCTGAGTACACGCAGATACCCCTTCTTCTTTCCCTGGAGTCCCTGGAGTTAGCACTCCGCATCACAGAAAAGAAACCCCCGTTGGAGTTTGCCTCAGACATGCATGAGCTCAGTGTCTGATGGGACAATGCCTCTCCACTATCATGCTCAGATGATCTCTCCAGAGAGCAGGCCTTTTATCTGTCATAATTATCTGTCATAATCACCTCTAAGATGGTCTCTAAAGACCCCTGCTCCTGGTCTTCAAGCCCTGTGTGATCCTTTTCACTTGAGCAGGAGCTGGGTTTACTGACAACAGTATGCAGTGAAGTAGTGTGACTTTACTCCTGAGAGTAAGTTATAAAGAGGCTGTGGCCTCCCTCTTGGGTGCTTTCCTGCATTCTCTTGGGTCCCTTACTCTAGAAGAATCTGACCATCAGGTGGTGAGGCAGCCCTGTGGCAAGACCCGCTTCAGTCTGCCTGACAGCTGATCTTCTGAGGCCTCTTACCAACAGCGATATGAGTGAGTGAGCTCAGAGGTTATCCTCCCCAGGTCATTCTCAAGATGACTGTGGCCCCAGCTGATACCCTCCACACAGCCTACAAGAGACCCCAAATCAGAACCACATAGACGAGGTGCTCCTGGATCCCCAACCCAAAGGAACTGCGAGATTACATGTGTTTGCTGTTTCCAGCTGCTACATTTTGGGGCAATTTGTTACACAGCAATAGGTAACTAGTACACAATCATGTCCTCACTTTGGGACACATACAGCCTTTGTAAAAATGTGCAGAACTCAGGATCCCCCAACCCTCCACCTCCAGACAGTGAGTAAAAAACTAAGTGAAGCAAGAAGGAGGAGTGACAGGGAAAGAGGAGGGGGCGGGAGGATTTCTTTGGTCCCCTGGAACCATAGGCCCTTGACTTTCCTTCACTGGATGTTGTGGTGTTTGGAAATAACCATCCAAGCAGAAAAAAGTCCTCACAGGGTTAAAAGGGTAGCAACAAGTAATTTAATACTTTGTTTGATTGGATTAGTAGCAAAGGCATTGCTAGTCTCTAACGGAGACAAGGAAAGTTTAGCTGTTTAAATTAAATCTCTTCAGCATCATTGGTCTGAGCAGTCTACTTATCTTTGCTCCAGATGCTCTGCACATTTCTGTTTCTCTTATTCTGGGGTGGAAGGGGAAGCAAAAATGAATTTTCTTTTCTTTTCTTACGTAGGTACATCCCCTGGACCTACCCCATGTGACTACTGCAGCACATATGGTTTAGAGCCATTGAGAATAGTAATGGATCTGCCTGGCTTGGGTGAGCACTGGAGCAGAAATTCTCCCTCCTTTTAACACTTTGGCTCAGTGAGGCAGGCCAAGCCCTGTAATCATCATTGATTATCTCATTCGGCATGACTCCTGGGAAATCTTGGGTGAAAGCAAATTGAATTGGATATTTGCTGCCACTCTTGTAAAAGGATCCCATCTTAGATTAATTTCAGGCATGATGGCAGCCTAGAAAATGAGGTCCCAGAGTAGTGTGGCCAAGGGGGCTGTCAGGCACTGTGAAAAGATACAGCCCTTGTGAGCTGATGTATGGAAAGGCTTTATAGCAAAGCACTATCTTTTAACATAGAGGATTAGTCACAGAGGGGAGGCTCCTCCATAGATGAGTTTGCCCGACTGGCACAGGGAAAAGGCTGATTGTTAAAAAGATTAATTAAATAAAGCCCACACTGCATTGTTCCTGTGGGTGTCCTAGGCCTCCTAGGGAGAGAGGGCTGCACCAGGTCTCTTGGGGCAGGATCTTAGACATAAAGGGAAGAGAAGCTCTTTTGTGGACTTTGGTTCATTCTGAGCAATCCCTAGCCCTTAGTGGGGGAAGATGAATAGGCGAAATTTAAAAAGGCCAGGGGTTTATTTAATGAGAGAGGAGGATTTGGGGCTGGTGAGTCCTGCTGGAGGCCCCGTGGCACTGCTGAGAGATAGAGTAGCACTCAAACTTGAGCCCTCAGCCACCTGCCTCCCTCAAAAACATCCCACCTGACCAGAAGTGGGGCCTTTCTGACCCTTGTGAAGAAGATCCCAAAAGGACGGTGGTTGTGAGATTGGGTGACACATATGGTGCCAACTAGAGAAAGCCAATGATGTGAAATCAGCATGTAGGGACCAACCCTGATGGCAAATGGAGCCCATGGGCATCATCGAGCAGAGCAAACAGAGCTCTGGCTGTGAACCTAGCGAGATGATATGTGCAATAACAGAACACTAATAATAATAATGACAGTGACACTAACACATACTCTTCATCAAGTGGCATTTACGTGTCAGGATGTTTAGATCTAACTCTGCAGAGAGAGATCCATATAGATATATAGCAGCCCAGCAAGATAAGTATTATTTGTGGTGAAAAATGTTGGTACTCCTCCAAAATCACCTTGGGTCCCTTTTCACCCATTTTGGGTGTGTTCTTGCCTCCAACAGTAAGCAGCTGTGCTATGTTCATAGGGTTTCTCCTGGGCCAGTGGAGCTAGTTTGGAAACATTGGAGACACAGAGGTGCCCTGAACTGGGCACTAACAGGTGCAGAGAAGCAAAACAGCTCTAGGAGGGTGAACTCAGAGGTGTAATTTGCGGGCCAGAGTGCTGCTGAGGATTAGGCTGAGGATACTCTTTGTAGGCCTTTTTTTTTTTTTTTTAAGATTTATTTATTTGTTTCAGAGAGAGAGGGAGGGGAGGGGCAGAGAGTGGGTAAGAGACAGAGAGAGAGAGAGAAGCAGACTCTGTGCTGAGTGTAGAGCTCCATGACCCTGAGATCATGACCTGAGCTGAAACCAAGGGTCTGATACTTAACCGACTGAGCCACCCAGGAGTGCCTACAGGTTTGCGGGACGTTTGCCTGAGATTACATTCCTGCTTGGCTTCCTCCATTTGTCTCTCCTGCCTCCCCTACTCAATTTCCAGCGTCTCCTGGGAGTGCTTCCTTAGTAATACAACCCTTCATCTTGGGATCTGTTTCTGGGAAATCTA
The DNA here is from genome assembly GCF_053574225.1 of Canis aureus. Taxonomy (NCBI): domain Eukaryota; kingdom Metazoa; phylum Chordata; class Mammalia; order Carnivora; family Canidae; genus Canis; species Canis aureus. The sequence goes on from NC_135636.1 coordinate 12,035,890, forward strand.
ACCTAAGGCATTATCCCTGATTTGCAAGTCAAAAGCAGAAGTTTATGGTGAGGTGGAGTTACTAGCTTGAGTACGGTCACACAAGTAAATGGCTTGTTTATGACCAGTCCTATCTGACTCCAGAGTCCATGTTCTTCACATCACCCCCAAAAGCCCGTTACCAAAGGGGAAATGTTTGTGTAGGAAAAACTTGGAGAAAAGCTCATGCTTATTATCATACTTTAGTTCCCTGCTACAAGTGTTTCTTGCCCATGGGACCAAGAGTTGGTCAAGGTCAAGACACCTCTGACAGCAACATCCTTGTAAGTGGATTTGTAGCTTCTACACCCAGCTTCATACACCCAGCTAGATGACACCTCACTATGATACATTCCACATGCTGGCACCAGCATGTGACACAGAAGATAATTCTCTTCTGGTGCTGGCATATGGGATGTATCACAGTGAAGTGTCATCTTTTCGTGTTCATTTCCTTTAAAAGCTAGCATTGGGCAATGGTGGTCCTGATCATTGCTACCTGCCTGCAAGAGAGCTAGTAAGGCCTAAGGGGAGATAAACTTAGGAACCTGATAGAGCCCAAGCCCTGGCCTTGGTGCCAGAGAAATCACCTAAAATTGGAGAGGTAAGAACAAGACTTGCAGAGGCTGGAGACCAGGATTGCCTTGGACTCAGAAGGAACAAGACTGAAATTCTAGAAATTCTGAAATTCTAATTTATAAGCCAGATATGAAGCTTTAGACAAATTACTTAATTTCTCTGGGCCTTGTGTTCTCATCTACAGACTGGGAATTCTGTTTATAGAATTGCTATGACTTTTGAGAGAATGAATGCATGCAAAGGATCTATTGTAAGGATTGGTGCATGGTAAGCATCCAATCATGGTACTTGTGCTTTAACTAATAATTGCAAATAGTTTTTGCTTATTTTAAGTAGGAGGCAATGGTCAGGATATCAAATACAGCTGGCTTGTCATATATATCAGCATATACTCAAACTCTAGCAAATTGCCTGCTCTAGTAAGGCAAGGGAAGGGAAGACCTGTATTATAAAAGTTCCATTTTCTCATAGGAGCAGTGTCTTCCGTGGATTGTTCAAAATCATAGCACAAAATAGGGAATGTACGGCTGTGAATTTTTACATTCTGGTAGAGTTCTATAACCTTCGGACTTACAGACAGTTAGTGGAATTGCTTGGTTGCTGGCTTGAGGGCCACTCAAGTTAATTTCCTGCAAGTGTCCAATTGGCCCTATTTTCCAGGTGACAGTGGCTTTTGGTAGTGATCTCAAACAGAGGCCTAAACAATGTTTAGGTTTATAGCATGCCTACTGGAAATGTACTTTAATACCTGTGACCACAATACTGCTGCAGAACAATCACTAAAATGTCAGTTGGCTACAACAACAGAGGTTAATATTATTATTTTGCTTATGTGACTTCGGGTCAGATGGAAGCTCTGCTTCAAGCTATGGGTTGGTCAAGTCTGCTCATGTGTCTGCCTTCTAGGGCCCAGCCTGAAGGGGCACACTCTGCTTATGGCAGTCACAGGCCAGTCCATGCCAGCACATTTAGAGCCTCTGCATGTGTTAGTCTGCTAAGATTACATTGGTTAAAGCAATCATTGGGCCAAGTCACAAACCAAGTAGGTGAGGAAACATACTCTGTCTAGAGTAGGGGAGGGTCTCCAAAGTCACATGGCAAAGTATGTGGATGAATAATTTTATAGTGAGAGAGGCAATGAAGAAGTGTAACAACAATCCAATCTACCACACAAGAAAAATGAGACGTCGCACTGTACCAGAACTAGGACAAAAGACAGCAACAATCAAAGAGAGATCAGAGGGTTAGCATTGATGCTCTGAGCATCTGCTATGCAGTTGGGACAAAGAACACTGAAATTACCCCAAAGAATACCCAAAGATCTCCCTTCTGTACCCCAACTTATGATTAGAAGTAAACAGATAACAATCAATATACACATGGATATGTCATAAGTTAAGATACATAAATGATGTGTATCTTAACTGCTGCTCCAGGTAGATAGTCACTGCTATGACTAAACCTGGCTAACAGCTCCTGAGAGAACCACTCCCTGCCTACCTAAGGATTGAGCTAAGTGGGTAGGGGATTATCCCTAAAAGGCTTCTGGGTTTCTTATCTCAGCCATGCTTGAGATTTGTGTTTAAAGGTCCTCAAAAATACACTTTCCCTCTCACTGCCTGTCTAAGCTCTTGGTGGAAGACTGCTGACTCGACTGAGCTTCTAGGAATGGGGACAGACATAAACTAAACCATGATGAAATGGATCTTGGCCTCTGCTGATGAAAAATGGGGCATCTCACCTGGGGTGTCTCACAGGTAGTGAAATTAAACTGAGAACAGAAAATAAAATATAATCCAAGTTCCTTAAAATGCACCTAAATAAGTGCAAACTACAAAAATAAGTAGCAAGAGGGGAGTTATCAGAGACTTTTAGAACTCAGTGGACACAGGAACGGTCTCTTTTACAGTTATTGAAACAGAAGCTTATCAACTTAAGGGACTGTTCGAGGCACATGGGTATTTAGTGCCAAGGACCTTTGCATTAAGTGTCCAGTTTTCACTCCTTATCTTGCAAACTCGCTGTTCACAAGAGTCTAGAAGGTTTTCAGTGTCTGCATTTTGAATAACAAGAATTGAACTGGAGACAAGAGGGGCAAAGGTTACATAATCAATGAAGAGATTATTGAGTAACAATGCTGACCTTGGTTGTGAAAAGAGAAAAAAGGCACTGCCATGGTATTCATACAACCCAGGAGGAGGGGCGGGGAGTCTTCTTTGAGTTCATTGCAATCTGGGGATAAACCCTGATTTGAATACTTTCCAGCTATAAACTTGAAAATGCCATTAAATTTCCTTAAGCACTGCTTCCCTCATTCGCAAAGTAAAGATAATTTTTTTCTGAGCTTCCAGCTTTGAAAGGTTATTGTGAGTTTCCAAATGCAGGTTATTCAGTCCAACAAAAACATTTACTATGTGCCTACTCCACACCTACAGGCACTAGAGAGTCATCGATGAGTATAGCAAGAGCATGCTACATATGCTAGCTGATGGAACACGCGTGTGCATAAGAGAACAATCATTATTATCACTACCTTGAGAGGAGCTCCCTTCTCCCCTGGAAGCAGTGACTAGAAAGATATCCGTCGATGCTTCCATCACCCACACAGCTCAGAGCTCTAAGACTTACTGCTCTTGGTAGTCACAGAGCACATAAGACATTATCCAATGGTCATTGTTTAAAATGGTGCTTCTGAATTTTTTTTTTCCTTTATATACATGCGAGTTTCAAGGACGACTTAGGTGTTGTTCTTGATGAAGCATCATGATCCAGAAGGGAAAGTGTAAGACAGAACATTGTGGATCAGGGGCTAAATATCTCGAGTTGCTTCATTCCCAACTTGCTTTAAGGGTCTGGATAACTCCAGTTTTCTGAATTTGGAATTTCCTCCACTCTACAAGGAGGAGGAATCTTGCTCTGCTTGCTCCAAAGGTTTCATGGGGAGTCAAGATAGCAATGGGTATGGAAGATTTTTTGGTTTTTGTTTTAATTTATAAATGCTAAAAAAAAAAGGTTAACAGCAGGCCACAACCTATTTTTGGCCTGTATTTGGGACATCTGGGAAAAGAAAAGATAAACCAGATGAATTCTCTTGTCAGCTCGCTAGTAACCAAATTTACTGTAAAACACACAAACGGTAATTTACCATTTGGTAAATGATATTTACCAGCAGAAAGATAAGGGAGAGTCTTTGTCTATGAGTTACTTATAGCAGGAGAAACCTAGTCTGTGTCAGCTACTTATTGTAAATAAACCTGAAATATATGTATTTATGGGACATGGCTCACTGGAAAACGTCTCATAAGCCATGTGATTTATTTGCCAATTGCTATGTCTTGCTATTGCATGTAAACTGATTCAGAAGCGAACTTAATGCTAGGTCTGATGAGTGATTCACGCTGAATCTCATCTGCGTCCTTTCATGATATGTCAGGTGCCATCATAGTTAAGGTATGAAAGGACAGGTATAAAAAGGTGCTTCACAACTAAAATGACTCCTCTGTTCAAGCAATGTGCTTACACTTCATATATGAAATCTTAGGCAAAGCAATCCTCGTACCGAAGACAATAGACAACCGGGGCAGTGGTGTCAACAATCCTAGATCTTCCTGAGGGAACAAAGCTTGGCTGTATCTTGCTATTTCCAGTAAACTTTGAATCAGGAATAAATTTGGTACTGGGTGTTGTCAATGGTTTGAGTTGAGTCTCATTTGTTTAATCTCTGAGCTTCCTCAGGTGTTCTCATAGATAAGGAAGGCATTGTCATCACATGCTTTTGGGCATCACCAAGGAAGCACCTGTAAGACCTAATCCAGTCTTTAGGGTAAAGATTTTGTGCATGTGTGAGATACAAATGATAAAGAGAAACACACACTCTACAAAACAGCAGGGTCTTCTTAAAGCCTTTGAAGCCAGTTGAGGCTGGGTGAGTGGGCGTGGAAGAGTAGAAAGAAAATGCCCTGGGGCTTTGCTGTTACAATCAAAGAGGCAACAGTTAGAGCTGGCTTTTGGGTGGGTTCTTCGGTCACCTGTTTAACAGAGTGGGTGTGGGCACCAGTGTCCACAGCCACAGATAATGCACTTGATCATTCTTGTGGTTGGATTTTCCCCTCCCAACTAGCTCCTGACCACCCCGCAAACCATTTGTGGTCTCTTTTTGTGCCCATTAGGACATTAGCATTCTGTGTATTGCCTTCCCTGTCCACTGTCATTACCTTGACATACATGGCGTGTGTACAGCTCGAAGAGCAGCAGAAATGAGGTGAGCTTGGACTCCCCTTCCAAGTGCTCTGCCCTTCTGTTTCTTTTTTTCACATGTTGCCCATCACCATTTTGAAAGCCAAGGGATAGAGACTATCCAGAGATGGATAAGTAAAATAGTCTAAGTAAAAATATTTTTTAGGGGGGATTAACCCAAAAAGGCAAGAAAGGAATATTTTATCTTCTTGGAACTCCCAAAGCCCCAGACGGAGAGGGAATTGGAGAGAACAGAGAGCAGTTTTCCACCTTGACTCTCCATCTTAACTGAAGACTTACCTAGGGTCCTTTTAAAAAATGCTATGCCTGGGCCCCACTCCAAACTAGTGAAATTAGAATTTCTAAGAGTGAGGCTCAGCATGCATTTTAAATGTTTCCTAAGTATTTCTAATGGGTAGCCATAGTTGCAAACCACTAGGATAGATATTTTGTAGTCATTTGTTATAGTTCTTATGAAAAAGTCAGGTAGTTCATGTATTTTGGGGCATAAAATGGCTCAGGACTGAAATATTTGCTATTGTGAGAGAAGCTATTTAAAATGGCAGCCCAACTGCAGACCAGAGCATTGTCAGTCCATCTATGAAACAATTTATTTTGATGCTTATGGCATTAACCAATCCTGAGATCGTTCTGTCTGATGAGAATGTGTTTAATGACCTGAGTCCATCTATGAGCCAGAGAAACACCCTGATTGACTTCTCCTTTGACAAGTTTATCAGCTTGAGGAGGACATTAATATTTTTACCGTTAAACAAAATGACTTACAAGTGGGATCTTATTAGAAAATGTGAGCTCCAAATCACGTCAGGAAGAGAACCCTCCCCACTTCCTTCCCAATAATGGAGCTGACACTTCTGTTCTCAGGAGAAAAAGCACTGAAACTGTGTGTTATTCCAGAAATTCTGAACTGTGCAGCCAACTGGATCACTTTAAGGACCCAAATGGGAGACATATTTGTAGTCAATGTCTGCACATAAGGAATTTCTCTCTGCATAATTTTGCTCTTAAGGGTGATGGAATGAACTCTACTTTAATTAAATGCAGAGGGACACTAATCTACTTTGAAAGGCACCACTAATCCACTTATTGGCAGCTAAGATATGTAGATACTAATGGGAGTTTCGAGAGAGCAGGCACAAGAGGGAGACCATTTCTAGGAAATACCCACTCTTGGAATAGGCACTGTTGTGTATATATCCTTCATGGCCAATGGCTACCAAGCAACTCCAAGTAAATCCAATATACTCTGCTTACCTCATGGCTTATGTCTTCATTAGGGGGTTATGCACATGATATAAACAGTTTTTGGTATGCAATGATATTAAGAAATGAAGAATCTATTTATAATTTGGTACTCATGCCTAATTATACATTAGTTTGGTCTTCTGTTAATAAACTTTTGGATATGTACTCTAAACTTCAAGTTAGTTTTCTACGTATTATTATGGTTTTGTATTTCTGCCCTGTGGAAACTTAAAAAAAAAAAAAGGTATATGCTACTGCATTTATTGGTGTTACTATGAGTAGTTTCATGACTGTTTTTACTTTCTTTGCTTAAACAGACATTGAAATTTCTAGTGCAAATTACTCGCTCATAGAATATAACTGTTGTTCAGGAAATGCTTGAATATTTTCAGCAGAGGAAAGAAAAGTATATTATCATCATTTTTAAAAAAATATTTTATTTATTTATTTAATCATGAGAGACACAGAGAGAGAGAAAGGCAAAGACATAGACAGAGGGAGAAGCAGACTCCATGCAGGAAGCGCAATGTGGGACTTGATCCCGGGACCCCAGGATCACGCCCTGCGCCAAAGGCAGACACTCAACCGCTGAGCCACCCACACATACCTCATCTTTTTTTTTTTTTTTTTTGACAAAATAGCTTAACTGTCTAAGAAATAGTCCATGCATACACCATGCACACACCTTCATTCGTTGCACACTCCTAAGACTGGCCCAGGAAAACTTTCATTCTTCCTGTGCTCTTCATTGAAAGCTAAGGGAAGGACAAAGGAAAGACATGTAGAGCAGGAAGAGAGAAGGATCTCAGAAGGACAATAAAGCAGCTGTTAGCAAACCTATACCATGTCTTTAACAATACAAACCCCATCCCTAAACAACGTCACAACCTCCTGTTAATCTTGTGACACTCCGTTAAAAAACAAAAGTACATACACAAACCCCTGATGTGATTCAGATAGAGTCAAAGTCTATATTTGAAAATTAACCATGGGCTCATTTGGGAGCTAGAATGGCAAGAATAAATTAGCATTTATTGTATGACTGGTACAGTCACTATTATTTATTATGCATAATGATTTTATAGGATAGAAATCATTATATTCATTTTGTACTTAGAAACTGTCCTAAAGTCACACAACTTATACAGCTAGTGAATTAGAGGTTGGAACCCTGGGGTTGCCTTGAAGCTGGTTCTGAGGAAGTGTAACATGAATGCACAACTCTGGACAATACATATACTGAAAATACTGGAGAGTGACCAGAAGCAGGCAGAAACGTCTATCCTTTGAAGAAAGGACCAGCACTGGATGAGTTATTTATTTTATTTTCTCTACAACATACATACATACACTTATTTATTTATTTAAAAATATTCTATTTATTCATGAGAGTCACACAAAAAGAGGCAGAGGCATAGGCAGAGGGAGTAGTAGGCTCCCTGAAGGTAGCCCAATGTGGGACTCGATCCCAGGGCCACACCCTGAGCGAAAGACAAGTGCTCCACCACTGAGTCACCAGGTGTCCCTTTTTTATTTTTTACAATTTTTAACTTGAGGAAAGGCCCCACTCAATACCACATGGGTAGACTAAAACTTGATAAAACCCCATAGCTACTGCAAAGGGAGGAGAATCCTAAAAGGTGAAGCAAAACTGAGGAGTCCGAAATTCTATGTATAAACTGATCCCCTTTCTCTTGCTGACTCAACAACCATGGATACATGGAGCAGAATCCAAGTATCCTACTAAGGTTAAAAGAACTGAACTGACATTTGAACTGCTACCCACTGCAGGGAGCATAGAATTTTGAGTTTGAATACAGCCAAGTTGAATGTCTGCTAAAACAAAACAAAAATAATAAAACAACAACAAAGACAAAACTCTTTGGAGGAACATAACAGAATGCAGTGTCTTTATAACATACACAATGCTCAGAATACAATCTAAATCTACTAGACACAAAGGCACAAGAAAATATGATTTATACTCAATAAAAAGGCATTAAATAGAAAGAAGCCTCAAAGAAGAGGGATTTTGTGTCTCAATTCCCCCTGAAGCACCATAGCAACCTGGCAGGAAAGGGAAATAATGAAGACGATACTCAGGCTAAGGATTGTCTGTGTGTGGGAATGGCTGCTCCAAGGAAGAATCATAAGTCAAAAACACAAGTTGTATGAGTATGTGGAAAACATGGTTCCCTATACCTTAGTGTCTCTCCAAAAGATGTTGCTCAGCAGTGGGCCTTCCCGGATAGAAAAAACGCTTGTGGAGGCAGGTACAAGGATTAGGATGACGTGGTTCACCATGGGGCCTTGATCATGTTTGGATAGTAAGCCAATCTTATCTCAGAATGGGACTGGACAGTGGGAATGGGTGACTACCGTGCTACATTGCTTTGAAATACCATGGAATACTCAGTTTCACAGGCTGCAGTAAAGAGAGTATAGAGGGAGAAGAAAAGAGACTAAACTTTCTGGAGCTTCAACATTAAATGCCAGACAGAAGAAAGTGAGCCTAAAGTAGAGACAGAGAAGGGTCAGGGAGGTGAGAAGGAAACTCAATCAGTGTTAAGACATAAAAGTCAGGGAAAACATGGCTCTCTATCTTTTGGTGTCTTCCTCGCAGGTAAAGTTCAATAACAGATCTCCCCAGACAGATGCAGATGTAGTTTGGTATGTATAAGGATTGGAACTGCATGGTTTCCATGGGGCTCTGGTCATGAAAAAATAATGTTTCAAGAAGGAAGGAGGGGACAGTCATTTTGAATGCTGCTGAGAGATCAAGTACAGTGGTCAATATTTTGGGTGGCAATTAACTTTCTTGTAAATGGGACAAAATTCAGATTAGCAGTTCTCACTTAGCAGAGGCATTATTTGAAACAATGCCTGATGGTAAAATGTTTACACATTTAAATGTTAATGTTAATGTTAAATGTTGCACATTTAACTCCTGAGTCCATTCTATCACATTTTCAAATACTATTATATAACATACTTCTAGAGTTTTTTGTATATATGCTTCCAAATTTGCTCTTTTAAAAATGTTTCGGTTCCTGATTTGCATATGATACCACTTAGAGTCATCGTCTTGCCAGCCCATTCTGCTTCCACTCCAGGATTGAGACTTCACCTGCCACAATGGCCCTGATAGCGAGCCCATCCATGGGAAGAAATTTCCTGATGAGAACTCACTGAGCCATATGAATTTTGGGATCTTAACCAAGATAGATGATGGACCCCCTAAAAATGGTTCCTGGTTTTTAAATCTGCACTGTTAAGATTCAGCGGCCAGAAGCAAGTATATGGTCTTTGGTATTACTATTCTGGAATCAATGAAATGCTTTGGATTTAAGATTGAATTGATCATTATTGCTAACTGGAAGCAAATCTCATAGATTTGATCTTGTGTTTTATCTTAAGTACCAAACAATTTCTTCTTCATCTGGAGAGAATACTCTCTACCCTCTAGTTTATTCTCATATCCTGTAATATTTGGGCTGTAAATATTTGTTGTAGTTCTTTGGGGGTACTATACTCCTTAACCTCCTTCAAAGTCTAGATGAATTCATGTTGAATTTTGTTACTATGAAATAAAATCTAAACAAGAAGCAATATACTTATGTTCCTGTAATGGTCAGTCCTCGCATCCCCTCAAATACAGCCAAAAGAACAGTACTGCAAACAACAGTGACATGGTAAAAAGTTTCCTGATTGCTATTACAGCAGGGCAATTGTCACTTCCAACATATAGGAGATTAAGGTTCTTCTTCTGAGGGTTGTGTCTCTAGGAACTCACCTTCCTCTCAGTTTATTTTTAATTTTTAATTTTTCCCCCAAATCCTCATCCAGAAAACACAATCAGCCAGATAGTGTTAACTTCGGACATCTGACAGCACCTTAAGATCTCAGAAGACATACTTTCTGTGGATGAGCAGAGCACAGACTCATGGTTTGGCAGCTTCAGTACCTTGACACACTTGAGGAACCTGCAAGAATCTTAGTAGGCAGCTTCTTTTCTGTGTTTTGAAATTTTGAGTGAGGACATGAAAACCAATTTAAAATATTTACAATAATAGGAAGAAGGGACAGTCCTTTTCTGTCGCACTTTAGGAGGAAGTTAGGAACAAATGTTAGAAGTTTGGTTGGGAAAATTTCAGCTCAGTTTAGTGGAAGACATGCTAAATTTGAGAGCTGGAGTTGCTGTGAACTACCCCATCACAGGACCTGGGGTAATATGACCATCAAGCGATGATCAAGAAGAAAGTCTTATACTGGGACCATATTTGGAGCAGAAAACTTCTAAGATGCTTTGTTTACTAATTTATCACCTGCTTTTATAGGAGCATCACAACTAGATGACCCACATTATCTTTATTAAAGGCATGGCTGATTTTTTAATGGTTCTCTCTCAACCACAGACCTCAAAGTTCAATCTGTTATCAAAACATGATGCAAAGGCCATCAGACATGCCTCTTCAGACCCTGTAATAGGGTTGTCATTTCTTCTTGTTTCTTTATTACTTTTGTTTCTATGTTTCTTTGTGATTCTTAGAAACAAGTTCTTGATTTCAACAAAAAAAGTTCTTGTGAGAAAAGAATGCTTGCCAACATGATTTTTAAAAAATTATTATTAAGCAAGCTCAGAAGGAAAATTGAGTATGCCAAAGTTTATGGCCAAGATATTTTATTTACAATTAATTTTCCATATTATTCATTTCCTCTATGGAATATTAAGAGCACGTGGTTATTGGAGAACTCTGCTTGGGTGAATCAGGCTCTCTCATGTCTCTTTAATACTTGCCAATCCTTCTCCTTGACTTCAGATGACATGCTTAAGCATATATTCATGGTTTATCCTGAGGGTTTATCCTTTATTGAAGGATAAGCTCTCAGAGAAGGTAACAGGCAACTGCTTATCCTATAAGCCTGGACAATCTAGACATATAAAGGGTCTCTGATTGGTGGTTTGACTTTATTTATTGGAATAAATGGCAATTAGCTCCTTACAAATAGAATGAAGAAGTTATCAATAATAATTATTATTATTTTTAATTTAATTTAATTTAATCTTTAAAAAGATTTTATTTATTTATTCATGAGAGACACACAGAGAGAAAGAAAGAGGCAGAGACACAGGCTGAGGGAGAATCAGGATCCATGCAGGGAGCCTGACGTGGGACTCGATCCAGGTCTCCAGGATCACACCCTGGGCTGAAGGAGGCACTAAACTGCTGAGCCACCCAGGCTGCCTCAATAATTATTATTAAAAAAAAATTCTTATGCTAGCTGTGCTTTTATTACCAGTGGGGTTTTGAAATTCAGTCTTTGTGGGTTCCTAATTCAAAGACTACCAACCAGAAGTAAAAGGCCACTGCAAAATAGCTGTGTGATCTTGGGCAAGTCACTTAATATATTTGAACCTCACTCATAAAATAAGATACAAATTATAATATGTCCCTCCCCATATCTTGTTTTTGATACTATGTCATTCAATTTTTCAATGTGCATTCTTGGTTCACTGTATTTTATTATTTGCTTTGCTTTTGTCTTCATACATTTCGTTGATGAACCTAGAACTCTAAAATTAAGGTGTCTTTATTCCTGTTCTGTTAAAATTTACACTTGTTCCTTAATACTTAGTTTTCTATTTTTCGACTCCCTATGGAATTTAGGCCAACTCATGTAACTTTTGGATTAAAGCAATGTAAGCAGAATGACATATGTCACTTCTAGGATCAAGACTGAATGATCATTCTTTATCCTCCCTCTGTCCTGCTACTGTGACTAGCTTGGGTTTTGGGGTGAAGGTGATGTGGAACAAGCTCTTCCATTTACAAGTAATGCATGTGCATCACATTTAAGTCTGTGGTTCACACCACTGAGCTCTGGGGATTATATGTCACTGCAGCATAACCTAGCCTATCCTGACTAGAACAACTTCCTTCATCCATTGCAAATAGATTATTGACAAGTAGCATTTTGGGGAATTTAGTAACTATCATTTAGGTCAGAGTTGACAGATAAGCCATACCTTTGACATTGTAATACCACCTAGAAAGAAACATAGCTGTTCCAGATCATTAGTTTATCCATCATTGAGCAAAAAAGTTGCAAGTGATCTAAACTAAGCAAACTTTTGGCTCTAGCTGTTTCTCATCTTCCTGCAAAATATTTAGTAAATGGCAAATTTTAATCCATAGTGAATTATAAGGGACTGCTTTATTCTTAAGAGATGAGATTATTTATATAAACAATTACTAGAAATCAACAAACCACTTTGCAGACTGCATATATTTTTGTTATCATTGTTTCTATTGTTTCTAAGGGCTTTTGAATGAAATAGCATTTGCTACAATGAATTGAATCATTTTTCGGGTGAGAGTTCAGGCTCTAAATCCAAATTTACCTAAATGACCCAAGTTCTCCAAATCAGCCATTTCAAATAATTCCCTTGAAAATAAGACTTGGAAATGCACACCGTAGAAGAAAGAAGAGTTTTTCAAGTTTGCTAATGGCTGCTTTATTATTCCCACTCTCCTGAGATCCTTCTTTCTTCTTGCTCTACATGTTCTTTTTTTGTCCTTCCCTCCCTCAGTGTCTAATGAAGAGACTCAGCAGCATAGGCAGCATAAAGGTTTTTCTGAGCCAGTCTTGGGAGTCTGCAAAGAATAACGGTGTAAGCTGAATCGAGCCAGCGTTGCAGTGTACAAAAGCAGATCTGAAGGCCAAGGAGGAAATCAAGTCAGGGGCCAGCAGTCAGGAAAGACAGTTGACAATAAGAATCAGCAACAGGGACTCTGGAGAATCTTACAACAGAGATTGCTGGGTTTTTTTGTCTTTCTCTCTTTTTTTCTTTCTTTCTTTCTTCTTTCTTTCTTTCTTTCTTTCTTCTTTCTTTCTTTCTTCTATTCTTTCTTTCTTTCTTTCTTTTTTTTTGCCAGCTTCATTGTTACAGATGCAAAATTTTCAGAGGCATAGCACAGTCCCTGTGGGATTCAGCTACCATTCTGTGACCTTCAGGATGACCTCTAGCCTGAGCCTGTGGGCCGGAATTTTTCATGACTCTCCTTCCCTCTCAATGTAGCTCTCCTTCACTACTCTGTCGCAATGAATAGCCTCTCTTCCATCAGCGTTCCAAACCAGAAGCCCTGGAGTTATCCTCAGTTGCTCTATTTCCCTCACTCTGTACATCTAATCGATCCTGATGTTCTTACTTGGGAAAAACCTATCCATTTCAGGCTTTGCTGTCCCACTGTCTCTCGTGCATTTTCCTGCCACCAAACTCCTCCTGCTCTATTTCATCTGACGCAGGATGCCTGAGTCAACCTCTCACAGAGGAAATGGACATGCCAGGATCTCAGCTGTGGCAGAGGGGAGGAATGATGGAGTTGTTTTATTCTGGAAACCAATGAGCCCCTGAGAAGTTAGTACAGAGGATTTGAGGGTAAACAGATATGAAGACATCTGCCAAGGTGGGGGCACTTTCTGCCAGGATCCTGGTCTCTCTCCAGGCACCTTTACTTTTAGAAGGCAACATTCTAGAGCATTCCACTTCCTGGAATGGTTGACACCAGAAACGACCACTCATTTTAAGAAAAACTCTGCCTTTATACCACAAAGATGTTGTTTTATGGTATCTACTAGATACACCTAAATAAGTAAAGAGCACTTAATATTTGCAGGAATGACACAGAGAAGCCAGGGATGAAAAGTTGAGGCAGGAAATTGAAGCTAAGGGGAGGGCCCGGAGCACTCAGTCTGAGATTATCAAAAACCTGGCTTTGCAGAAAGGGGACAATGGGTGTTTTCAAGCAGGAATGAAACTCATTCCCATAAAGGGTAAAGTTGAGTGCTCCTATGAAGTTGGGACATTGCCTGTATTTGAGCAGGGAGGCATACATATTGGTGTATTGCTCCTAATGCATGAACCTCTTCTAATTTTATTTAATTATTTATTTAAAAAAATTTTTATTTACTTTTTTATTCAAGTATAATTAATATACAGTGTTACATTTGTTGCAGGTGTACATTATAATTTAATTTTTACAAAAGCCTTTTGATACTTTGAGAGGCAGAGGTGTAAAGTGATTAGATAAACCGTTCCCAAATACTCTTAAAATTTGTTTATATGGGTTATTTTTATTAGTGTTTATTAGAAATTAAAACACAAAAATTTAAAACACCAGACTACACAAACACACATTCTAATATTCCTGAGTTCAATAACATCATATGTCTTGTAGTGTCTCAAAAATTCTACTTCTGAGAGAATGACAATGAAAAGACAAAGAACATCCAGGTATTTTTATGAAAATAGATTTGACTTTGCATAGCCCTAAAAGAGTCTCAGGGAATCTCAGGGGACACAGGATCATACTCTGAGAACCACTGAATTAAATAAATTTTCTGACATGGCTGGTAACTATGGAGTTGATATTTCAGTCCAAATCTGACACTAGATACAGTGTTCCTTTTACTTCTATCAAACATTTCACACTTCATAGGAAAGAATCCAGGCTTTTTACCCTTACCTAGGTGCCTTGGAAGAGAGCAAGCAATAGAAATCCACATACTAGGCATGAGTCATCTTTATTGGAATACAGATTTCTTTGGATTAATTTGGTATATATATTTAGCTTGGGGGATTAGCAAACTACCTCACTTGGGCTTTCAATCTAGTCTCTTCCCTGGGATGGCAGTCAACCATGCACCCCCCCCCCCCCCCGCCTTATTTAAAACTCTCAACAAATGTGTTTGATTATGGGCATGAGGTTGAGACTCCAAACAAAGGCACGTGGAGCAGTATGATACAGACTCATTTTATACCATTGCATTTGGTGGTAGGAAATGGTGGGTCATGGCTGAAATCAGAAGTGACCGTGAGCCCTCCACACTGACCAAATGTCTCAAAAGCATTTAAATGAAATCCAACTGCTCTTTCTGAGAGCTTTCAGAGTTCACAGTGAAAAGCAGCATCCATTCCCCCTGTGTCTTAGCCCTACTTGTGCAAACCACCAAGCCTCATTGGAGTTCCACACATGGAACACCAGTCCCTTGTGTGTGTGCAGGGAGGAGCTGCAAATAGGAGCTTCTTCTCATGGACACCATAGTGTCAGGTGAACAAGATGCCAGCTCCCAAGCTGTGGCCTGGGCTAGGCTAGGCTGTGAGGGTGTTGTAGTGACAGCAGTCATCTCAGGAAAGCATGGTCCCATTTCTAGTGTGCTGGTGACCTGCACTTCCAAGTTTCCCTTGTCTTATAATGACTCTGTTCAGAGCAATGTTTACTACTCACATCCCATTGGCTGGGCTCCTCAATCCATGAAAACCCCTTTCAGGAATCATCATGTACATCTGGAAATCATGCCACTTAGCCTGCAGTAGTGGCCTTTCAGACACAGAGATGATTTCAAAATGGCATGTGAAAGATAGCACCCAGCAGTTCCAATAAAACACAGAATTTCCAATACCACTTTAATGACCCTCTCTTGCAAAAACGGAGAAAAAGCCCAAGCTCAATATGCTTCAAAGGCAGCTCTCAAAGCTCAAGAAGGAACAGAGGCTGGTCTGATTCACAAGAGAAGGGATGACTGCCAGTTTTCACCCTCCTTGTACCGAGTCAGTGCCTCCCTCTCTTATGGAAGATAGAAGAGAGGACCGGGACTTTGGGACTGAGGCTTTCGGTTCCTATCTTAGCTCTGCTTTGTGATTCTGCCTGATAATATCCTCTCTGGGCCTCAGTTTCCCCATATATAGAATGAGGTAATAGAATCTGTTGTATTTGGTTCAGAGATGCAGGAAGAGGTTTAGAAACCTGAAAAGTGTTTGTTTCTTTAATCTTTTTTAAAGATGTTATTTGTGTATTCATGAGAGACGCACAGAGAGAGGCAGAGACACAGGCAGAGGGAGAAGGCTCCCTGCAGAGCCTGATGTGGACTCGATCCCAGGACCCTGGGATCACACCTTAAGCTGACGGCTGATGCTCAACCACTGAGCCACTCAGGCATCCCAAGTATTTTCTTTTAAAATAATCCTTTCAGAAGGGGAGGAAACTGAGGGGGGCGGGAATTAGAGAGGAAGACCAACCATGAAAGACTCCTAAGAACAAGAGAAGGGGAGGTGGGTGGGGGGATGGGGTGACTGGATGATGGGCACTAAGGAGGGCACATGATGAGATGAGCACTGGTGTTATACTATATGTTGGCAAATTGAATTTAAATAAAATTTAAAAATAAATAATAAAATAATCCTTTCAAAAGCAATAAATATCTATTTTTAAGAACAGATCACAGAGATTAGCTAAAGTAAGACACTAAAATAATTTGAAGTCCCATCACCCATTTTCCTATGCATACATGCTTTCCTATGTGTGTATGATTATACATATGTATTCACTCTAAAAATGGAGTTATATTGAGTATACTATTGGTAACCTACTTTTTTCACTTAACACTATATTGAATGAAACTTTTCAAGTTGTTCAATATTTTCCCCATTTAATGGGGAAAATTCCACTGTGTATTCTGGAGCATAATTTTTTCAATTCATTTCTAACTAAATTTCTCTCTTTCTCTCTGCTTTTCTTTTTGTCTTTCAGTCTTTCTCTTCCTCTTACAGTGATTCTTTTTCCTTTATTTTTTCTGTTCTTCTTTCTGCTTTTCTTTCTTTCCTTCCCTCCTTCTCTCTCTCTCCAACCCACCCAACTCCTTCTCTCTTTCCCTTCCTTTCTTCCTTCCTCCCCTTTCCTCTCTTCCTCCCTCCCTCTCTTTTTTTCCTTCCTTCCTTCCTTGGCAGTTATAAATGATGTTGCTGGATGCTTCCCCCACCACAGTGGTAGTCCCAAGGAGCAAGTATAGTAGAAACAAGGGACAGCCACGTGACAGGTTTAGCTAATCAAACTCCTTCCTGGGATTTTGAATCTGGACCAAAAGATACAGAGAAGGATGAAAGTATTATAGTGCCTTCATTCTAGATATGATGCTATCAATTAGTAAATGCTACAAAGACTTTCAGTCTGCTTCCATTCATTTCAGCCATGGTTATTCAGTATCTCCTCTTTTTCTTCCCTGTAATCCTGTGAGATCCTGCAAATCTTTCTGATGAATTTCCTTCTTGCCTAATGTAGTCATTGCCCATTTCCACTACTTGTTATCAAAAGATCTTTATAGGAAATGCTACCAGGGGACATCTGTAGATTATACAGTACTTACCTGACTTTTCAACATTGTAAATTAATCAAAGGAATGACCTACAGACACTAAAATTAAGGTTAAGTCTACAGTCTTATTTATATTGGGATTTAGATTTTTTTCTCCTTTATGAGTGAATATTTGCCTCTGGAAACAGTAAACTTTTGTACTTTTTTTAGCCCACCAAGTAAATTGATATTTGTTTAATTGGCCAACAAAAATCTATTAGTATCTTGGTTGGAACCTGCTGGGAATGAAATTCAGCCTGTAGACCCAGTTTTATAGGCTATTTCTGAACCTCAGAAAACAAAGATTTACCATCATTTTTATAAAAATGCTTATAAGACCATAACTATAGTAACACAGATGGCACAGCTGTAAAATATACATGCATGTGTGGATAAAAGAAAGCATGATTGGGAGGTATATGTTTGGATTGCCTACGGGAGGGAGGAACTTGGCTGGAGGATGGTTTCTGTTTATCCATATGGCCTCATAGAGCAAGTCATAGGATGGGTTTTCTTTGTGGTCTTTTTCTCCTGGTTTTCTTTAAGAATCTATATCCGAGCTTCTTCAGGGTTGCTCTTTCACAGTTCTCTTACTGTTGCTTTCAGATCAGAAGGAGTTCATTGGGAGGCAAAGTGTCTTGAGTGTTGGTCTTTGGAAAGCCATTAATGATCAGTCAATAGCTTCCAACTCAGAACCAAGAGCAGAATGTGGTACTAATGACATTGTGGGGCACTTGAACTAACTCCCTGACTTTCTCTGATGGGTGGTGAAGATGGTACATGATATTGCAAAACAGGTTTCAGCCACTAAAAAGGGCGTTCAAGAATCAGACTGCTTGGGATCCCTGGTTGGTGCAGGGGTTTAGCACCTGCCTTTGGCCCAGGCCGCGATCCTGGAGACCCAGGATTGAGTCCCACGTCAGGCTCCCGGTGCATGGAGCCTGCTTCTCCCTCTGCCTGTGTCTCTGCCTCTCTCTTTCTCTATGTGACTATCATAAATAAATAAAAATTTAAAAAAATTCAGACTGCTTTGGGACTTAGAATGTGATAAACCTAGTTTTGCATTCAGTTTAGTCACTTTAACTTGACTTTGAATAATTTATGCTACCAATTCTCTAGTTTTAGAAATTTTCTCTAAACACTCAGTTTCTTCACTTGTAAATTCTTTCAAACAATTGTGAAGGTTTATGAGACAGTGAATGCTTGGTATGTAGGAAGCACTCTCTAGTCGTTCCCATTATTATTTTTCAATAATTATATTTGCCAGTAAGATATTTTGTGATTTAAGGAACTCTGTAAGCTTCAAACAATGGATTTATTTAAAAGACATACATGGAAATTAGAAAAACAGGAATTCTAGCCATACTCACAGAAATGAAAGGGGGAGAGCTCAACAGGTAGGGCCAGGGAACCACAGTATGTCTGAGCCTTGCTGAGTATGAAACCAGACCATCACTTGGCATCCAAGAAAGCTCTGGATATCAGCAGCCAGAGCCCTGGCTTTCTAATCTGGAATTTTCCTAGATTTATTTAACCTGACCCCCTTTCTATTTATATTTGTCTTATTTTTCTTCCTTGTTCTCTCACTTCTAACAGCTGGTTATAGCATCTTTTCAGTTCTTTCTGACCTTTCTGCAATTAGCAGTTCAGAGTTCAGGGATGTCAGAGCCTGAGTGCACCCCTTTCGCGGGAGAGATTTTCTTTCTAGACGCTATGATAAGCCTTGGTATGGCTACCTCGGGTTTGATGTCTTTTCTGGTCAAAGTGGACACTGTGGAATTGCATTATATCTGTATAATGTAACTGAACTCAACTAAATAAGCTATGTGGAAAGAGAAGTAAAAAGAGACAGAGGGAAAGGAAAAGGGAATGCCTGACACTTGCCAACATTTCTATTTGTGAGCAACTGTCTTGGAAAGAGGGTAAAGTGTGTGATTTGAGTCTGTGAGCTCCTCAGTTTTTCTCACTTCCTACATGAACTGCATGTGATTCCAGTGCTTGAATGTGGGTATTTTTGGTACCACACTTTCTTAGGTTGGCTCTCTAGGAAACAGATTCTGTGATGGAAATTGGTGGTTAGGACATTTACTGGAGTGAGATCCTGGGAAATACATCTCTAGAGACAGAGGAGCAGAGTCAGGCATGGAGAAGTTAAACTGTGGTGCATTTGCAACCAAGCCTTCAGAATTGTCCCAAGTGGAGTCAAGAGGGCCAGGCCTACCTGGATACCTACTGGGTACCTCCTTGTCATCCAGTCAGTGGATGCAACTGCTTCCAGGAAAGGGGCATAACCTTGAGCAAACAGCTGAGGGCCAAGAGCAAGGAATATTTCTGGAATTTGGGAAACAGGTGCCTCAGTCCTGAAAAAGGGATTTGGGTACAACTTCTACTGGATATATATCTTTATCTGTCCTCCCTTTCATATATTCATCTTTCCAGCATTCCATTCATTTAACACATATTCATTGAGAACCATGTGCTGGTCATTCTCCTTGGGGATGCACTAGAGTGCAGAGCTGCCTTCATGGAGGCTACATTCCAGTGGGGGAACAGATGCTCAATTTCAAGTAGTGATAAAGACTAGAAAGAAGCACAAAGCAAGATAAGGGCCAGAAAACGACGGAAGGTGCTATTTTATATACTGTGCTCAGGGAAAAGGTTTCTGCTCCAGTTCCTTTTAAGCAGTAACCTGATTGAGGTGGAGGAGCCAATGAGACTAATTGGGGAAGGAATGTTCCAGACAGAAAGAGCAGCAAGTTCAAAAGTCTTGAGGTATACGTGAGTTTCACATGAAGGAGGAAGTTGTCCATGTGGCTGGAGTATAGGGTATGGAGGGGAATGTGGTGAGAAATGTTGGAGGGGTAGACAGGATCCATATCATCTAGGGCCTTGAGTAATGTAGGCATCATTGGATAATTTTGAGCTGAAGGGTAACACGATTTGACTTTGCTTAAGCAAGACTGCTCTGGCTATATGTGAGTTAGGGTGATAGCAGGAAGATCACCTAGGAGGACATTTCAGTTCAAAGGTCTAGGATGGTAACAGTGGAGGAAGAGAAAAGTGGTCTCTAGCAACCTGCTATTTTATGTGATGTTCAACAAAATAAAACAATGATTAGTTTCCAATAGTGGATGAAGAATGTTTGTATTGGGCTTGTTGCAAGATAGTATACACAGTGATGACTTCCTAAGAGATTTTTAAGAGTGATTTTGATAATACACAATTTTATTTGATATATTTAAACTCTAACCCCTAGGACTTTTATAAAATGAATTATGAATGAAACTCTCTTACAGTACTCAACTATTGAGGGTAGAGACGATGCTTTTCTCTGTATCTTTATCACTTAACATGGTGCCTAGGACTAAAATATTTGTGGAATAAATTAACAAATTATGAATGAAAAGAGGATGGTACCTCAAGCACTCATCTTATGTGGGCTCTGTACAGACTGGGTATGCCCTCAATTGGATGTTACATTCAAGAATGTAGCAGTTAGTTTTTTGGAAAAGATAATATTTTCTTTAACCAATCGACTTGCATTTGAAGTGAGGATATTCTGGAAGGTCAGATGGGATGGAAAGTTCAAAGTTTGTATGTTCAAATTTCACTAACAACACAAAAAGTTGTAAAAATACAATACATTATTCTTCATTGTCAAGAGGCTAGATCCCTAGATTGCATTTTCTAAAGATGGCTATTCATCCCAAATTCTCTTCTGCAATGTAACTTTGCCAAACCCATCAAGAGACTTTACCATGAAGAGAAGGAATCCATTTTCCATTCCCTTGAATCTGGGTGTTGCCCATGACTACCCTGATCAATAGCTTATGACTGGCATGATGCTGTGCCAGTTTCAGACTTAGTTTGATTTGATTGACAGCTTCCTTTTCAGCCTCCTGGAATGCTCACTCTTGGGACACTCCCTTTCAGAACCCAGCTGCCATGCTGTGAAACTCCCAAGCCACATGGAGATATTTCAATTGACAGCCTTAGCTGAGCTGCAGTATTAACTGCTTGTCATGTAAATGTATCAACTGGAACAATCCAGTGCAGTGCCTTCAGATGACTGCAGCCCAAGCTGACCCCTAGCTGAATTGCATGAAATACATCAAGTGAAAACTCCTCAGCTGAGTCCAATAAAACCAAGTAACTATGAAAGATAATAATATGTAGTTTCAAGCTACGAAGTTGGAGGATGGTTTATTGTAGAGGAATACAGAACTGGAATAATACCAATCATGGAAATCAAATCACTTAGTGGATGTTCATGCCAGTCAAGTGGAATGGATGCCAAATCTCATTCTCTTGAGGTGGTCTGGGACGCCTCCTAGTTGCTATCCACTTCACAGGTACAGGAAGTAGTATGCCTGTAGTTAACATTGTCATGGACTCATGGAGTTATGAGCAAGCCCTATGTGATTCCTTGCTATCATCTTTGCCATACCACTTTGTTCTCTCCCTACCTATTATCTGGCTCCTGCTTCTCCTATGGAAACTGAGTTTCTTCCTTTTTTATCTAGTTTCTTTCTTCTGTGCCACTTCCTTAAATTCTTACCCTTTTTTCCCCTCTTCATTATCCTCTTCCCTTTCCTGTATCTTCGTCTTCCTAGGTTTGTAGCTGATTCTCCCCTAAATCCCTTTGAGTCCCACTGCCTTCTTTTCTTTGAGGTTCCCTTTCTGCAGTGGATCACTGATGCTCCTGCCTGCCTGACATCTCTTGTTTTTTGTCTCGGTGCCATCGTGGAGATATCCCTCCCTCATACACTTGATGCATGTGAGACTGTCAATCAAGACCCTTTCCCCAAATCCTCAAAGATAGGTCATGTGGTCAAAAGTAGGCCAGAATCTTTCTCCTGGGAATTTGAGTTTTCAGTAGGGTATTGATAGAAAGTGGTGACTACTAAATGTAGACCCCTGAAGAGGTAACCCATTTCCTCCTCTGTCTAGATCTGAGGAGCTCCCTCATTCTGTTCTGAAGCTTTCTTATTTAACTCTTTTCTGTTCTATTTGACTTCTGAACTATTCTTCCAATATGTAATTTTAAATTTGAGTCAGCCAGAATTATTTTTTTTGTTACCTGGAACTAAAAATCTCAGCTGACAAATTATTTCCCTCCATTTCCCCTTTGATTTTTTCTCATTTATGCCCCCCATTAGTTCTTTCTATTTATTTCTCTGTGTGTCTCTTATTATCCCTTTTTATAGACAAACACACATGAGAACTTTGTCACACATGCACCCTTCACCATTTTTTTCCCCTGCAGGGTCTGCTTCTTTTCTTTTCATAATTAAATTGTTTTTAAATTAAAATCTTCTGGGCCTTGCTTATGTCCAATCAATTCCACATGGCTCTCCTTCCGAGGCTGGTGGTCTGTGAGATTATAATAAATCTGTAAGTCTCTGCCATTGCTTTTAGTTTGCCAAGCTGGAGCTTATCTTTTATAGCTCCCTCCCAGAATGTCTACAGGCTCTTCCAGAAAACAATGGCCTTTTCTTGTTAGATGGCTCAGCTCTCTAAGCACCATGCCTCTCCTGCTGGATTTGTGGTAGTGTTTGTGCAAGTCTAGTATTAATATGGCACATCTTTAGTGCTCCTTTTTGGGGAGTCTTAGAAATATGGCTGACAAGGTTTGCTCATGGAAAATATTGGGGTCCAGTATTGACATAATTTTGGAGCAAGAAACAGGAGATCTGTGAAGCACTAGAATCCCAGTCCCATGCTGTGGGGCACCAGCACCCACACTCTTAACCACTACATATATTGCCTCTCATTGGGTACCAGGATGCATCTCTCCCTTTCTGATTTGCCTGTGTTGGTCCTGCTGAGGATTGCACACAAAGGCAGGTCTGTGGAGAGAAGTCCAGGGTCACTTGAGAGAGTCTAAAATTGAAGAGGTTTATCTGTAGCATGAAGAGGACATTGTCAGTACCCTGCCTGCCCCTCTTTGCTTGCCATTCAACAATCTAGTGTATGCTATACTGATGGCTTCCTATTGCTAGCACTTAGAAAAGCCTAAGGGCTTTTGCTGGCTGCAGGAGTGTGCCTGGTCTGTGTATGGGGCAGGCCAGAAGTACACAGGATTTACCCGGAGCAGTCTTTTGTTTTTTTAAAAAATTTATTTTTTATTGGTGTTCAATTTACCAACATACAGAATAACACCCAGTGCTCAACGCGTCAAGTGCTCCCCTCAGTGCCCGTCACCCATTCACCCCCAACCCCCACCCTCCTCCCCTTCCACCACCCCTAGTTCGTTTCCCAGAGTTAGGAGTCTCTATGCTCTGTCTCCCTTTCTGATATTTCCCACACATTTCTTCTCCCTTCCCTTCTATTCCCTTTCACTATTATTTATATTCCCCAAATGAATGAGAACATACACTGTTTGTCCTTCTCCGATTGACTTACTTCACTCAGCATAATACCCTCAAGTTCCATCCACGTAGAAGCAAATGGTGGGTATTTGTCGTTTCTAATGGCTGAGGAATATTCCATTGTATACATAGACCACATCTTCTTTATCCATTCATCTTTCGATGGACACCGAGGCTCCTTCCACAGTTTGGCTATTGTGGACATTGCTGCTAGAAACATTGGGGTGCAGGTGTCCCGGCGTTTCATTGCACCTGAATCTTTGGGGTAAATCCCGAACAGTGCAATTGCTGGGTCGAAGGGCAGGTCTATTTTTAACTCTTTGAGGAACCTCCACACAGTTTTCCAGAGTGGCTGCACCAGTTCACATTCCCACCAACAGTGTAAGAGGGTTCCCTTTTCTCCGCATCCTCTCCAACATTTGTGGTTTCCTGCCTTGTTAATTTTCCCCATTCTCACTGGTGTGAGGTGGTATCTCATTGTGGTTTTGATTTGTATTTCCCTGATGGCAAGTGATGCAGGGCATTTTCTAATGTGCGTGTTGGCCATATCTATGTCTTCCTCTGTGAGATTTCTGTTCATGTCTTTTGCCCATTTCATGATTGGATTGTTTGTTTCTTTGGTGTTGAGTTTAATAAGTTCTTTATAGATCTTGGAAACTAGCCCTTTATCTGATGTGTCATTTGCAAATATCTTCTCCCATTCTGTAGGTTGTCTTTTAGTTTTGTTGACTGTATCCTTTGTTGTGCAAAAGCTTCTTATCTTGATGAAGTCCCAATAGTTCTTTTTTTGCTTTTGTTTCTTTTGCCTTCGTGGATGTATCTTCAAAGAAGTTACTATGGCCGAGTTCAAAAAGGGTGTTGCCTGTGTTCTCCTCTAGGATTTTGATGGAATCTTGTCTCACATTTAGATCTTTCATCCATTTTGAGTTTATCTTTGTGTATGGTGAAAGAGAGTGGTCTAGTTTCATTCTTCTGCATGTGGATGTCCAATTTTCCCAGCACCATTTATTGAAGAGACTGTCTTTCTTCCAATGGATAGTCTTTCCTCCTTTACCGAATATTAGTTGACCATAAAGTTCAGGGTCCACTTCTGGGTTCTCTATTCTGTTCCATTGATCTATGTGTCTGTTTTTGTGCCAGTACCACACTGTCTTGATGACCACAGCTTTGTAGTACAACCTGAAATCTGGCATTGTGATGCCCCCAGATATGGTTTTCTTTTTTAAAATTCTCCTGGCTATTCGGGGTCTTTTCTGCTTGCACACAAATCTTAAAATAATTTGTTCTAACTCTCTGAAGAAAGTCCATGGTATTTTGATAGGGATTGCATTAAACGTGTATATTGCCCTGGGTAACATTGACATTTTCACAATATTAATTCTGCCAATCCATGAGCATGGAATATTTTTCCATCTCTTTGTGTCTTCCTCAATTTCTTTCAGAAGTGTTCTATAGTTTTTAGGGTATGCATCCTTTACCTCTTTGGTTAGGTTTATTCCTAGGTATCTTATGCTTTTGGGTGCAATTGTAAATGGGATCGACTCCTTAATTTCTCTTTCTTCAGTCTCATTGTTAGTGTATAGAAATGCCACTGATTTCTGGGCATTGATTTTGTATCCTGCCACGCTACCGAATTGCTGTATGAGTTCTAGCAATCTTGGGGTGGAGACTTTTGGGTATTCTATGTAGAGTATCATGTCATCGGTGAAGAGGGAGAGTTTGACTTCTTCTTTCCCAATTTGAATGCCTTTAATGTCTTTTTGTTGTCTGATTGCTGAGGCTAGGACTTCCAGTACTATGTTGAATAGCAGTGGTGAGAGTGGACATCCCTGTCTTATTCCTGATCTTAGGGGAAAGGCTCCCAGTGCTTCCCCATTGAGAATGATATTTGCTGTGGGCTTTTCATAGATGGCTTTTAAGATGTTGAGGAATTTTCCCTCTATCCCTACACTCTGAAGAGTTTTGATCAGGAATGGATGCTGTATTTTGTCAAATGCTTTCTTTGCATCTAATGAGAGGATCATATGGTTCTTGGTTTTTCTCTTGCTGATATGATGAATCACATTGATTGTTTTACGAGAGTTGGACCAGCCTTGTGTCCCGGGGATAAATCCTACTTGGTCATGGTGAATAATCTTCTTAATGTATTGTTGGATCCTGTTGGCTAGTATCTTGTTGAGAATTTTTGCATCCATGTTCATCAGGGATATTGGTCTGTAATTCTCCTTTTTGGTGGGGTCTTTGTCTGGTTTTGTAATTAAGGTGATGCTGGCCTCATAGAATGAATCTGGAAGTACTCCATCTCTTTCTATCTTTCCAAGCAGCTTTAGTAGAATAGGTATGGTTTCTTCTTTAAACATTTGATATAATTCCCCTGGGAAGCCATCTGGCCCTGGACTCTTGTGTCTTGGGAGGTTTTTGATGACTGCTTCAATTTCCTTCTGGGTTATTGGCCTGTTCAGGTTTACTATTTCTTCCTGTTCCAGTTTTGGTAGTTTGTGGCTTTCCAGGAATGCGTCCATTTCTTCTAGATTGCCTAATTTATTGGCATATAGCTGTTCATAATATGTTTTTAAAATCGTTTGTATTTCCTTGGTGTTGGTAGTGATCTCTCCTTTCTCATTCATGATTTTATTAATTGGAGTCTTCTCTCTCTTCTTTTAATAAGGCTGGCTAATGGTTTGTCTATCTTATTAATTCTTTCAAAGAACCAACTCCTGGTTTTGTTGATCTGTTCCACAGTTCTTCTGGTCTCGATTTCGTGGAGTTCTGCTTGAATCTTAATTAACTCTCTTCTTCTGCTGGGTGTAGGATCTATCTGCTGTTTTTTCTCTAGCTCCTTTATGTGTAAGGTTAGCTTTTGCATTTGAGTTCTTTCCAGTTTTTGAATGGATGCTTGTATTGCGATGTATTTCCCCCTTAGGACTGCTTTTGCTGCATCCCAAAGATTTTGAACGGTTGTATCTTCATTCTCATTAGTTTCCATGAATCTTTTTAATTCTTCCTTAATTTCCTGGTTGACCCTTTCATCTTTTAGCAGGATGGTCCTTAACCTCCACGTGTTTGAGGTCCTTCCAAACTTCTTGTTGTCATTTAGTTCTAATTTCAAGGCATTGTGGTCTGAGAATATGCAGGGGACGATCCCAATCTTTTGGTATCGGTTCAGACCCGATTGGTGACCCAGTATGTGGTCTATTCTGCAGAAAGTTCCATGTGCACTTGAGAAGAATGTGTATTCAGTTGAGTTTGGATGTAAAGTTCTGTAGATATCTGTGAAATCCATCTGGTCCAGTGTATCATTTAAAGCTCTCATTTCTTTGGAGATGTTGTGCTTAGAAGACCTATTGAGGGTAGAAAGAGCTTGATTGAAGTCACCAAGTATAAGTGTATTATTATCTAAGTATTTCTTCACTTTGGTTATTAATTGGTTTACATATTTGGCAGCTCCCACATTCGGGGCATATATATTGAGGATTGTTAAGTCCTCTTGTTGGATAGATCCTTTAAGTATGAGATAGTGTCCCTCTTCATCTCTCACTACAGTCTTCGGGGTAAATTTTAGTTTATCTGATATAAGGATGGCTACCCCTGCTTTCTTTTGAGGCCCATTTGAATGGTAAATGGTTCTCCAACCTTTTATTTTCAGGCTGTAGGTGTCCTTCTGTCTAAAATGAGTCTCTTATAGACAACAAATAGATGGGTCCTGCTTTTTTATCCAGTCTGAAACCCTGCGCCTTTTGATGGGGTCATTAAGCCCGTTCACGTGCAGAGTTACTATTGAAAGGTATGAGTTTAGTGTCATCATGGTATCTATTCAGTCCTTGGTTTTGTGGATTGTTCCACTGGACTTCTTCCTAAAGGGGAATTTTAAGAGTCCCCCTTAAAATTTCTTGCAGAGCTGGTTTGGAGGTCACATATTCTTTCAGCTCCTGCCTGTCTCGGAAGCTCTTTATCTCTCCTTCCATTCTGAATGACAGCCTTGCTGGATAAAGTATTCTTGGTTGCATATTTTTCTCATTTAGGACCCTGAATATATCCTGCCAGCCAGAAAGCCTGCCAGGTCTCTGTGGAAAGGTCTGCTGTTACCCTAATACTCCTCCCCATAAAAGTCAGGGATTTCTTGCCTCTTGCTGCTTTAAGGATCTTCTCTTTATCTTTAGAATTTGCAAGCTTCACCATTAAATGTCGAGGTGTTGAACGGTTTTTATTGATTTTAGGGGGGGATCTCTCTACTTCCTGGACCTGAATGCTTGTTTCCCTTCCCAGATTAGGAAAGTTTTCAGCTATGATTTGTTCAAATACATATTCTGGACCTCTGTCCCTTTCGGCGCCCTCGGGAACCCCAAGAAAAACATAGGTTTTTCTTCCTCAGGCTGTCGTCTATTTCCCTTAATCTATCTTCATGGTCTTTTAATTGTTTGTATCTTTTTTTCTCAGTTTCACTCTTTGCCATCAACTTGTCTTCTATGTCACTCACTCGTTCTTCCACCTCGTTAACACTCGTCGTTAGGACTTCTAGTTTGGATTGCATCTCATTCAATTGGTTTTTAATTTCTGCCTGATTAGCTCTAAATTCTGCAGTCATGAAGTCTCTTGAATCCTTTATGCTTTTTTCTAGAGCCACCAGTAGCTGTATAATAGTGCTTCTGAATTGGCTTTCTGACATTGAATTGTAATCCAGATTTTGTAACTCTGTGGGATAGAGGACTATTTCTGATTCTTTTGAGGTGAGGTTTTCCTTCTAGTCATTTTGCTCAATGCAGAGTGGCCAAAAACAAGTTGTATTGGGAAAAGGAGAAAAAGAGAGGAGAGAAAGAAGGAAAGAAAAAAAAGAAAAAAGAAAAAAAGAAAAAAGAAGAAAAAGAGAAAGAAAAAGAAAGAAAGGGAAAAAAGGGGGTGGGGGAAGCAACAAATCAAAAAACAAAAACAAAACAAAAACAAAACAACAACAACAAATATGGGGGAGTATCTTCTGATTCTGTATACTTTAAGTCCCTTGACTTCCCCTGGAACTTGTCCTTCTAGCTGGTCTTCTGGGGGAGGGGCCTGTTGTGCTGATTTTCAGGCGTTAGCACTTGGGGGAGCTGCTCTGCCCCTGCCTGGTGCAGGGCTCAGTGGGGGTTGTTTACCCCGTGAGGCCCCAGGAGGAACAACCGTAGTGGCGGGGCCAGCTCTGGAGCCCTGGATTCAGCCCCCGTAGTAACTCCGGAGCTCTCCGTCTGCAGGGCCTGGAGGCTCCGGGGCGGGGCCGCTGATCTGCTCAGCTGGGGCAGGAGCGTCCTCGCTGTCCTGGGCCCTCCCGGCCTCTGCCTGTCCCGGGGGGAGGCCGGATCCTGGGCTGTGTCCTGGCGCCCTGTGCTCCGGAGCCTACACTGTTGGATTCGCGCTCCCGGGCCGCGCAGCCCCCTCCGCGGAGCCGCCCCCTCCCCCCTCCGAGCTGCTCCGGGTCCCGCCGTGCGCGCTGCAGCCCTTAGGGAGCTCGGCGCACTCTCCCGGGGCGCAGGTGTCTGTTAGCGTCCCCGGAGCCCGAGGGCATCCCCGCCCCCCTGGGTCCTGCTCCAACTCCCTGCGAGCCCCTTTCCGCCCGGGAAGGTCGGTGCAGCTCCTGCTTCTCCGGGACGGGGCTCTCCTGTCCTGGGGACACTCGCCCCGGCCTCAGCCCGGCTCCTCGCGGGGCCCCTCCCCCTTGGAGGCCTTTTGTTTCTTTATTTCTTTTCCCCCGTCTTCCTACCTTGATAGAAGCACGAACTCTTCTCACTGTAGCATTCCAGCGTTCTCTCTTTAAATCTTGCCGAATTCGTAGATTTTCAGGATGATTTGAAGGTTTTCTAGGTAATTTGGTGGGGACAGGTGATTTGGGGACCCTACTCTTCGGCCACCTTGCCCCTCCTCCTACCAGGAGCAGTCTTGAACCAATGACAAAGAAGTTGATGGATAAATAACTCGGTTGTCTTATCCATTGGAGGAGGAATTTCCGTGAGGTGTGTTCTATACATTCTCACAGTCGGACTGCACAGTAGGACTGCAGTAGGACTCCAGATGTAACATGCTCATCAAAGCACCTATATTGGATGCCTTCCCATCCTTGTCACATTCCTCATTCACTACTAGTGGTTCCTGAGGTCATCCTTCACCCCAGTAAACCATTTACACTCAAATCCTAATCTCAGGGTCTGTTGTCTAGGAGAACCTAACCTGAAAAAAGGGTCCTCAAGCTGCAGAGCTAATACGTGGTAAGTCAGAGCAGTGCTCCTAGGATAGAAAAACAGCAGCAAGAGTTCGAAAACATAAATTAGCCCCTTAAGGAATTCCTCTTATTAAATTGTGGTGTGTGTGTGTGTAATGGCGGATTGAGGATTTAACTATTTTGAAAATGATTCTGGACTGGGGCATATGAACTGGAAGAATGCCTATATTTCAGTCCCCAAGAACTAAACAAATTACTAAACTTTTTGTATTGAGCTCCTTTCTTGAAAAAAAAAAAAAATGGTCCCGCTCACCCCACCAAGGAACTACGATAAGCAAGCATTAGCTGACAACTGTGTACCTTTTATAAACTATTGAACATGGTAGTGGTGCTGGAGCACTCAGGTTCCTTTGCTTATTTAAAGCTTCTGTAGTTTTTATAGTGAAATAGTCTTGATAACAATTTCTCAAATGCCATCCTGCACTAAGTTGTTGCTGTGAATAGTGCTGATCTTCAACCGTTACATTCATTATAAATTCAATGATCTAGAAAGTGCCACAGTGATGAACACACATGTTATGAGCTCTGAAATCATGACCATTTAATGGTTGTACTTTTGTTGCCCTAAGTCTTGTTTCTATTCTATTCCTATTCAGGTCCTGTTGATCCTGTTTGAAGTATCCGCAATTGAGCAAGCTGATCCTTCCAAGACAGCTTGTCTTTTACTCTGTTCAGAATTGGAACTTGGGGCTTTGAGCTTTCCTACCTCCCTTCTGTGTACCAGGTCTGGGCTTTCTCAGAAGGCCAAAAGGATGTTGTAGGACACTGGAAATACCAGCTGCATTTTAATTCTGGGTCTTGAGAGTGCTATGGGTTCATTCTGACATTCAAGATTTAGGACTACAGATTCAGAAACTCAGTACTTTCAGACAATTTATTTTCTCATTGTTTCTTCCAGGATGATTCTGGGGAATTGGGTACAAAGAATAGAGAGGGAAGAGCAGTTGGTCCTAAGACCCATAAGGAAATGTATAGAAAAATTATGTGCCATGCACTATGCTGTGACTTTCTCCACGATTGGCTTGTTATATTTCCCTTGCAATCCCTTATCTATTTCTGTGGATAAGGAATCTCAGGTTCAGAGAGGTGAACTGACTTGCTTGAGATCACAGCACTCTTGAATGCAGAGTTGGGATTCCACCACAGTGCTTTCTTTGTCCAATAGCGGTGCTTGGATATTTGAAGATGAGTATTGGCTCTTCCAGAGTCACATAATCTCTTTGAACTTTCCCTACTTGTGAAGGATGTTGAGACAGATGTTCACTATGGTTCCTTCCAACTTTTAGATTCTTGGATGAGCTTTGAAAGGGTGAGTTTGTGCCAAAATTTTCTAGACCTCTTATTTTACTGTTTTTAGGATAGGACTTACCACATGAGACACGTCTGAGATCATGAATTATCTTTATAATGATTCCATCCCAGGCCTCCATTGGACATCCACTGAGACCTCCATCACAGTGTTGCTAGCAAGGCCTGCCTTAAGCTGGGTGGCTTCTGGGGTAAAGTTTCCTATATACAATTGACCCCAGCCATGATATACAGGCTCATTGTAGCTTGCTTTGCCCCCTGCCTCCCCAGATTTCCAAGCAGACCGTACAAGCTTTCCAGAGAGGCTAGTGAGAGCTTGCCTCAGAGCCTTCCCAAACTGTGTGAGAGCAGTTGGTGAAGGCCCACAGGAAACTCTTAACTCTGTACTTTCATGGTAGCCTGGTACAGTCCACACCACTTGGCTTCCATGGCTCCAGGCATGCCCATTATGCCCATGTTGCATGTTATCAAAATCACTATGCCATTTCTGGCACAAGGCTTCTTTTGCTTTGGAGCACTATTTCCACTTCTTGGCTTGGTGTATCTGTAATTAGGGCTCCAGGTTTTGTTCTTTCTGCCTTTGCCTTTTCTCTCTTGGGATACTCATTCTAACTCATGTTTCTGACAACCTTCATTTTAGGATTATATTGTCTAGAGCACTCTGCTTTTAGTCTGGTCACTTAAAATTTGCTTTTATTTAAAAATACTTTTTTGGTATTATTAACATACAATGTTACATTAGTGTCAGGTGTGTAACATAGTGATTTGACTTCTTTATACATTATGCTATGCTCACTACAAGTGTAGCTACCATCTGTTACCACACAATGCTATTACAATATAACTGACTATATTCCTTATGTTATGTCCTTTACTCTTAGGACTTTTCATTCCATAACTGGAAACCTGTATCTCCACTTCTCTTCCCTCATGTTGCCCATTCCCCCAACCCCCTCCCCTCCCATGCTACATCGGCATACAGAAGAGATCTGGGTTCTACCCCCTCTTTAGGTAGATTTTCAGCTGATTCTCCTTTTCTATGCTCCACCAACACTTCTAATTCCAAAATTACTTGGTGTGAACAATTCCTGAAACTCTGGGGGAATTATATAATGTATTTCAGGTTCTCCTTGCCTTAAGGGTTTGGATTTCTAGAGTTAATTAACACTGATACATCTGCTTTTTAAATTCCAACATTTGTTCCCCTGTTGTCTTCCCCTCTTACTGATGCTTCATTTGGAGTTTGGAGAAAAAGAGGATCTAAAAGAGTTACTCCATGTGTCATCTTTAACCGAATCCTGTTAATTTCATAGAATATCAGTAACCTATGAGTGAGGGAAAAAAACAGCACAATAGAGGTGGCTGAAAGGCTCAGTTGGTTGAGCATCCAACTCTTTATTTTGGCTCAGAGCATGATCTCAGAGTAGTGGGATGGAGCATGACATTGGGCTCCACATTCAGCAGAATCTGCTTGGGATTCTTTCTCTCCTTTTCCCTTTGCCTCTGCCCCTCTCCCACTCTTTGTCTTTCTCTCTAAAACAAATAAAATTTTTTTTAAAAAGATGTCACAAAATAAGAGGGTTTGGTGATCCAACTTTTATATGAACTAGCTGTATGACCTTGGGTAAATCATTGGCTCTTATTGAGTTTTACTTTCTGTGAAAATAAAGTAAGTAAGCATTAGATTGTGAGAGCCTTACCAATGATTCTATATGATATCTCAATTTCCCAGGATTCTGAGTTGATTAGACCAACTCCATTTCTTAGCATTGGTAGAAATAGCTAATGCTATTTTTAATTAAAAATGCTATTAATAATTTTTTGTATAAAAATACCATCTCACTTAGCTTTCTATTTTAGTGCACACAAGGGTCTGAACATGGTGCCCAAATCTTTAGGTTCATCCCCAGACAGAAAGTCCTAGCAGTTCTGCTACATTGAAGCATATGCCACCTTTTGGGATGATAATGTTTATTAGGAAGCCAATAGTTAGCCATGTTCTATGTGCTTTGCTATTCCCAAGGCTTTTTTCTGGACCTACTTTGGAAAGGTCATTTGGAGGAATTCTAAAATGGAAGTGTTTTAGCCAAGGCTCCTTAGATCATAGTGTATGGTGTAGGTTGTCCCCTTGGAGCATAAACTCTTTGAGTAAAACATAAAGGTGGTCCACTTTGGTCAGGCTCCCTGTGCCAGCGTTGGTGACTGGACTTGCCCTGATGAGTTTGAGAGAAAGACTTATTCTCAGACTTATTCTCTTAACTGCTGCAATCAGGCAAGTGAGACCATTTATTGTCTCATACACACCCTACAAAGACCTTTAAAATAAATAGTATAATAAGAATACTGTTTTGAACTCCTTGGGAGAAAAGTAAATTTTTTGTTTCATTATGTGTGTTTCTGACTCTTATATACGTATGTATACACATGTATATACACAAGTTTACATATATACACACATATATGAGTCAGACCCCTCTATACATATCTGATGAGCTGTGACCTCCTGAGCATCAATGTGTCTGAATGTCCAGTTCAATCAAAGGACAGAAGAGAGGAGATAAAAGAGTTCCTTTTATGTCATTCAGCTCATCCCATGATTCAGAAGAAATAGGAGAAGCCATTTTCACAAGAGATCTGTGAAGACCTGGCAGGGCAAGTGGTTCTGTTGGGGTAACCAGGTAATGAAGTAGGTCACATATTGTGTGAGCTGCTATGGCCCTTACTTTCTGTTGAAGTAGGGCATAGCTCTCACATGCTGGAAGATGCGAGGAAAGTCACAATAGTGTCCTACCTGGCAGTTAGGGGAAGTGGTCAAGAGGAAGAGGAAAAGAGAGACTGCAAGTCCCCATGTGGCAACAGACTGAATCCAAGGCTTCCACAAATAAGCTTTAAGGAGAGTCAGAGTTTTTGTTTTTGCTTTTAGCCCAGCAATTAGGAACGAAAGCCTGTCAGACTCAAGGGTTATGCTTGGGGCTTCTGTGAACATTCCATTAAAGCTGATTGTGGTAACCTGTGGATATGCTATGTTTCATGGCAAAAGGAGATTATTGTTGCAGATGACATTAAGGCTGCTAGTCAGCTGACCTTAAAATAGCAAGATTAGCCTGGATTATTGGGATGGACCCAGTCTCATCACATAAACTCTTTATGAAGGAAGAAGGAGGCTGAGAGTGGGAGAACTCAAGGTGTTATTGCTGATTTTGATGATGTAGGAAGGGTGCCATGGGCCAAGGAATATGGCAGCTTCTAGAAGCTGGAAACAGGCCTCAGTTTTTGGTCAGCCAGAAAATGGGACTTCCTCTAACTTCAAGGAACTGAATTCTGCCAACAACCCAAATGGACAGGAAGCTGAAGCTCCCCTATAAACCAGGGACTCTAGAAAGACAGGCAGCCTACTGATATCTGGATTTTTGTATGGTGAGACACCTGCCAGACTGTGATCTCCAGAACTGTAAGATAACAAATTTGTGTTGCTTTAAGCTAGTAAATTTGTGGTAATCTGTTATGGCAGTAAAAGGAAACTATTACAATAATCAAAGTGTGGAGGCCCAGACAGTCTATTCTCTCTGCATCTTTAAACATTATTTTTTTCAGAACTGCTTCCCAGTCTCAGACCTCTTTCTCTATTTCTATGCTGTTATTCAAACATAACCTTAAAAATATATCTCTTATTGTTTCTAACTTTCATTCAGAATTTGCTGGAAATTTGACTCTATTTTCTTCATTCATCAGCTAAAAGCTTCCTACCAACCCTCTTTTGGCAGTCTTTGGTCTAGTGATTTTGTTGTTGTTGTTTGTTTGTTTGTTTACTCCTTTAAAAGACTGTTTTAACTCCCTATACCAGGTTTAAAAACTATGTGGAAGAGGGATCACTAACTTGAAAAGATGTACCATCTCAAGTAACCACAGAAATGTATACAAATAATGAGTTGTTTTGACCTATCAGATGGCAAACTTAAATGATGTATCATATGATGTGTTGATGAGCTTAAAGGAAGTATGTGATTTTACATACTGCTAGAGGTGTATAAATCTACAAAGTCTCCTGAAAAGGAAATATTATAGTATTTTCATAAATAAAAATGTGAGTTCTCTTGGACCTAGAGATGTACACAAAGGTAAAGATGTCTATTCTGGCATTGTTTGAGATTGTGTAAAATTGGAAACCTAAATCAATGGCCAAGATAGTGCATATAATAATATTTGAGAGGAAAGGGGGTGTGGAGACATCTGATCCCTTTGGCATTGTTGAATGTTTTAAGTGAGGATATGACCATGATCCCTATAGTAATTTAAAAAGGGAAGAACTCTCAACCCAAATAAATAGATGATAGATAGATAGATAGATAGATAGATAGATAGATAGATAGATAGATAAAGGAAAGACCATGTTGAGTTTTTTTCCAGGAGAAATCCAGGTCTACTTCTACTTTTCAAAATAGAAATGAAACCAGCCTGTTGTCAAAACCCAAAAAGTTCAGGCAGCAGGTGGGTAATTTAGTCATGGAGCTGGCTGTTTAGTTATTTGGATAATTGAATTTAAGCCATCATGGATAATGTAATCCAGTTTAATTTGCAAAAATGTCAGGCCTGGAGACAGATCAGAGGAAAACATTCGGTGATGGTAGAAGCGTCATTGGAGAGACTTGCTTTGTGTTATGAGCTATCTGTAAGCACCAACCCTTTCCCAACATAAGGGCCTAGATTGAAAAGATTTGATTAAAAACCTTGGCAATCTGGTGTGTGTCATTAATGTTAGTGTTACATAATGCATTTTCCTAATTTATTTATGAAATGTTTGATTTAGTAGTCCATTCGCCCCTTGTCAAAAGCATCTGGGAAAGCCTTCATATTCAATTTGTTTACGTGAATAATAATTTGATTTGGGTTTTCCCATTTGGCAAGTTTATTCTGATCACAGTGACATCTATAACGAGACCACATGGTTGATTCCTATTGTTCTGGAAATTTTGGTCTTCATTTCAAATGTCACATGCAACGAACCACCCATCATTTTCCAGCCAAAACATGTGCTTGCTGGCTTTGAAAAAGGGACTGTAAGTAAAAATGGCATTTTCTCCATTTATTCCTTGGATCTACAGCCAAACACCTTTCTGCTTTGCCTGCTCTTTGTTAGTCTCTGCCGTGCCCACGGCTCATGCCCAGAAGTTTTGGGCATGACTTGTGGGCACGACTGACATTTATTTGCTCAACATCTGCCAGAAGAAGTCACCATAAAAAAGGGCTATAGGAAGAGTCTTAGACAACATGGGAGAAGAGTAGACATTGTGAATAGTTGTGGTGGCTAAGACTCAAATTGTGTTTGTTTCAGAGAGACCAGTAGATGTCTGGCTTCTGTTTTTTTTTTTTTTTAAATTTTATTTATGATAGTCACACAGAGAGAGAGAGAGAGAGAGGCAGAGACACAGGCAGAGGGAGAAGCAGGCTCCATGCACCGGGAGCCCGACGTGGGATTCGATCCCGGGTCTCCAGGATCGCGCCCTGGGCCAAAGGCAGGCGCCAAACCGCTGCGCCACCCAGGGATCCCGATGTCTGGCTTCTGGATACATGGACTGAAATACTGAAACACACTGGGACACAAGCAGCCCTGTCTGGGGTTCCCTTCAGTGTGCATTTACCTTAGTGCCCTGAGGGCAAGATTGCAGACCAGAACTACTTAGTGGCTCAATGTCAGAGGGAACAGGAACTGGTAGGGTAGCAGTACATTCTAGAACTTTTGAACACATATCAGAACCCCCTTGGGAGACTCCAAAATACATGGAGAAATTTGCTGAAGTCTTAATGCATGCCAATGGTTATTTACCCCAACCTTGTGATACCCATCTGCACTCATGTGCTGCCACTAATTGGTTACACATGGCCTTCACCATGAGCTGTATACCTATAGTCTCTATTGAAACAGTCCTTTTTTGGTGGTTTGTCAACATATCAGTATGGCAGATTAGGGATATGTGTGGTAGGAACCTTGCCCTGACTGTTACCTCTGAATCCTTTCTGATCCAGCAGACTCTGGCCAGTGGAGCGCTCATTTGGTGTCCTCAAGGCCATCTCATAATTCAATAGTATTAATGAGTTATTTCCTAGAGGTCAAAGAAAGACCAAAAATGGAGGAAATGATGGCCTTTCATAGAGAAGTGTAACTATATTAGAAGAAGTCACCAGAGCCTGGGCTTTTCCTGCCACTAGTTAGTTATAACTGCAGACCTGAGATAAGCTTCCAAAAGTGTATCACTGAAGGGGTGTCACTATCACCAATTCCAAAGCAGGGGAATAGAAGCCTGGAGGCTTTTTAAATTTGTCCAGGGAATGTTCCAAATCTAACATCTCTTTCTTTACCAATGATCTCTGCCAAATCTGTTTCACAATGCGTTGCTTTTATTTTATTTGTCTTCCTTTCAACATATATTGGAACCTTGATAGTCACAGAGTATCTATCTTCACAGATGGGGTCTCTGCACATGTGAGGACACACTGGTGGGTCATTAAACCAGGCGGGACCATAACCCAGCCTGCCCATCCTCAATATCAGCTGGGCGATAGCTCTTTGAAAATTACAGGTTGACTATGATGGCCTCAGGGACCTAAGTTCCTTACCTTAAATCTTTGCCAAAGTATCTAGTATGCTTATGTTGTCCTGTAAGGCAGAGATAGAATATCGCTTCTTTTCAGGAAACACAGCCTCAGGTTAGCCCCTAATTATCCAAATATTTAATTTACCTTGGCCTCTGTTCCTACCTAGAAGACTATCTTTTACACATGGATGTTTTGTGTATGATCTTAAATGAGATCCAAGATCCAAAGTTCCAGAACCTCTTATCTTGGGCCACTCATATTGCATCCATGGCAGCCACTGGTTCAAATGTACCAGTTCTTTATTTAAGTGTTAATGGGGACCCTAATCATTCACCCCAAGAGGCCATGTTTAATGCTAAGCACACTGATGACATTGTGAATTATGCTGTGATTTCATAATGATCTAGATACAACCTCCCCAAGGAGGAAAAGGTGTCAGAGCCACAGACTGCCTAGCAGGGGCTCATAGTTAATCACACAGAATGTCTACCAGCTGGATTTCACCTTAAACCATTGATTCACCAACTAAGCTGCACTTTGGAATCACTCAAGATACTTCTGAGAGCCAGGCCACCTTCCAGGTCAATTAAATTGGAATCTCTAGAGTGGGACCTGGGCAATTGCTTTTATAACTCCATGGGGGTTTCACATGTGGAGCCAAGGCTGAGAGCCACTCATCTGGTTGCACTGATTCTCCAAATGTGGTCTTTGGATTGGCAGTATTGGCCTCCTGTGGGAGCTTGTCTGAAATGCAAAATCTTGGTTCTACCTAAGACATACTGAGTCAGAATCTGCATTTTTAACAAGATCTACATATCGTTTCTATTGTCTCTTTGGACAGTCTAGTAACAAGGCTTCTCAGAGCAGGGAATATAGAGGAATCCATATTTTTTGTCTTAATGTGACAGATTAGAGTGAAAATGACTCCCATATTTTCACACACTTTTTAATGTGCTAAAAAAACACTACATAAACACTTCAAATTAAAAATTACACTTGGACTCTGGGCGGGGGGGGGGGTTGCTGCCTAATAATTTTGCAGTCAAAATGTGATTCAAAATTGTTGCCAAGACCATTTTTTCCATAAATGGCAAGCACTGGGCTTTGTTTGGCTTAGTGATACCCTTGAAAGCATTTCACACAAATATATAGGACACAAGGTACAAAAAATTCCTTTGTGATTTTTGGGGGCACAAATTTGTATCCACTGAGGGAGACATTACTTTTTCAAGGGGGAGGTTGAATGTAAAAAGGTGATTAAAAACAATAAATGGAGGCTTTGCCACTTGTAGAAACACAAATACAGACAGAGGTGAACTGTATTTTCAAAGGGAAGGAAAATATTCACACTGTTGGTGGGTGGAATTTACATAGATCTTGATCAAATATGCATTCTGTATCCTAAGTGTACGAGTTCGGCGCAGCACACAGCCTTTTTACACGGAATGTTGGTTCTTTGAAACAACCGAAAAGAGAGGTCAGTAGCTGTCGAGGTTGAGCACACATGCAAAAAGTAAACACTCGGCCGTGGGGACATCTAGGCTGAAGAGAGAGAAAAACCCTTCTGGGAGACCTCATTGCTGGCCACCATGCGGGGTGCTCCACATACAGGGGGCAGCAAGCTGATCGAAACTTCAAAGCTAAACTCCTTGCCCAAAGAGTAGAAGTGGGCATGAAACCAGACCTCTGCCTCCTCTGGGATCCCAGGTCATCAGGAAGTTCTTGAGGACCTCAGTGAACGGTGCCACCATTTTGCTTGAGAGCCCAGAATCTACTTTGCCAATTTTCCATGTCTTTCAAAACATCAGGGTGATATTTTATCCATTCTCTTCCCTTTTTCTCCTTTCTTTCTTTTTACCTTCTTTGCTGCTCCTTGTTTTCTGGCTTTCTGGCAGTCTTATTTTGGCACTCAGCATCAGAAAAGCTATTTCCTTGTTCCATTATTCCCAGATTCCATTAATTCTTTGGTGACAATTTAAGGATGCTTTTCCTATTGGAAATTTCTGTTTACTTGCCTGGCAGCAGAAAGGTTGATGTTTCCAAGATTCTTTCTGGCAATTCTGACATGGTCATAGAAATGCTATATCCAATGTCCCAATGTTTGATCTACTTAGTACGTTTACTGTCCCAGTGCTGTGACATGGGATTCAGTTTGCTTGTTTTGTTTTGTTTCTGAAACTCTCTGCCTCTAATATCCTTGGCTAAAAGTCAAGGCCAGCTTGTTCACAGGATATAAGGACCTTAGGTTAAACTCCTCAAGCTGTTTGGGATATACTAAGCTTAACTGACATCTATGTGTAGGTCTGTCCCTTCTGTCTTGGAGGATAGCCGGCTACCCTTAATGCCCATGACTCAAGAGGATCGCAATCTCAAGATCGCATCCCACCTGTCCTGTAGTGATCTCCCACTGTTGGTCCTCTCTCTCCTCACCTAGAGTTCAACTCCCACCTTGCTGTCATCAAAACTTTAAAGGCACAAATTGGTTACAGATGAGCTGTAGCGCCTACAGACCTATTCATTTTAATTATTAGTGTCCAACCTTTAAGATTTTACAGGAAAGTCATATTTTTGTTTGCTCATTGAAACTCAAGCAAAAGAGAAGATCTAACGGAACTGGGCCAACCTGGCAGCAATGCCTGGAGAGAGTCTAACCTGTTCCCAAAGATGATCCATCTCACCTTCTTCCTTCATATGGTCCATTCCTTTGTATCTCAAATTAAATAATGGATAATTCCAACCTATCTTCATTTCTTCTCTTTTCATGGGTGTCAAATCTTTTGTTTAATTCATTAAAAATTTTTCAATTCTTATAGCTTTCATTTTGAGAAATTGTATTTGATTCTTTTTCAAATTCTTGACCATTTTGACCACTTTTATAGTATCTGAATATTTTTTGATGTTTTCATATTTTTAATTTCTTAAACTTCCATGCAAGTTTCTTTTAAGTTCTTAAAGTCACATTATTTTCCCCTATGAGCCTGATGATTCCAATATCTGAAGACTTTGTGATCTGGTACCCACCCTGATTTGTTTCTGCTTGTGGCAGCTTGTCTGGGAACTATCCATTTACCCTGCAGCTTGACCTGTATGATTTCTTTGGCATTTTGGTTGAAGTTGACTTTCTCCATAAAGGATGTACATCTGTTCCTGCCTAGCACCTGGGACACCACCAATTTGGGGCAACTTTAAGGTTTCTTGATGTTTATTGCACCACAAAGGTATTCCTGACACTGAGACACCCCAGCTAGACATGGTAGGTAGCATGGAGAACACTTCCTGGACTGTACTGAACATGCTGGTTTCTGAGCTACTGATCCTTGGCCAAGGCTTTGGCGTCTGTTCACTAACGATAAATGACATTCTGTAATTTTGGATTGGTGAGTCATTTCAGAGCAGAACATAGCAGCCTGTTGGTATTGTTTAGTAACAATATTTGGATTTATTATTTGTTCCTGATTTTGGTGGAATCTGGGGAGGAGGGTTGGGTTTTATGGTTAAGACTGGTCACTAGAGACCCCCACCATAAACAGTTCCTGGTACCAAGGTACCAGGGTGCCTTACCCACCCGACCTTCCATCCAGAAGCACACATGTACACGCATGTATACACATGTCAGTTCCTGTTACAACCTGGACACAAAGCTCTCCTGTGAAACCCAGCCACAGAAGGACATAAAAAGCTAGGGCCTGTGGTCTCCTGACCTCTTTCCATGCATGTCTTCAGCTGCTGCTGCCATGCTCAACTGCTTGTTAGCTGTTTTGTGAATTTAAACTGAATCTTGTGAGTTTTTCCAGCAGTGGAGCACCCAAGGTGACTGACATGTAATAAACACATGTGGGGGCTCCTCTCGGGTTCTCCACCTTGTTTAGGCTAAGCTTCAGTGTCTTTTCCCAGAACTCCATGCAACTGAGGTAGGGAAATCTCAATGTCTTTCATGGTTTGCTGCAAACACACAGGGCTCCTCCCTTTACTCTCTTTTTGGATTCTTCTGAGGATTCCTTTCTTCTAATCCAGGTCACAGATGTATTTCATTCAAAATTTTCTTTTCTTTTCTTTTCTTTCTTTTCTTTTCTTTTCTTTTCTTTTCTTTTCTTTTCTTTTCTTCTTTTCTTTTCTTTCTTTCTTTCTTTCTTTTCTTTTCTTTCTTTCTTTTCTTTTTTCCTTTTCTTTCTTTCTTTTCTTTTCTTTTTCTTTCTTTCTCTTTCTTCCTTTTTTAAAAAAGATTTTATTTATTTATTTGAGAAACAGAGAGAGCACAGAAGTGGGAGGGAGGGGCAGAGGGAGAGGGAGAGGCAGACTCCCCATTGAGCAGGGAGCTGGACATGGGGCTTGATCCCAGGACCCTGGGATCATGACTGAGCTGAAGGTGGCGAAGTCTGGGGTGACTGAGACACCCCAGAATTGTTTTTTCAGTAAGGGGCTTATTCAGTATATCCAATCTTCTAAACTGCTAGAAAAAAAATCTCCAAGTCTGTATGTGTGATACACACACACAAGGAATATATATGTGTGTACATCTATACATCCATGTACACACGTTTTTATAGATGTGTAAGATGTGTATATCTACACACACAAATGTAATCATGACTCTCTAACCCACTGTGATCTGGCTTTTATGCCTTCTCCACTGCCCATGATTTACATTTTGCTATTACTAGAGGTATTGTCCTCTCTTCTCTCCTACTCTGCTTCTTTGCACTATATCAAGCTACTGCCTGCTGCTTGCAGACCCCATGTGACCTACTGCCTATTTTTGTAGATAAAATTTTACAGAAACACAGCCACACCCAGTTGTTTCTGGCTTGTCAGTGGCCGCTATAATGGCAGATTAGAATAGAGTTTCAACAGAGAACTTCTGGTCCACAAAGCCTAAAATATTTACTCTGTGCCCCTGTATAGAAGGATGAAAGGGCTCCAAAGTGCCTCGTTATTGCATTCTGTATATCATCTTTTGATGTCTGCTATTATTTGAAATTACATGGTTTTTCAAATAACAGCATGTCCTGCTTACTGTGAAAAGTTCATGAAGCATCTCATGGGGAATGATACCTTGGGATGTCTCATATGCAGTGTCAACATATCCACATGTTGGGTGGATGTGTAAGAAAGGTCAATGAGGACACCTATTTGGTCTCTGTTAGGCCTCTATTAGGAATTTATGAAGAACAGGAGATTTTCTGATTCTGGAGAACAGAACTGTTGACCAGCAAGATGCTATACCTGAACTTCTGACATCAAGAAGCAAGGAATTGAGGGGCAACTGGGTGGCCCAATCAGTTGGGCACCTGCCTTTCGCTCAGGTCATGATCTGGGAGTCCTGGGATCAAGCCCCATGTGAGGCTCCCTGCTCAGTGGGGAGTCGGCTTCTCCCTCTGTCCCTCCCCCCTGTTCATGTGCACATGCTGTTTCTCCCTCAAATAAATAAATAAAATCTAAAAAAAAAAAAAAAAAAAAAAAGGAAGCAAGGAATTAAAACTACAGTGTCAAGGAGCCAAGCTGGAGGGAGAAGGTGAATAAGGGTTTTTCTTGACCAGACTTGGAGAAACCAGTAATCAACCTTACTCTGTGGTCTTCCTACCACATAAGCAAGAGTGAAGTCCAGCAGTGGCCAGGCTACCAGGGCTAGTTGGAGAATTCACCAGAGTGTTGGCTACTGCTTCTACTTGAAGGGGACCACAGAGCAGAGAGCCCGGGCTATAAATCACCTCACCTTGAGAACTGGGGGTTGGGGCTGAAGACCTCATAAGGCATACTGTGCTTCTCTTTTATCCGCTGTGCCCCTGAAACCAGGTATCAGCTTGGATGTCAAGAGAGAGCTTAATCTAATTACTTGCAGAGTGAGCTAGCAGGGATGTGGATGAGCTTCCTATCCTCAGATACGCCCCCCGCCCCCTTCAATCTTTCTGAGAACCTGGGCTGAAGAAATTGTTAAACATCTGGGAAGGTCAGAGCCTAGAGTTTCAAGTTGTACTGCAGGTAAGGGGTTAGGAGACTTCTGATTAGTAAATGTCACTGTACCCCAGGACTGAGCTGGCACTGGCTGGACAGTAGGCAATGGCACTTTTGCATTTCATCGATTCATTCACAATCTATCAGAAGGAGGCTCACGTTGCTTTTTTCTGTGGCTGTCATCTCATTAACCCACATCCATGGGCCTCACATACCTGGAGCTGCCTGACTTGGGGCCATACGTGGCACGTAGTGAAACTCACAAATAGCTTTCTCACACTGGGCGTGGCTGCTCAGCCCTCTGGACGCACTTCAGAAGTGGCACTGAATCTGGTCCAGCACTCTCTCCTG
The DNA here is from genome assembly GCF_053574225.1 of Canis aureus. Lineage (NCBI taxonomy): Eukaryota > Metazoa > Chordata > Mammalia > Carnivora > Canidae > Canis > Canis aureus. The sequence goes on from NC_135636.1 coordinate 12,080,004, forward strand.
CTCGCTTTCCCATGAGTATTCCTGCCACCACCTGATTTCCATCACCAGAGCACAAGGCCTGGCCCCTGCTTCTCGCAGATTCCATCTGATGGCTACGAAATCCTGTCTTTTTAGCTACTTGCTTGGGGTCTTGTCATTTCTCACTGGTGGTATCTGTCTCTAAAGAAGCTTGCTTGGTTTCTTGTCTTGCCATTCTCCATGCATCCTTGATTCATCTCCCCAGTCAGCTCCCTGCTCCTGCCACCAGTGCTATTCTGTCCCGGACAGTCCCAATTCCTTGGGATGGCCTGCAAACTTCTTCACTTCCTAGAAAGGAACTTCCTTTCTAGGCTCACACTCCTCTCTGCCTCCTAGCCCATCTAGTATGCTTTGTTCACATACTACTGCTCCTATAGGTAAGCCATGTCCTCTTTCCACTGTATCTGGCTGTGGCTACTGTACCCATACTGGGCTCTCCCACCCAGGGCTGTCCCATACTGGACTGTGTCACACCAAGCTGTCCTGCACTGGGCTGCCTTATGCTGGACTGCTCCACACATTAATTTTCCCATGTTGGGCTCCCACACTGGGCTGTGCCACACTGGGCTGTGAGACACTGGGTTGTTCCTGACCAGACTATACCTAAACTGGGTTATGTCTACCATAATAGACATACTTTATCGTACTACACTGCACTGCCCAACACTGTGCGGTACCTCCCTGGACTGTACCCACTGTACCCACACTTGACCGTACCACACTGGGCTCAGGTGTCTGGCAGCTCTCAACCACTCTGAGCTTCATTTGTTTGGTCTTCCTTAGACTCTGGGATGGAACATAAGCTCCATTTGGGCAGGAGTCTCAGTTTTATTCATGAATTAATTCCTTTACTACAGAGCAACGCTTAGCCCATAGAGGGTGCTCATAAATATTTGCAGAAAGAATGGATTTGAAGGGGCTTTGCTTTGTCATCCATTACAGTCCCTAACAACCTTTCCTATCAGTAGGTTTTCCCTCAGTTCAAATTAAATCCCTCTGCTATAAAGCAAGTGTTTCCTTGACTGGGTTTTTGATGCAGCTGACAAACCAATTAAGCTCCTGTTGCCACATTAAGAACAATAACCTGGATTCAAAGGATTCAGTGAGTTTTTGCTGACATTTTTTCTCATCTACTCTGAGTAATCTTCATTTTTTGAATATTCCTTCAGAAAGTTTTTACTATTTTCACAGATGAGTCTGGAAAGGGCCCACATTAGGCAGGCAGTTTCTGATGTTTACAAAACAGTACAAAGTTTGGGCTCCTCTCTTCTAAAACCTACAGGATTCTGGAAAGCAGCTTGAAAGCAATGCCTGGTGCTCAAGAGGGTTCATGGTGTGCTTTGGTCTGGGAAAGTCTGTGAACCTGAATGCCTGTGGTTTTGGGTCTGTTTCTAATGGAAATCATCATGGAATAAAGTGGCTTCATGCCCCCATTTGGTGGAAAGCTCTTTGTCGGCAAATGCAGCCATGTAAGGTCTGTCCTTTCAATGCTGGCTCAAGACCAGGACTCTGTCTCCTGAGAGAGGATTGTCCCCATAAATGTTGAAACTAGGCAAGAGATGGCAACACCTCACCCCCTTTCTCCACCCTGCCCATCCTCCTGGAAGTGCCCACTAATGGGAGGATGGGAACAGAGCAGGGTGGAGAGAAGGCGTGAGGGGGTAGCATTTGACTATGGACCAAAGCCTTCATTCAAAACACAGGATCCAAGACCTGAGATGCCTCAAGAACTGGGGTCTGGAACTTGAGGAGTATCTCAGGTGGCACTGGTATGGAAACGGTGCCAAAGCTAGCTTGTGCTATGTACCTGTGGTGGCAATTAAGGGATGTCAGGGTGGCCAAAAGTCTACTGGACATCTAAGCTGTCTTCTTCACTCTTGCTGTGTCTTCTGAATATCCACCTCTGTATAAGCCTGAATAATATTTCTAAATCAGAAACCCAACCACGACCTGTCTCTGCTTCATATCCTTCAATGCTCCTCGTGACGCACAGACTCAAGCCTGTGATCTATGATGCTTTTGGACCTGGATGGTCACTCCCTCTCTGGCTTCACTTTTGCCCTCAGCCCTACTGCAGACATGGACCTCCAAGGTCATCAGAGTCTACAAGCTCCTGCTTCTCCTGCCCAGGCCCTCTTCCTCATTGTTTCTCATGTTTCATGTCCTTCTCCTATTTTTCCTTATGGAACTAAACTCTATCCATCTTTTCCAACTATGTTCATGGGTCATATGCTCCAGGAATACTTCCCACCCTTCCATCTCCTCCATGTCAGCAAGAGTATTTGTTCATTTATAAGCATTTACTGATTTCCTACTGCATGCCAGGTATTAGAAACAGAGCTGAGGCAAAGACTCAGCCTCCACCTTCAAGGAGCACACAGACTGGATACCCAAGTGGTCTGGTCCCAGTTTATGACTTGCAAAGACTGAGAAAATCGAGAGACCATCCCTTATATGCAGCAAGCATGTAATTATTATGTGATGAATTTTGTTTAAAAGTTAAAAATGAAACATGAGCTTTTAGAGTCATAGGAATATGCCACCACTCATATATCAACGCATGATATTTCCTTTATGCTGAACATAAATGCCAGTGATATTGCATATATTTATTAGCATGAGGTGCTGTTTTGCCAGCATTTCAGGTCTAGTGGGAACAAAAATGAAACTTTTCTCCAGGATGAGCATTTCACCATGCCCTGCAGAAAGCCTCTCATTCTGGGCTCAGAAGAAACCCTGAAAATTTGGAATTTATGTTTAGCATTGCCCTAATGGTATGCCATGGTTGCTATGGAGATTATGGTATTGTTCATTATTGAATGAAGAGCAACAATGAGTCCAATAAAATAAATCTATAATATTGATACTGAGCAATCTTGGAAAGTGGTTATTTTGTTTTGTTCTGCATTTGTCAGAAACAGATTGAAAAAAGCCTTCCAATTAGTGGAAGGACACACTGCATTTGTGGATCTGCTGGCCCCATGAGGTAATTCATTTCTGATAATAAAAAGGAGCATTCTGGAGGGTATTATGCTGAGTGAAGTAAGTCAGTCGGAGAAGGACAAACATTATATGTTCTCATTCATTTGGGGAATATAAATAATAGTGAAAGGAAAAATAAGGGAAGGGAGAAGAAATGTGTGGGAAATATCAGAAAGGGAGACAGAACGTAAAGACTGCTAACTCTGGGAAACGAACTAGGGGTGGTAGAAGGGGAGGAGGGCGGGGGGTGGGAGTGAATGGGTGACGGGCACTGGGTGTTATTCTGTATGTTAGTAAATTGAACACCAATAAAAAAATAAATTAAAAAAAAATAAAAAGGAGCATTACCTAATTCAAACTTTTATTATGCTGGTGTACTGGACGACCACCATAAAATGCACCTAGGCAAATAATTGTTTGGCTGTAGGATAATGAGGGAACATGCATGAGCTGCAGGAAAGGTCTCAGTCTATGGAGACCGATAGGCAGAATTGATCACTTTAAGGTGCATGTGCTAATATGGGAAATGATCAGTTCAGCGGTCTGAATGTTCCCATTGATATCTAATAGAAACTTTGTTGCAGTTAGACTCAGTGGGAGATAAAATCTCAATTAAAAAAAATTCTGTCAACAGCCATTTGTCAAGCTCAGTAAAAAGAGTGACAAATGCTAAAGAGATTCAGGGTCACTAAAATGCATCTAGGGGCTCTCAGAAAACTGGGGGGATACTCCCTGACCTCACACGGGCCCCTGGAAAATTTTTAGGAACAAATGAAATGGTTGGATTTGAATAATGTGGCCCAGCTCTGCAGAAAAGCAACTAATTTAGTTTTGGCTTTAATCTTTGGAGGGAAATGTTCTGTATCCAGTGATAATAACACAAAACATATTCTGAGCTTTTCAATAGTCCAATTTCTGGCAAGGCTTCCCAATTTGGGGGGCGAATTTCTCCAAGTTGAACAAGAGGGTGGATGAGTTTCTGGTGATGTACAACTTGGTGGCTTTAAATGATAACTATTTTATTGTTCACTATTCTGTAGGTCAGGGATTTGGGGAGAGCATGTAGGGGAAGGGTGATAGCTCATCTCTGCTCCATGGTCACCTCTGACTGGGGTTGGAAGAGCCAAGATGGCCCCACTCACACAGCTGGGGTTCTGGTACTGGCTGTCAGCTGGGGTGCCTTAGTTCTCCTCACTGTGCCATTTCTTTCCCTCCAGGGCTTCTTGCTTCTCAGGCCTCCCAGTCTGTCAGGACACTGGACTTCACTACATGGCAAGAGGACAATAAAGGGAAGCTGCCATGCCTCTTCACACCTAGCCTCAGAGGCTCCACAATTTCCCTTCTGCCACATTCTTTTGGTCAATGCAAGTCACAGGGACAACGAGGCTCAGGGCAAGGGGGAATAGACCCCACCTCTTGGTAAAGAGAGCAGCAAATTCACACCGAGAAGAGCATGAGGGATGGGAAGGAGTAATGAGGTGATCTTAGGAGACAATCTACTATGGGTGGTGAAACTCTAGTCACTTTTGAATGTTCAACCAGCCTTGGAAGTTATTGCTGTGCCCTTTTGTCTCTGAGCCCTAAACTTAGAGAAACTGAGCCCAGACATGTTGTCTTTCTCCCAGCAATCCCACTGTCCACAGTTTTGTTGTCACATATGCTATAGACACTAGGATAAGCCAACATGCTAGCAATGTGATGCCGTGGAGTGGCGCAGGTCCTCACTGATCATCAGGCTTCCACACTCATCTGTCTGGTGTCCCTGAAAGAGGCAACTAATTAAAACCAAATTCACATTGCTGAAGCCAAACAATATGGAGCTGAAGTCAGTCTCTTAATATCTTCCAGAAGGACTCTAGGGAGCTTTCTTGCTGCACACTGAATATTGAGGTATTGTTTTATCACCTTGGGTTGGATAAATACATGTTATTTTTTTTTTAAATCTTAACAATTATTATTAGTTTCCATTAGGCAGCTAAACCGTTTATTTTGGCCCGGCTATCATTTCCCAGTATCACTCCCTCTCATTGCCAATGAATGACCCTGGGAGATCTTCCATGGCTGCCTACCAACAAATTAGCTGAGGCCAGGAGTTACTGCTCTCCTAGAAGGAGGGGGTGATATTGCACCTGCAATCAACTTTGCATAGGACAAGGGACACTCTGAGATTTGAGGTACCAGAATTGAAGACTTGTGCATCAACTAATTCCTTTGCCTGTGAGTCCCAGCCAGCAGCAAGTAATGTCTTTAGGTGTTTTCCAGCCCTTGCCAGATAGGAATACTGCTCTGTTCTTACAGCTAAGATAATCAGCTGTTTCTCCCAAACCAAGATTGCTATGGAAAACAGGATACATTGGTATGTGCAAATTTGTAGCAACATTTTGACTTCTTTAGGGCTGTTTATTTTCATGACCAAGCATACACACACACACATATGTTTAGACAAAGAAAGATCTTAACCCCTGGGCTAAGGAGTGAGAATATGTGACCTCCTGGGTAAGTGTAGAGCATTATCCCCTAGCAAGAGTAATTTCATTTAAAAATATTATTTATTTATTCATGAGACACACACACAGAGAGAGAGAGAGAGAGAGAGAGAGGCAGAGACACAGGCAGAGGGAGAAGCAGGCTCCATGCAGGGAGCCTGACACAGGACTCGATCCCCGGTCTCCAGGATCATGCCCTAGGCTGAAGGCGGCGCTAAACCACTGAGCCACCCAGGCTGCCCAGCAAAAGTAATTTCAAAGAAGTCATGCAACTAAAGCAGAGCAGGTTAGTATTGCCACTGGAAAAAACAAGCTCTGCCTTACTGTGTGGTTGCTGGTTGGTCATTTCCCAATCTTATGGAGAAGGTTCCACGTTTTCAGTAGGAGACAGCATGGACAATATACAAAAAGGAAGAGACATCAGAGATGAGGGATGGCAGAGAAAGAGTTGGTATCAGAACTGAGGGCCCAGTTGCTGTCCTGTAGATCCGGAGTCTTGTAGGTCTTTCAGATCTATGAGCCATTTAGCATCTTGCTACAAAAACCAATACCTTCCTTTTGTGCTTGTTAATCCAATTTTCCCAAGCTTTGCCAAACTTTCACCATATAGAATTGCTATGTTTCAAAGAACACAGTTAACTCCTGGGTTTTTATTTCCACTCCATAAGGAAGCACACAGAATGGCTGCATAATACTGTGATTACCTTTTGTAATATTGCCATAGAGAAATATAAAGATTGTGTAGGCTAAGTAGATTATTAACTCATCCATATAAAGTTGAAGTGATTATAAATAAAATATATATAATGCAAATATCTTCTGGCTTGATGTCTCCTGTTGCTGATTGCATTTTAACTGCGACAATATCTCCCATCCCACATGTCCTTCTACAATGTGATCTTGACATTTCATTTACCAAGATGTGCAGTCTCTGTTCCCTTCCTTCAGACCTGGGCAAATTTGTATTTCATGAGTAGAAAGTGACAGAAGTGAGGTAGTGTGACTTCTGAGCCCAGATCATAAAAGCAATGTTGCTCTTACCATGCTAGCTGGTTAGCTGGGACTTTTTTTTTTTTTTTTTTTAGCCCTGACCTGCCATGGAGTAAGCCTGAAGACCTGAGGCCACCATACTGTGAGGAAGCTCAGGTTAATGGAGAGACCACATGCGGGTCCTCCAGTTGATAGTTCAAGAGAAGATCCCAGATGGAAATCAGCATAAGTTTATCAGGCACATGGATGAAGATACATCCTGATGTGTTGGCATCCTGATGCCGACTCCATCAGATCAGCCTCAGCGTATTATTTCTAGGAAGTCTGCAGAAGGTCTTTCACATGTACTCACAGAGTGGTCTCTGCCTGCTGTCTCTGCTCTTGTCACACGATCCATCATTGTCACTGTCTTTCTTCCCTTGTTTGTGATGCTGCCTGAGATTCCCATCCCTGCTTTTGCCGCCTGCCCCCCACTCTCATTTCAAGGGCCTTGCTGAAGAAGAATGATTCTAAAGCTTTCAGTACTTGGTGATTACAAGGCTGGTGAATACTCAATGTTGGAGCAGGAAGAGACCTATGTCCCTAATTTTTGGTCATGCTTTGTCAGCTGGGCTCCTGAGCAGCTCAGGGTGACACGAAGCCTTTCTTTAGTAGTTTCATACTAGCCTTGATAGCCATTACTTTTTCAGTAGCTCTGACAGAGCATTTACTATGGGGCAGGACTATTCTAACCACTTCAAGAATGTTAACTTAATGACATGTCTTCATGACAGCTCCATGAGTTTTGTTGAGTTTTGTTTGAACAGGTATGGATACTGAGTTGGAATAATTTTCCCAGGGTCACCCAGCTAGGAAGTAGTAGAGCCAGGGTTCAAATCTAAGCAGTCTACTCGAAAGTCCATGCTTTAAAAAACAAACAAACAAACAAACAAACAAACAAACATTTATTTATTTATTTATTTGAGAGAGAGAGAGAGAGAAAGAGAGAGAGAGAGCAAACACATGAGAGGGGAGAAAGGCAGAGGGAGAGGAAAAGAGAATCTCATGTAGACTCCCTGCTGAGCATGGAGCCAGATGCAGGGCTCAATCTCATGACGCTGAGATCATGACCTGAGCCAAAACCAAGAGTCAGGCATTTAACCAACTGAAACACTCATGTGCCCCAAAAGTTCATTCTTTTAACTATGGTCTCTCATGCATCCTTAGGGGCTCCCATCCAGTCAATGTGGCCAAGGACAGAACAGAGGCCATGCTATGTCTTCCACCTTCCTTGTGTCTCTTATGCTCCTTCCCAGTTATCCTGCTGGTTGATCAGTGTGTGTGTGTGTGTGTGTGTGTGTGTGTGAGTGAATGTGTACACATGTACATTTGTGTGCTTGTGCACCTATGTTTTTCTATATTGTGTATACTGGAAAGCCAATCATGGCTTGCCTGAGTCTATGGTCATGTTTGTTATAAGAGATGAACAAGCCCTAACCCAGCCAACCTTAAAGGCATCTGGGTTTTTAAGAGCTTTCCAGGCCCTTTGATAAAACCTATCAGGCCAGACTAATGCTGCTGCTGTTTGCCATTCATTCTCATCGGGTTTAATGAAGATAAAGGGGCTCTCTTTATGTATCCAGTTGGGCTCAACAAATTAACCAAGCTGCCAAAAGGGTACATGTGAACAGAATATTTGTCCTCATAATGTTCATTAGGAAGGAGAAAGTTAACTAACCTTTTTTGCTGTGTTTCTTTTCCCAGGGCCCAGTGAAAGCTGCAGAGCTGAAACATCATCTCTAATCTTATTTCTGATGGGCCTTTCCCTAACTTCTCCTTTTATGATCTTTTCACAGCTGTTATATTGAATCAGTATCATTATGTGTTTAAAAAAATATTATGCTCTGTGTCTCAGAGCTAACTACCCAGAACTAAATATTCTGGCCCTTTTCAGAAGATGACAGGCAATTAGAGATCTGAAAAGGGTGGCGGGACTGTTTGTTTGCTTCCCGTATCCTCTCAGCAGCAACTCAGGAAAGAAATGAAGGCTGCAGTTCTCAGATTTTTTCTATAGGTTCATGGTATGAGTATGAACAGCTCTCTGGAGCAGATTGCAAAAATGGCCCCAATTCCTCCCTTTCCTGAATGCATGCCTCTTTGAAATGTTAACTTTGTCTGTCTTCTCATTAAGAGATGGTGCCTGTACTTCACACCTTGTACCTGGATTCAGACATGGGATTTGTTTTGTTCCAGGGGATGTTAGCAGAGGCTTGAAGGATACTTGTGCTTTGCTGTCTCTTGCTGCTCCTGGAAGCTTGAGACCCCTATGTTACAGGGCGTAAGCTGGCAGTTGAGCCAAGCACATCCAACTCAAGTGAACCAAGTCCCTACTGAGTTCAGGCTATCAAAATTGGGGAGGGTGCTTGAGTGGCTCAATCAATTGAGCCCTGACTCTTGTTTTTGGCTCAGGTCGTGATCTCTGGGTCCTGGGAGCAAGCCCTGTGTCTGGCTCCACACTCAGTGGGGAGTCTGCTTGAGATTCTCTCTTCCCTTCTCCCTCGCCCCTTCCCTCTCTTTAAAATAAATAAAATTAAAAAGAAAAACTGGGAATAATTCCTGTTTGAAAAATCAGTTGTATAATATGTTACCATATTCATGAATGTCTGGCAGACTGAATAAAAGTAATTTAATAGAATTGACAGTGTTATCATTCTGGTTCTTTTCCCCAACTACTTGCCTCCATCAGTGTCCAGATACAAGTTACAAAACGAAGCACAAAAAACCCAACAGGACAGCCAGAGCAGAGGTGTTGAAATAAGTTGTCTAGGACCAAAGGGGTTTCAGCTGTTCACTGAGTAGCTCTGCTCTACTTAATAGACAAGAAAATTCAGAAGTCTGGGAGAACACTAGCGTAAAATAGTATAAATAAAATTAAAAAACAAACCTGTAACAAAGAACAAAAACAGAGCTATTAATCAGCTATTAATCAGCTATTAATCAAACCTGTAACAAAGAACAAAAACAGAGCTATTAATCAGCTACTAATCAGAATAGCCTTTTGGATCCAGCTGCCTTCCATGAGGAAGATGTTTGCTGAGAGAGGCCACCCAGACTGAATCCACCTTGCACACATCGTTGTCTTACATATTTTTCAAATCTTTTGTGTGGAACTGATTTAAAGTCTTTAAAACTTCTAGAAAACCCAAGGACTATAGACACTAGGGAAATGTCACTCAGCTAGGGCAAAAGCTCAATATTTTTACTTTTAAAAATAAAAGAAAAGAGGTGTTGTTCACATGCAGCGTCCCACATGATGGGACATGAGGACAAAGAATGGAAGTGGGCTGTCTGGGGAGGCTGTATGTTCTAAACCATTTCCTTCCAATCCCAACATCTAGTCTATGTGGGATGGAGAAGGAGCTCTTAACAGTGGCTTTATAAACGTGCTCCTGGATTTTGCAGCTGTTAGTGTACTCCCTAGTTAGACCACACTATTTTGATTTTCAAAAAGATATAGCTCATTTTGTAAACTTTGCAAGCTTGGAAATAATTTCCAGATAAAAATTTTTTTGAATGTAGCTACATGAAAAATACCTTAAAATATTCTTTCTAATCAATAGTTTATTGAGAACCTCTTAAGTACCCACTACCAAGCTGGACATCATTGCAGATAATAATAATCAAAAAATAATAACACTGCTACTTAGGTAAGATAGGTTCCTTTAAGAAGCTGATATTCCTTATACTATATATTTTTTTGGATAAACAGTTGGCGATAAATATTTTCAATGTAGAAATTTGATCTTAGCTTCAGTGGCTTTATGTTATCACCATATTATGAGCCAAAATGTTGCTCAAGATCTTTGCTTTTTTCTGAGGAGCAGTTATAAAAAATAAATCTCCAAATAACTTTTCCTTGTCAGATCTTCAAGCCCTTGATGTTTGCATCTGGAAACTGTCCAAATGGACTTTGCTTAGAGGTAGGTTTTTGTCACTGTTTTTTTCTCTCTCTTCTGGAATTTCAAAACTTCCATGCAAGGAGGTTCAATGCCCTCTCTGGGCTTTATAATACATTAAAAATCCTCCTTCATCATCTCACTTATTACCTGCGATTACATGGCACTGAAACAGTAAAAGTTCCTCTCTTTACCATGAGAGACTAATTTTGATGATTAACTGAGGAACTGTTAAATTTTATGTCAATGCTCCACTGTCATTATGGAATTAGTATTCATAGCCAAACGAGAATTCTGAGACTGAAGAGTTTGGGTGAAAATAAGGCAGGAGTGTCTGTGGTTCTAAAGTAGCTGGGACTTAGATCCTCTAAACATTGATCTTAAAATTTGGCATCTGCATGACTTTTCTGGAGATTTCAAAATGAATCCTGTGTGCATTCCAGCCTCTAATGGATCCCAGAATGGAAACAGAAGACAGAAAGCCAATTTGCACAGAGCTTCATTGCTGAAAACTATATAGAAGCTCACATCATTAGTCATATGATAACATAGACCAGAGAGTCCACATCCCTCCAAGAGAGACTATTACAAAGCATGAGGCCCCAGGTAGATGGAAACAGGGGCATGGAACATATGGAATTTAGTGCTGGTTTTCTGAAAACTCTTCATGTAGGTTGCTTCAGGGATGTTCATTGAGTGAATGGTGTGAAGAAGGATTTAAACATTCAAGAGTGTTGAATGAGAAGAAATTCTTTTTTTTTTTCAGAGAAGAAATTCTTAAAGTGCTTTTCTACTGAGATTGTTATGATTTTTACTTTTAGCTCTTGAACCCCAGTGCCTATTTTCAGCTGATGGCCCACATCTATCATTGGAGGAACACAAAAGTGTTTCCCAGGAAGATTTCTCATGGCCAGCTGTGGCAGATCCTTTCCCCTCCTGTACTCCTCCCCTCAGCATCCCCCATCCCGAGATATCCTATTGGAAAGACTTGTGATTCTCAAGACACAGTGGGGAATTAGCCTTCCGGGAGCAGCTTCTGGCCAAAGACAATGGCAAAATGGAAGACCCATGACCCCATTTTCTCACATCCCGGGTGGGACTGCTCTGAGGTCTTTCACATTGTGAGATCCCTGGGGAGATTAAGCCCCAGTTACCCACAGTGGGGTTCTATTCATTACCTCACTCAGTACGGGCTCCTTGCCTCCTTGGTCTCACTTCCCTACTCTGCTACAGGTACTTCCTAGGGGCAGCACCCAAACAAACTATATGTACATGACACTACTGTGTCAGCGTCTGCCACTAGAGGAACCCAACTAAAGACACCTTCAAAAAGAGACACCTAATTGTATTTCTTGATCACTCATTTGCCATACTCTTACTGTGAACCCCCCATGTGTGAGGTATAATGCCAGCAGCTGAGGAAAAGAACAAGGAGACACATGTACCTTCTTATTTTCTTAGAAGTGACTTCAAATAAGGACATTGTAAGAGAGGCATGTGAATGCTCTAAGATCTCCAGCCTCACGGTTCCTCCATAAGCCCCCAGAATGATCACCTTGTGTCCTCTAAGAAGATCATGAAGAGGAAGGTGTTACACAACTTCATTGACTTTTCCCTGCCCACTGTTGCTTCTCAGTCTTATCTCTGCATGTCTCTACTCAGTTTCTTCTTTTTTTAGTTGAAGTCTAGTTGACACACAATGCTACATTAGTTTCAGGTGTACAACATAGTGATTAGACAACTCACTTTCAAGTTCTTGAAGGTGTTTATCTTGCTTTTGAACATGGCTATAGCTTCTTTGAAATGTTCAATTAGAACAAAATATCCATACAGAAAAGCGCCTGTGTCACCCAAGAAATCTGTCTTTCAGACCCCATACAGACACTTCTCCCTGTTCCCACAAGGGAAATCACTATCCTGACTTTCCCAGAATGGTTTCTTTTTTTCACTTTAAATGTTCATGTCTGTGAGGTTCAACCATAGTTCTGTACTTAACTGCACATTGTTCATGCTCATTACTGTGTAGTATTCCAGTGTGTGAGTAACCATGATTTATCTGCTCTACAGTTCTGTTTTGTTTTTTATGTAATCACCCAAAACATGGGGCTTGAACTCACGACTCTAAGATCAAGTTGTGTGTTCTACTGACTGAGCCAGCCTGGCAACCCTATGTGCTCTACTCTTGATGGGCATCTGAGTGGTTTCTAGTGGAGTCCATTATGAATAGTGCTGCTGTGAACATTCTAGTACATCTTTTTAAGATTTTTTAAATTTATTATTTATTCATAGACATAGAGAGAGAGAGAGAGGCAGAGACACAGGCAGAGGGAGAAGCAGGCTCCATGCAGGGAGCCCGACGCGGGACTCGATCCCGGCACTCCAGGATCCTGGGCCAAAGGCAGGCGCTAAACAGCAGAGCCACCCAGGGATCCCCTCTAGTACATCTTTTGATGAATACATGGGTGCATTTCCACTGGGTATATGCTCAGGATGACATTGTTGGGTCATAGAATATGCATGTATGTTCAGCTTTGGTGGATGCTGGTAGTTTTCGGCAGTGGGTATACTGGAATTCATGCCCACCAACAGGGTCTGAGAGTTCCATTGTTCCAAATCCTTTCTAATGCTTGATTTTATCCATCTCTTCTCATTTTAGCTAGTCTGATGGGTGTGGGCTATGCCTTTTTGATTTTTCTATAGAGAAAGATATATATTTTTTATCTCTTCTTGTAGCAGAAAACCAGCAGTCTCATATGAAAGTTTTGTGGTTAATAAAATTTTGCACCTGCTATTAAATTTTCTATTTTGCACATTTTTTGTCCATAATCTTTGAAATTATGACTCATCCTAAGGACTGCTTTTTGTAAAGCCATCTGAATACTTTAACTAGCTAATCCTCCTTCCCACCTGAGAGGTGTTTGCATCACCCCCTCTCTAATGAAATGTGGGTCCGCCCACCTGAGTGTTCCTCCCTGTCAGTCCTTTCTGCCTCATTATCTCCCTGATGCTTTCATTTTTCACTCCATTTTTCTGCTTGATCTCCACCATTCTTTTGAAACACCCCCCTTGCCCCACAAAGTAGCAAGCATTTCTTTAGTTTTCTTTTGTCTGTGTTCATCTTTTCTCAGAAAGTCCTTGAGGAGACACACAAGTTACTTTGCATTCTTAAGTTTTCTCTTTTGTTTCTAAATATTAATTTGTCTGTAGAGCTGATCTAATGGTGAAGAGTGATTAAGAGTACAGGCTCTAAGTCAGACTTCCTCTCTTTCTCTTTCCCTCATTCCTTCCTCTAATATTTATGGAAGTTTATCATGTGCTTGATCCTACACCAGGAACTGGGATGTAATAGTAAGAAAAACCGATTATGATCCCTTCCCTCAATGAGTACATAACTTCATTTGCATAATAGAAAATCATATTCACGCTAATACATCATTACAAGCTGTTATGTATTGAGGAAGAAAGGCAAGGGGTTCTTGGATAGTGTTTAACAGGAAGGTACTGTGAGAAAGAGACTTTCAGCCTGGGGGCCTTAAACTACGCGAGGAATTAAGTAGATACCCCATCCTTAGTGGAGGAGTATCTTTAGTGGATTATTTGCTTTTTGAATAATTGCCCATTGAGGGTGGGCAGGAATTCTGTATTATAGACTGCTTACTTGGTGCCCCCCGATAAACCACATATCTTGGTGTTCATACCCTTTCAGAGTCCTTCCCACACTAATTGCACTTGGTCCTTTTGGCCAATGGGAAATTAGCAAGCAGGACCCAAATAGAGGCTCCCTCTTGAAACCTTGGACCACCATGAAGAAATTTGTGTGAAGAGATGCCCTGGAGGCTATGAGACTTTATGGAAAGTGAAAGGGAGACAGAGAGAGAAGTTGAGCCAGCACCCAGTGGTTCTAACTAAGGCATGTGAAAACACCATCGTAGCTCCTCCATTCCCCAGTGTAGCCCCTCCAGCTGACTGCACATGGGGCAGAGACATCCCCACTGTGCCTTGCCTGAATGGTAGACTTCTGAGCAATAAATGGTGGCTCTTCTTTTAAGCCACTGAATTTTGAGGTGGTTTGTTGTACTGTAGTAGATATCTGAACCATGCTGCTTATTCATCCTACCTGATTTGGGAGCTTACTCAAATGATGCAGAATGGAATTAATGCCTTCCTTCATGTAGTCCAGTTAAACTTAGGGATTTTAACCTCAAGTTCATGAGCTCATTGAAATCAGAGTCCCAACTTTGTATATGATATATACATATCCACTGCCCCCACCCCCAGAGATAGGAGTCATGGTTTTCACTATACTATTCTCAAAAGAATCTGTGATTCCCAAAAATAAAGATTAAATGTTTCAGAAGAAAATATAGACACGTGGTATGTTCTACAAAAAAAGACACTTTGAATAAAGTGCTCTGTAGGAAAAAAGAGAAAGAAATGATTAGTGATGCTAATTGGAATTGGAGTAGTCTCCACAGTGGAGGTGATATAACTTTGTTTCCTTGAGACCACCTTCAGTAAAGCAGCCTGCAACCTTTATGCCAGATAATCTGTTTCTCCTCTTGTATTACATAGCATTCGTTGTACCCCTGATCTTTTAAGATGGGCCAATTTCCTCACACTTCTCCCCAAAGTCAAACAATTTAAATAAATAAATTCCAGATATTACAGTAAGTAATAAAAACCCAGGATAAGGTGTGCTTCCAGCATTCCTGGGGTCCAGGGCAGAAGTAAAAACAGAGGCTCACATATGATGGCTAAATATTTTAAAGTTACAAGTTAGGATAATAAACTCTTAAATAAAATATATTCTATTCTCCTAGCTTGTCAAATTTAGCCTCAAATGCAAGATTCTCAGACATTTCAGAAATCTCTACTGGCATATGGCAATGTGGGGAGAGATGGCCAAGCTCCCTATTTTAGAGGATGACCTGTCTCTCTTCTCTTCCCCACTCCCAGCTCTGTCTTACATAGGAATCTCAACCCACATGTCCATGCTGTGTCCATATGTCTCCACAAGCAGCCATCCCTTTGGGCCCTCTCAAGTCTGGAATTGCACATAGTAGCAACCCAGTTCACCCTCAGAAGGGTGAACCCTTCTTTATGATGGACCCTGAAGGGAGACTGTGGATATTTTGGGCAGGAATTTAAAAGTCTCAAATAGCTGGTGTGTGATCTAGAAGGAGGTATTGGTAATCTAGGTGCATAGAACTCTTTGGCCTCACAGATTCCTCACCCCATGGTATACCCAGAAGAGGACCAGAGTGGAGTCCCTTAGGACTGCGCTATCCAATATGGCAGCCACTAACTACAAGTGGCTTTTGAGCATGTGCAATGTGGCTTGTCCAAATTGAGGTGTGGTGAATGAGTTGATAGTAAAATGCATAGTACATATACAAATTCAGCACAAATAAAAATACTGTGAAATTTCTCACTAAATGTACTGCTGTCTTTCCTTTTGCTTTTTAAATTTTTTTTAAATGAAGATACAGAAAACTTTTAATTACCTACATGGCTCCCACTTGTGACTTTTTCAGACAGTGCTGCTCTAAAGCAAGGGGCCCAGGGCAGTGGCCCTTGCTGTCCTGATGCAATGGTATCACAGTGATAATGCTCTAGAGAGCTCTTTCCTTCCCTTCCAGCCCCACCCACCCCCACATAACTTTTACCTTGTTTTGATTGCTCTCACCTCCCAGATACTAACTCTTAGATTCATGGTTAGACTTTGATGTATAATTCCGGACTGCTACCCTGGCATTTAACAACCTTCCTGACTCTCCTCACACTGGCTCTCTAGTATTTATTTCTGACTTTTTTCTCCCCTTTGCCCCTTCCTCCCACTTCTCATTGTCTGCAGTGAGGGGCTTTGTTTCCATCTCTAGAACCAGGGTTCTGGTCCCTTAGTATTACCCAGCCTATCCCTGGTTTTCCTTGTGAAGAGTAAGTAAGATTCCATAAGCTCCTTGACTCTCTGTGGGTCATTTTGGATGTAGTCTTCTTAGGTATTTACTGTAATGGCATGGGTTTTATGGATAATAGCTTTCTTTCTTAATCCTCTCAGAAAACATATTTGCATTTTTGCTGGAGTTCTCAAGTATTCCCCTAAGGATGCAATCCAGGGGCAGGCCAATGGGGGAGGAGACGAATAGTTGACTTTCCTTAAAGATTTTATAAATCCTTCTATTTGCAAATGTTATTCACTCAAAAATATTTTTTTGAGTCCCTATGATGTTCTAGTCACTGCTCTTCTAAGCATGAAGACTAAGTAGTGAGTCAAACTGGAGAACTTCCCCTTGATAAATTAATTAAGAATCAAGGAATACAATACAATACACACTAATACAGAGAAGCATTTGGTGCTGTATATGGGAGGTCAGGGAGGTGAGGGCAGCTTCTCAGAGAGATATCCCCTGATAAATCAGTAAGTTACTGAAAATGTAAATGTCTTCTTCAGACCCTTAATAAAGATTAGTGCTTATACGAGGAGAAGAGAGACACGAAGGCCACTGGTGTCACAGTGGAGACCTGGCCATGTCTCTCACCCTAAGGGACTTTTATCTACATAACACCCTCATAGCAAATGGGATTCAAATTTTTAGCCTTGTACCAATCCATAGCATATGGGATTGGATACCTTGCCTCACTGAAAGACCACATCCACTTCATGGATATTTGGTCCTAACTGTAAAAAGGACTATGTTTTGAAATATTTCCCTTTGTAATTATTCTTTTGGATATTATTTTCCTTGCAGGGCTTGCACTTTTAAAACCAGAAAGTTGGGGAATCCCTGGGTGGCTCAGCGGTTTAGCGCCTGCCTTCAGTCCGGGGCATGATACCGGAGACCCAGGATCGAGTCCCACGTCAGGCTCCCTGCATGGAGCCTGCTTCTCCCTCTGCCTGTGTCTCTGCCTCTTTGTCTATCTATCTCTATCTTGCATGAATAAATAAATAAAATCTTAAAAAAAAAAAAACAAAAAAAACCAGAAAACTTGGGGCACCTGGGTGGCTCAGTATTTGAGCATCTGCCTTTGGCTCAGGTTGTGATCCCAGGGTCCTGGGATCAAGTCCCTCATCTGTCTTCCTGTGGGGAGCCTGTTTCTCCCTCTGCCTATGTCTCTGACTCTCTCTGTGTGTCTCTCATGAATAAATAAATAAAATCTTAAAAAAAAAAAAGGCAAGCCTGGGGGGCTTGTTTTTTCAACCTGTAATCAGGATTTCCAAAGGCTGACTATGGAGGTGATAAGTATTATCTTACATTACACTACAAATGAGTTACAAGGCTTAATGGTGAATAGAGAGGGTCTCCATAGGGTTGGGTCCTACTTATTGTTAATTTTTCTGTGTCATCACTGCCTACCATAGATCCCAGCACATAATCATACTTAACAAGTTTCTGCTAAATGAATGGGTGATTGAATGAGCGAACTTTAAACCTCACCAGTGCAGTAAAGACAGGGAACGTACTCAAGCCTCCATAGCTTTCTGATTTGAATGTAAATCTCTTAGGGCTCTACATGGATTGCACATTGTGGCTTTCCCTTCACCATCCACCCATCTTTTTCCCTTTACTCCATAAACTCTCTCCCTAGATCAAAAAATGGCCCTTGAGTCAGAGATGTAATCATGTATTCTCTGTTGCGTTTTCTCTTTCTCCACCCAAAGTAATCATCCTTTCCCCTCTGCTAGGCTGGAACCACTCTAGCAATAATAAAACTTATAACGTAATAATAATAACATGAATACCAACAATAACAGTAACAGTCAACTGAGTACTACTTGCTAGTCACTGTGCTGAGCACATGACATCCAATCTGTTTGTTACTCCTCCCACAAGCTTGGAGTGAGGTCTCCTTCCTGTTTTAGAGATGAAGGAATTGGTAAGGTGATAGCAGTGCGCTGTGATTTGAACTCAGGTGAATCTGACTCCCAAACTTTTGCTCTGAACTGCTTTTTAATGCTGCCCCTTTTTGAGTAAGCCACGGTCTTCCTTCCAGATAGTGATCAAGTTATTTTTATTTCTGAATTCATCGTGATTTTTTTCTTTGTAAGTTTCTCTTTTCTAAAAACTGTAGTTATATACTTTAAGCATTCCTGATTGGCTGTTTCAAGCATAGAACATGACACTGATGATGAATATACAAGGAGACAGATTTGTCTAAGGGTTGCTACTGCCAGAATTATAACCTTCCTCTTTCCCCTGGTGGTAAAGACAAATTTGTTTGTCTACTTCCTTATTCTAACTCTGTTCTTCAGAATGCACTTTCCACCATACCTCCCAATCATGTTGGCTTTAGGGTAAATGATGCTCTGTGTTCTATTGCTGGCCCAACCTGCTCCAAGGTGGTTGTGTAAATCAATAACTCTTCCTTGCTCATGTATGCTGTGGGCCAGGAATTCAAATTTGACAAAGTGGAGGACTCTTCCCTGCCTCCAGGATGACTGAAGGCTCAGCTGGGTATGACTTGACCATGTGGGGGTTGGGCAGCTAGGCTGAGGATTAGCTTCCATGGTGGTTTCCCTACTCATGTGTCTGATTCTTGGGCCTGGGGACAGGCTGTTGACCACAAAACCCACACATGGTCTCTCCACATTGCTTGGACTTCCTCAAAATGGTGGCTGTGTTCCCAGAAAGTGTGTATTGAGAGGAAGTCTACCAGGAGAATCAGGTAGGGGTTACATGACTTCTTCCAAACTAGTCCTAGAGTCACACAGCACCTATTCCACTTTATTCTTTTAGTTATAATTAAGTCATAAATCCAGCCCAGATTAAAAAGGAGTGGAGTGACACTCTACCTTTCAACTGGAAGAGTTTCCAAGAATTTGCAGCCATTGGTAAAGCTGTCACAAGTCAGTAAAGAGCATTCATGCACGTATTGATATTCTTGAGAGCAAGGAGGTATGGCATTCAAAGAGAGGACAGGGTGACACAAACCACAACACCAGAAGAAAAACATCTAAATTGGTAAACTGAGTCTTGGCACAATCTTACAATATAACAGTTGTAGTCATTAAAATTATGTTTTCAAGTGATAAACAAAAGATAAGGAGAAATATGTCAATATATTAAGAAGTTGGAAACAGTTACAGTTAGTATGTAGAACCTCTACATATAATCACAGATTGAAAGAATCTGGCATTATGGATGATTTTTCTTCTGCTTATCCATATGTGTGAATATTTTTACAATAAGCATATGCTGCTTTTGTAATCAGTAAAAAAAAAAATGAGCAAGGAGGAGTTTGGAAAAACGAAAACATCTGCATTAGTTTCAAAAGACCAAGAAACTGTTTGGGTCAAGTTGTTGTTTGTGCACACGTGTGTGTATATGTGTGTGTGTGCAGGGAGAGGGAGTAGTCTGAACCTCTGAAGCCTCAAGGGCAACTGGTGGGGCAGATAGGAGGGTTACCGTGTAGGAGGAGGAACATTTGTGTCATTATGTGCAGGCACTGGCTCTGGGGAGGAGGAAATTAGATGGGGAGAGACTTGTGCAAAGTCAAATGGCTAGCTAGCTAGCAGAAGGGCTTGGCAGGGAGCAGAGGCCACTCAGTCCGTTCGCCAACCGCTCCCCCCAACCTGCTGCCATTGTCAATGAAGTGACAAGCAGCGGCTGCCTGCGCCTTACACGAAGGACTGACACATTTCCATTCCCAGTGGGCGTCTTGCCTGCGGCACTGTATCTATGAGGATGTGTGAAAGCTTCTGGCTTGGGAAAGCAGAGTGTGATTTTATGGAAATTGAGCTGAGTGTTGCGATAAACTTAGCAGTCGTTGGTCATATCCAATGACAGGTGACAATTTTATTCTGAAAGAAGCTGAATTTGAGAGAGGACTGGAAAGAAGCTTAACAACAGTGATCTTCCTTGGCTAAGAGGAAAATGAGAAGGATCCATCCAACTCTAGGGATGGCTTAGAGGAGGAGCCCCACAATTCAGATACTCAGTTTCTAAAGCTAGTTTTAGGAGGCCAGACTGCACTGGGGCATCTAGAGGTATAGCTTCCAAAGAATGTGTCCATCCTATCCCTAAAATATTTCCCTGTGGACTAGGAGACACAATGTTCTACAGATCTCTGAAATCAGAATTCAAGACTAAAATATTTTACCATCAATATTCCATATTTTTTACTTTCAAGTTCCATTGCACTAGGGCAAAAGCCTCATATAGATGCTTCTAACCTTTCATACCTTCTTTTATCACCTGTGACTCTTTTAATAAAGAGGGGTTGCCTGAGGCAGGTGCAGATAGAACTGGGACAGTTTGAGAGGGAAGCTGGCTGAAGGAGCCAAGAAAGAACAAACGCTTATAGCCTAGACTCAATAATTCAGAGGGTTTCCTGGACAAGACTATGGACAAAAATACTTCCAAGAACATGGGCTGTCGTGCAGGGGGTCGTACAGCTATAGTGGATAGGGCTAAAGTTTGGACTTTTTCTTTCACATTTGAATTCAGCTAGAAGTAACATTTTACAGATTGCTTTTGTGGTTTCTCTCTGCTTATTTTCAGAGAAAATGTCAAGGAATGATTAGTATTTTTCATAAGGTCATAGGGCCTGTGGATATGAGCAGTTTTGCCTAATCTTAGCATTTTGCCGGTTCTGTTTGAGATGCTCTTTTCTGTAGAACAACGATGCCTTCTCTTCCTGCTTCTCTCTCATCGAGTACCTCCTGTGTATCCTGCGTGTTATGCAGATTTTTTTTTCAATTCTCACAAGAACTGTATGAGGTCTGTTATAATTCTTCTCATTTAGAGATGCAAGAACCTCTAGACTAGAGGTTCATAGAGGTTAGTTACTACTCAAGACCACCAGCTGCTAGGTTATTGGAATGGGCATCGAATCCATGTGATATGGGATGTCTTATATGCCGAAGGCAGGGAACCTGGCTACTTCTGGTAGTTAGGGCTCAGTTCCCCACATGAATGTCAAGTGTCAAGTTTCCCAGGGAGAGTATTGGGGGATGCAGATTATAGGACCAATGTCTTTCTAGAAGAGACAGGAAATTTCCTCCAGAAGAGAGAAGCTTGGAGAAGCCTATGATTGCAGGGATAAGCCTGGGAGGGCACTGGTGAGCAGAACTGGTACTGGGGACAGAGCACACCCAGCAGCCGGTCACCCTGGTAGCATAGAAAATTCGACAGCATATCACTTCATGTAGAGATCATCTAGAATCCAAAACTTTTCGATCTTAAATATAAGGTATCAGTTAAATACAAAAATAAGTTCTTGGGGATCCCTGGGTGGCTCAGCGGTTTAGCACCTGCCTTCGGCCCAGGGCACGATCCTGGAGTCCCAGGATCAAGTTCCCCATCCGACTCCCCCCATGAAGCCTGCTTCTCCCTCTGCCTGTGTCTTCCGTCTCTCTCTCTCTGGGTCTCTCATGAATAAATGAATAAAATCTTAAAAAAACTAAGTTCTCTAAACAGTTGGCTAAAATATCCTTAAGATGTGAAATTCCACATAAAATGGCAAAGGACACAAAAGGGCAAGTTTATATAGAATGGCGCAAACTTGATGCAATTTTGGTATTTAAAAGTAAAGGAAGGGCAGGCAGCCCTGGTGATGCAGCGGTTTAGCGCTGCCTTCAGCCCGGGGTGTGATCCTGGAGACCCTGGATCGAGTCCCACATCAGGCTCCCTGCATGGAGCATGCTTCTCCCTCTGCCTGTGTCTCTGCCTCTCTCTCTCTCTCTCTCTCTCTGTGTATCTCTTGTGAATAAATAAATAAAAAATCTTAAAAAAAAAGTAAAAGAATAATTCAGAAGTGGTCATAAATTTGTTCAAAAATGATTAAAAAGCCAAATAGATTTCTAAAAAGGATAGACACTGGAAGAGATTCAGGGAGAGAGAATAAATATTAAATATATTGGTCCTTAGATGACTAGTCATTAAGAAGCTCAGCTTTAGGGAGAATTAGCTCAAGTCCAAAAAGATTCCCTGGAAGCTGCAAGGAATTGCGGCTAACACCCCAGGGATTCTGAGTGATGGTGGGATATTGTATGTTGGTGACAAACTCTTCCAAGGTCACATGGTTGTGTGGAAAAGCATTGGAATATCTGAAGGATGAGGGTAACTCATATTCTTTTTTTTTTAATTTTTATTTATTTATGATAGTCACACACAGAGAGAGAGAGAGAGAGAGGCAGAGACACAGGCAGAGGGAGAAGCAGGCTCCATGCACCGGGAGCCTGATGTGGGATTCGATCCCGGGTCTGCAGGATCGCGCCCTGGGCCAAAGGCAGGCGCCAAACAGCTGCGCCACCCAGGGATCCCGGTAACTCATATTCTGAGCAGAAAATTTTTCTTGCCACAGTTCTAGGGCCAGAGGCCTGATTTGTTTGAGAAAAAAAGCAGTGTACTTTCCCTGGAATGGGAGAGTCATGTGCTGAGCAGTGGGGTACTAAAAGGGAGAAACATATTTTGGGATTATGTTCAGGCAGCAAGAGATATGGGAAGATGCTGCTGAGTGGGAAACTCTGAGCATAAAAAAAGACATCTAAAGATTAGTTGTAAGGGGAGGAATCCCATGCCCTTGGCAATGCCCTTGGCAATGCTCTTATGCCATCCTTTTAAGGAAATCTAAAGACAAATGTTATTTTTTGAGCTTTTAAGGGCAGATTCCATTGTTGTTAGATGCACTGACAAGCAAGGAACAGCCTCAAGATCATCTAACTTAAATTCAGTTTACAATCTGGGGGAAGGCATGTTGGAAGATACAGACTAACACTTTGAGCTCTTTTACTTCATCTTCCTTTGATGTCCAGGACACAATGAGTAAGAAGTGCCAGGTGAGCCAATGCAGCATATTTCCAAATACTGGGAGTGGGAATGTGTTTATGGGATTAAGTCAAGTGAACTACAAATAGGAGGGCATAAACTGCTGGCCCAGAGATGTGCTATTTCATTGTTTTTTATTTTAATGGGGCCAGAAAACAAAAATCTGAAGATTTCACGTTAATATTAGATTTCCCATTCCTGGTGGAAAAGGGGAAGGTGTGAGAATAACTCTCCACATGACATTATTGGCCGGACCTAAGAAGGGGTTGTTGTCATTTGGGGAGATGCATGCTCTCTGGCTTACCATGAGGCCCAGCACTCCTTGCTGCATTGCCCCCATGGGCTCCACACTGCATTAGGAGCTGTGAGCACCAAGCACCTGGCCAGGCTGTGAATCATCACCACTAGGCAAAGAAAGTGCTGAAGATGCCTTCTTTGAGGCTACTATAGAATGAGGGAGAAACAAAGACTCCCACGGATTAAGCTCACAACTAACAGCTTCCCATGGTGAGTGTGGAGGGAGAAGGCAGGGGTGTGTGCGGGGGTTGTGGGAAGGCAGCAGATTTCATGAAATATGAAGCTCCATGGAAGGGGATGATGAAGTGGGTTAAAGCCTGGAAGTAAACACATATAAATATTTGATACAGAGTTCTAAAGCAGCAAGCAAGACAGGGAGAGGACAATAAATAAAGATAAAAAAGATAAAGATGCTCTTGAAATGTATGCAAATCAAGTCAGCCATCTTTGGGACCATTACAGTGTGAGAATGGGAAAAAAGTGATACACGAGCCTGAGAGGCTATGCATCGAATTTCAATTTTTCTTTGGGTATTTATGAGAAAGCTAAGACACCATTCCTGAATTTAGGCTGGAAATTCCTCCCAGTCTTACCCCTTATGCCTTTTGTGAGTCACAGCAGAACTCTGGAGAAGGGGAAGGTGGGTGTGGGATTAGCAGGGCAGCAAACTTTGCAGGCATTGTATCCCGGGAGGCCGTGTGCTGCTGGCGATATCCACAGTTCTCTGGAGGCACTGGTCCCCCTGGGACAGCATGCTCCTGCAGCTGGTGCAGTTGAGTGATTAGCCCAGCAGGACCTTGAATGCCATTCCTATGTCCCAAAGAAAGCGAAGGTTTCTGAAGTCAGGGAACATTCCCAGGAGCCCCACCTGGATGCAAGTGAGCCTCTCTGGAGAGGTCAGCTCCCTGGGAGAAAACATCTTCCTTTAGGATGCTTGAGTTCTCAGGGGTCTAGAGTATTGCTCCAAAGAAAGGTAGAATGAACAAAGTTCTACATTTAATCTCTCGTGCACTGGAGAAATCACTTAGAGAAGGAGATATGTCCATCATAATCACTTAATTAAAGGAAGACACTGCGTAGATGGCCTTACTAAATGAGGAAGAAATGCAGATGATTGAAGAAGGCTATGGTTATAATTATAACTGGTATTATTTCTTATTAACCTCTCTTATTGCAGATCTCTGTGGCAGGCGTGGGGGGGTGGCGGGCAGCAGGCAGTGAGAAGAGGAAGGTAAAAGACTGGGTGAAAATGGCTTCCAACTCTCTACAAGGAGACAGAAAAAATGCCTCTCAGTTTTCTGAAATCACACACAACTATAACAACTATCTCAAGTCCTGCTGTTCTGAAACCTTGGTTAAGAGCATGGCATTGAAGCACTTCATTAATTTATTCTGTTACTCAGTTTTTAAACCTTTGTCCTTCCTGAGTTATACCACCGTCTCCCTCCCTTACCTAGTTCAGCATATCTTACCTTCTAAATCTCTCTCCACGTGTCTATTTCCTCTCCTGTCCAGTATAGTCAGCATATACCTCCGCCCTTTCATCTGTGCTTGTGTCCCAGCTATGGTCCTCTTTTCAGAAAGAAAATCTGTTGCTTGAAATCCCTCAAGAACATCTAATGGCTCTTTGGATAAAAAATAAAATAAAAAACTTAACACAGTCTACAACCTTACTTCTTAAACTGTGGTCCCTCTGTCAGCTACCCAGGTATCTTCCTGGAGCTTGTTAGAAATGCAGACTCAGTGCCTGCATTTTTTTGTGGTCCCGAGGTCATTCACCAGTACATTGAAGTTTAAGAGACATGGTCCTGCAAGGTTTTGTGTTCTTTGGCCACTACCAACCAATCTTGCAAATCTGCCTAATATTTGTGGGTTTCTGGGCAAAAGTAAAACAGAAGGCCATAAACCTAAATATTTTAAAATAAATCAAACCAGCTGTTAAATATTTTCTAGCTTCCTATTTTGGAAAAATACACCTTCATAATGATTTAGAAAGCTAGATTTCCTTTAGGATTCCTGGAATCCTATATCTCCATGCCATCACATATCAAAAAAACTCTGAGCAAGAATAGCCGTCCCACCCACCCATCCAACATTTGTCCATAGCCCCACTGAGAGCTGTTCTGTGGCCATTTTTCAGGCTTAGAGACACTTTTCCCGCACCATGGTTAATCCTCAAAAGTATGGACTCAGGAAAGATGCCAGTCAGGCCTTGGAGGTAGGGTGAGAGTTTTTTGAAGAGGGAATTCTATGCATCCTGTACCTGAAGAGTGGTCTGAAAAGAGAAAAGCATGGACTCTGGGAGATGAACATCTTTTTAGCCCCAGAAGCCCCTTGGTCCATAGAGAAGGATGGGGCTGGACAAATTCAGCCTTTTAAAGGTGGGTCCTTCTAAAGTCTGGGGCCTCTTTTACCTAAGTTGAAGGTCAATACTATTCTTTAAGCTTCTCTTGAGTTGAGACCTTTGATAATCCGTGACACAGGCATCCTGATTTTTTTTCCAGTCCCTCATCCTTGCTCACTTCCTCTCTTCCAGTAGAGGAGGTAGCGCCTTCGTGTCTGTTGATTGCTCTGCCCAGATAAATGTTTACTCCTCAAGAGTAAACTTCATAGAGGCAAGGTCTAATGAGTCACATATGCTGTATAGTGTTGTTTAGAATAGCATAGATGACTTTATGTCAATCTACAAGATGGCTATAGGATCTCACTTTGTTTGTTCCAGAAAAGGCCATTGGTTCTTTTTTTTTTTAATTTATAAAATAAGCTATATCTATTTATTTTATTTTTTTATGCTCAAAGTAGTTTTATATGAGCATAGTTCACACACAATGTTATAGCAGCATCAGGTGTACAATGTAGTGTTTTGACAAATTCATACATTATGTCATGATACAGCTTTCAGTTGTGGGCTGGATAAGTCATGGGAATAAAAGGCACAGCATAAGGAATATAGTCAATGATACTATAATAGCTATGTAATGGGACAGATGGTAGCTACACTTGTGAAGACCACTGATTCTTTTAACCAAAGCTCTGTTTTCTAAAATTTTCTATCATTTCATCATGCTGCTTTAGGAAATGCATTATCTGCCCTTTAACCAGATCCAGATTTGTGTAGACAAACAAAATTTACTACATTCTCATTTCTTGTGTGTCCTTTAAATCGATGTGATTTGATCTGTGCACTTTTATTTTTTGAACTATCTTCCTATGGTTTTTCACATGTATCTGTGTTTGCTATGCAACAAATAAATTTGGAGATTTAAAAGATCAACAGGTTTTTTTTTTTAAAGGTTTTATTTATTTATTCATGAGAGACACAGAGAGAGAGGCAAAGACACAGGCAGAGGGAGAAGCAGGCTCCTCACAAGGAGCCCAATGCAGGACTCAATCACCCGAACTGGGATCAGAGCCTGAGCCAAAGGCAGACACCTAACCGCTGAGCCACCTGGGTGTCCCAAGATCAACAGTTTTATTTCAGCCATGATTTAGTGGGTCAGTCAGGTAAGAGTTTCTTCTGAACTGAGCCAGCTGGTGTGGTCTCTACTGGACTCTGTCACGCATCTGTAGTCATTTGGTGGATCTTCTGACAGCTGGTTCATCTAAGATGGTGTCACTCATATGTTTGATGCTTTGGTGGCTATTGACTGGGGGGAGGGGGGGCTAGTTTTTCCTACATGTGGTTCTCCATTTTTATCAAGCTAGCTAGGACTCATTTACATGGTGGTCTCAAGATTTCAAGCACAACCAGAAAAGACAAGACTCAATCCACATATTCATCTTCAATTTGTGTCACATTTACTAATGTTCCATTGTCCTAAAATATGTCACACAGACAACCAAGATTAAAGGAGGTAGATAAATGGATTTCATTCCTTGATTGGAGAAATTGCAAAATTATAGCAATTTTTTCAACCTACCATGCTGTATGCAAGCCATTATTTCTCAAGATAATCTCTAATTTATTTTATAGGATCGCCCTTCAGAAAGATGCTATTTTTTTCCTTGTCTTTGTTTCCAATACATTTAATAACCAATAATAGAACTAACCCTGGCTTCAGTTTGAAGCTTAAAAGTGACAGAGAATGAATAATGGGAAGGCCTGTGCATGCCTGGCAGTGTCTAGGACTGATTCTACAAGTGGGCACCCACTCCTAATCCTAGCTGGAAAAGTTCACAGGACAAGATGGCACCAGCTGAATTTATCCCAAGTGGGCAGCAGGAAGAGGATGGGGGCATCTGTGGTTTCTATCCTATTCTCCAGGAAACCTGTTACAGACTATATTTCTGGAAGACAGTGCAATCTGCTCTGTCAGATGGAAGCCACCGTGATTCATATCTTAAGGATATGAGATGCTGGAAATCCCATATTTGACTGTGTTGCTAGAACAAAATACATCCAGGAGAAACAATATATCTTGTCTCTAAAAATTCATTTGCCTTGACCTTAATATTGCTATGACATGATGAAGCAGTATCAGCAGAGTACCACTCTGGCCCAAATAGCCTGAATTTTAATGCAAATTTTACCATGAATTTGCAGTATGGCTTTATTAATTTAGCTAGACAATCTATCCATGCCTCAGTTTCCTCATATATAAGATTGAGATCATGATAGTACCCGCTCCATTGGTTATTTTGAGGATAAAATGAGAAAGGAGTACATATGTCTAAAATATTTATAACAGGGCTGGCGCATATTAGGGATTCAATAACATGCACTTGTTAGAGCATGCAATAACATGCTCTTTTTATTTGCCAGTGAAATAAGATAGTAATGAAAGGTTTCCATGGGAAAATTCTCTGATCAAATGGATCATTTCTACATTAGACTTTGTTTATTCTCCTGTACTCAAGCTAGGTTCTTGAGTTGATCATTTTTTCCCTTTATATAAGAGAATTAATTATAAGATGATTCATTTTCATGCCGTATGCATGAGAGCTAATAGTTAATAATGTTCTTCCACAGTAGAACGGGAGATATAACTAAAACCATCTTACATGTGGCTTTCCTTGATCACATACTTTAAATTTTATCACTTTCCAAGTGATCATTAAATTGCAATCTTGACAAAAGAATCTTTGGACCAGGAATAAAATAGCCTTATTTCTAGATCTGATCCTGTCTCTGATTAGCAGGGTAGTCTTGAGAAATGTCCTTAGCATCTTTGCAAAATGATAGAACCTCATAGACTAGAATAATCCAAGACAATTGAAAAACCAAGAGCAAGCTGGTAAATGGATAATTCTGGGCAATGGCATGAATATTCTGTAGTGAGTAGTATAATCATGAAGAGATATTTAAAGGTGTTATTTCTTCTTTTGGTTTCTTTGTGAAGAGAGGGAGGTTGGTATTGAACCTTGAAAAATAAAAAGACGTTTTAGTGAAATTGCAATATGAATTAGGAGCTCACAATCTGAAATAATGTCATCTGTGCATCTGTGAAGGAGTGAGCCTTGCTGAACTCTAGACAGGGGCAGCTGTTTCTACAAAGTACCCAGGGATGCTGTGGTGCTTGTGTTCAAGACATCGGTGATTGCAGCATAATTTTGCTTGTGGTATGGTCATTCAATAGTATTTAATTCAATAAATATTTATGGGATGCCTACTGTTTTGAGCACTGTGTGATAGGGTGACAGATGGAGAAAACACTCTGGTTTGATTTCACAAGTGGCCGTAAAATTCCATGAGCTTCCCTAAATATCAGGCATTAGATGTGTTATGGCACCACTTGAACTTGAGTGAGGACCATGACGATAGGGCAATTGGCCTTGACTAAATTGTTAATGTCTCTTAACTAGAACTCAGGAGTCTACCATAATAAATTAAGATGTGTGGGTTATATGTAGGCCTGCCCAATTTTGTGTCAGTGCTTGTACAATTGTGGGGCTTTATTTTTGGGTCTGGGCTAAATGCAGAACTTATATTTGGTTTGGAGCAAAGCATTCCTGCAGGTTGAGGACCCATGCCAGGAGATCTGGTTATAGATCTCTCCTGAGAGACCTAGACACAGACAGCAATTTCTAGATATACTCTACAAGGATGACCATCAATTCTTACTGGGTGTCACGAATTTCAGGTTCCTTAGCAATATGGGATTTCATGTTCTTCAAATCAGATGCGCATGATATATAGCTGTATATTGAGATGTAGGAAGATGGATATCATCCAGTCTTGCTCAGTACCTTGCCTGGTAAGTCCACAGTTTCTCTTAAGGAAATGTGCATCCTTCCCAGGACACAGCATGTCTAAAAGGATAGCCATGTTTTCTGCTGCATTTTCCTCTCACCTCCAAAGGCAGAACTCATTACATCAAGGTTAGGCTCTCTACCACTGGGCAAATAATTCATGGACTGACCATGACCTAAGACATTAACTGGAGTGGAAAACTGGTAATTAGGTCAATTAGGAATTGTTGGGAAAAAATGACTCAGTTGAATACCCTGGTCATTCTAATGTTCACTCAAGATTAAGAACCACTGTTCTGGAAAGTGAGGCCTTCATATCCTTGATATACTAGAGCCTGAGGAAAATCACCATCTACTCAGAGATCCCAGAGACATCCACAGGGTATATTGGGTCTAGTCTTGGGAAATGGATCTCCTGTAAGCATGCAGACTAGTTTTAGAGGATCACTTCCATTGTATCCCTGCCGCCATCTCTCAAAGCAGGCTAGGAGCATTGGAGGCAGAGATTTTACCAACAATTCATTTTATAGTGAAGTGTGTATAGTGGTATCTCTGGACAAGGGCAGAGGTAGCAAGGTGGCCCTTGAGTGTCTTTCCAATCCCATCTGTCTGTGGAGGGTATGGTCCTAACATCTTTATTTTTAACCACCCAATAACCTGAAAGCTTCAATTCTGGACCTTTAGGTCAAAGCATTTAGAGGTAATCCAGAACTCTAATGAAAAAATCTGATAGTTTGGATTTTAGTTAAGCCACTGATTAGTCATGAGAGCTTGGGAAGTAGGTTAAATGAAGCATATCTTAGTTTTCTGATCTGTAAAATGGACAAAAGAGTCCCTCCATCTTAGGGTTAATTGGGAGAACTAATCACACATAAAGCATTTAGGTAGTGTCTGATGCAAAGTTTTTGATAAATACTGTTTACGCTCTTCATGATCAGGTAAGGATATAGGCTTAACCGGGCTTGAGTTTTGAACTGATTAACATAAAAATTGCACAGTGCACATCTTTTGTGGTGCTAAGTGACACTTTGGCATTTTGCTCTTTAAGCTGATGTTATCTATAGCCTATGTCTATACAGTGCAATTAAATTGACTGCTTTCCATTGAGTTCTACATTTTGCTTTTTAACTGGGATACTGAGCAATTGCAGAGTTACTGATGGAAGTTACTGAGCTTAAGGCAACTGAACAAACACATCCATCCATTGCTCCAGTGGAAGCAGCCCTCCTATAGCTGCCAGGAAGCATTGGAGTCTTTCTTACTAGAAAATTCTGGCATCTCCCATTGTCTTCTAACCCTTAGCTCTCAACTCTTTCTAATGAACTGGAATCATCTGTATTGAATCATTGGTATTGCAGATGTATTAGTTATCAATTGCTACCTAACAAATCATCTCAAAATTTAGTGGCCTACAGCATCAACTACTGTACTTGTTCATGATTCTGAGGGTTAGCCCTCTGGGGAAGGCACATCCAGGAGTTTCTTCTGCTTCTCTGTGGCCATAGTCATCTAGAGGCTTGTCCGAGGCTGGAAGTTCTAAGATGACCTCCCTCACATGTCTGCCATGCCAGCGGGGTTCTCCACGTGGCAGCAGTATTCCAAAAGAGCAAGAGCGGACACTGAGAGATCACTTGAAGCTAAAACTAAGAAGTTGCATGACATCAAAGCAAGTTAAAAGGCCAACCTGGAATCAAGCTGTAGGGGAATAGACTCTACCATTTAATGGAAACTGCTGCAAAGACTTGGTGGCAATTTTATTTTTTTTATTTTTTTTATTTTTTTTTATTTTTTATTTATTTTATTTTTTTTTTTGGTGGCAATTTTAAAGGACCACAAAAAGGGAAGTTGAAGAAAGGAAAACGTGAAGCAAAGAAACATCTACTGAGTACCAACTATGCACCACATCAAACACCTCCCAGTGATAATAGCTATCATTTTCTGAGGGCTTGCTCTGTGCCGGACACCGTCAACACTTCAGATGCCTATCTCATTACTGTTCCTAACAACTTGAGGAGGTCAATAATATTATTACCCCCATTTCCCAGATGAGAGCTCAGGCAGTTTAAAATTTCTTTCAAGGTGTTGTGATTTGTCACTGGCTGATAGGACATTTGATTTTGGATTTACCTTACTCTGGAGAGAAAGCTCTTGATCTTTGTGCTCTTGCCAATTTGAAAGTTTCCAGGAAACCTCACTGTCCTCCTTGTTTCTCTCTCCTTGGGTAAGAGGCTGATTGACTGGTACTTAACAAAATGGCAATCGTCAGTTGGTTGGGCCACCAAGGAAAAGTATTTTATTTATAGATCCTTCAAAAGAACTGAGGTGCTCTCTGTATTATGTCTGCCAGTATTCTTTGATAATATCCAGTTATACCAGGTTCAGTATCATTTCCTTTTTTAGAATTTCTCAGCTTGAAGGACAATGCTAGCTCAAGCTACAAGAGATCCTGGGGTGGTAGTGGTGGAGGGGCACCTTCCCTATCAGAACCAGGCATATTCTTTCTTTATTTTAATATGCTGAGCTCTCAGCCCTAAATATAACCAGGATCCCCAGGAAGTCAGCAGATAGATTGCTTGTCAGTCCATCATGTACTTGTAGCCTCTTGACCCCATTCCCTTGCTGCTTCTCCTCCCTCAAGGATGCTAAACTCTCATTTTACCCCTTTTTCTAGACCATAGAGTTATCCTGATTGCTTTCAGGGCTTTTACTTCCTTCTGAGGGGAAAAGGACATCTTCGTGGTTCTGTGATTGACTCCTAAAAACAACTAAGCGACTTTCTGGCTTCTCTGTCACCAAAGTAGAGACAAATTTAACTCCCCCTGACAAAACCAAATTAAATATTCACTGAGACATTTGCTATAATGTCTTGTGATTTTTATTACCTTTTGGAATAGTTCTTAACATTTTTTGAGTCAAGGTTATTACAGAGAGTCTGATGAAATCATTTGGCTAAGAAAATTGTACATGTTCAAATACCAAATTTTGGATACATTTCTAGCCTGGGTTACAAAGACCTATTTTAGAAGTACTTGAGTCTTTGAGTCAGAGAAGGCAGGAGATCAGAGGCATAAAATGTGAGGGGTCCGGACCAGTGGTTCTTGACTCAGCTTGTTCATTAGAATCATCTGGAGAGATTTAAAAATTAAGCTTCAGACTGAACCCTGGACCAGCTAAATCAGAATCTCTGAAGGCAGGACCACAGGCACCCAAATTTTTAAATGATCCCCAGGAGATTTCAAATTCCCACCAAATTTGCCAGACCAACACCTTTCAGAACACAGCTGGCACACTTACTAGCTTCCTGACCTCAGGAATCAGTAAATTTTGTCCCAGGCCTCGGTTTCTTCAATTACAGAATGCTGATGATGGTATTAGTATGGAGCTCACAGGGTTATTTTAGGGAAAAGAAATGATTTACTATATATAAAGCTCTCAGAGGAGTACACATCACAGAGTATGCAAAGTTGTTAATATTTTATTAGAAAATGCACCAATTTGACCACCATCCTTCCAAGCATCACTCAGAGGTTGCTGCATTGCCATACCAAGGGCATATATATATATATATATTTAAGTAGACTCCACACCCAACATAGGGCTTGAACTCACGATCCTGAGATCAAGAGTCACATGCTGTACTGACTGAGCCAACTAGGTGCCCTCCTGTGCTCCCAACAAGGGCTCATATAAGAATCCTGTTTTCATTTCTTTCTTTCTTTTCTTTCTTTTTTTTTACACAGGGGGAAAACCAAAGAGCAAAAGTGTCTGGTTGCTTATGGAGATAGTAAGTGTCAATGCCTTACATTTCGTGGGAGCATTGAATCTTCTTCCTTAAGTTTAGGGGTTCTGCATTCCAGTTGTTCAGTGTTCTTGGTCCGAGTTGTCACTTTGAGCTCCAGAGTTAGTTAACACTGGATTTAAATTCTCTTGGTTTTAAATTCTCCAGGTATATAGTTATCATGCTCTCTGGGATGTACTTTATGAGCAAGGCTTATTCTTCTCCCTTCCAAAGAAGCTCTGAGGCGTGGGAGGTTGCCTGTGAGCCTCTGTTGACAGAAGCGTCTCATGTAGTAAATGTAGGGCTCGCTGCTATAGAGTGAAATTTCTGTACACAGACGGTACCACCAATTTCTCCATAAAATAAATGTGAACTGCCACTTTATCTGAGACACTTTGATGTTCTCTTCTGCCAAGCTTGTTTTTTTCTCTTTTAAGATTTTATTTATTTATTTATTTATTTATTGATTTATTTATTTATTTATTTATTTTTTTATGAGAGACACAGAGAGAGGGGGGCGCAAAGACAGAGGCAGAGGGAAAAGCAGGATCCATGCAGGGAGCCTGATGCGGCACTCAATCTCGGATGCCGGAATCATGACCTGAGCCAACGGCAGATGCTCAACCACTGAGCCACCCAGGGGCCCCTCTTCTGCCAAGCTTGTGACCATAAGCCTCATGTTCCATTTTAAGTGCGCCTTCTGTAGTCATAACAGAGATTGTGAAGGCATGCTTCCCTAAGTATCAATCATGTCTTGGAATTATATGCTTGGAATTTGAGAGAAATAGCATAGGCACAAAATTGAGCCAGGCTCTGGTCTGCAAAGACAGATGATTGAAATTAAAGGTTTAGAAGAAAGCTGGATTTTTAATTATAAAATAAATTACAGTACCACTTAATTCTTTAAAACAGTTCTTCCTTAGGGTGCTATGGCAAATTGTATCGAGAGCTCATTTCTGTAGCCTTGGAAGTATAAGAAATGTTGGTGAACAGAAATTTCTATATACACTATTCCTGAAACTTAAAGAAAAAGGATTCTTAGAGGAAACCAGTGTTTTCTAAATGTGGTTACACATCAGATTTATGAGATTTTTAAAAAGATCTTATAATCGTGTAACACTCTTGTTTTGTATATGTGCTGCCGAATCGAGCACAACATTCTTGTTTTTGAGATACAAATCACATACGATGAAATGTATTAGATAGTAAGTGTTCAGTTGATGGGTTTGGATTATTCTATACAATAGCATTAAAACTAGTCAAAATAAGATACGGAATTTTTAGTCATTCCAGACAGTTACTGTATGCCTATTTCTAGTCAATTCTCTTCTCCCTGGAGACCACCACTTTTTGGCTTCTTTCACAATAACTTAGCTGCTTCTCATACAGTATGTGTTATCTTGGGCCTGGTGTCTTTTGCTCAACATAATGTTGGTGAAATTCACTTTCATTGTTGTGAGTAGTTCATTCATTATTTTATTGCTGACTGGTATTCCACTGCATGAATAGCACATTTTCTTTGTCTGTTCCCCTGTTGATAGACATTTAGATTACTTCCAGTGTGGAGTTATTTTTCCTAAGGCTTTTAAGAACATTCTTGTACAAGTCTTTTTGTGGACATATTCTTTCATTGCTCTTGGGTAATATTTAGGAGTGAAGTTGCTGGAACATAGGGTAGATATATATTGTTTAATTTTATAAGAAGTCATCAAAAAGTGTACTGTTTTATACTCCAACAAGAAGTAGATGTGCTTGAGTAGCTTTTTATTTTTTTATTTATTTAAAAAAAATTTTTATTATTATTATTTTTTATTTATGATAGTCACAGAGAGAGAGAGAGAGGCAGAGACACAGGCAGAGGTAGAAGCAGGCTCCATGCACCAGGAGCCCGACGTGGGACTCGATCCGGGGTCTCCAGGATCACTCCCTGGGCCAAAGGCAGGCGCTAAACTGCTGCACCACCCAGGGATCCCTTGAGTAGCTTTTTAAATTAGAGATGTCTGCCCTCCCATTTCACTCAGACATACTGTTTATGATGCTCTAAACATCTGTAGATAGTATTTTGTATACTCATGGTCTATTCATACAAATATTTAATTAGCAATCTCAAAAATGTTCCTAATGCTAGGAATAAACACATTGATTTATTTCTGTGACTATGTTTTTCTCATGTTTCAAGATCCTTTCTCATTTGTTGGTTCATGAATCATTTTAAAATTTGAGCTATAATTTACATACCATAAAGTTTACACGTTTAAATATGCTCGATACAGTGGTTTTCATTATAACACCAAAGTTGTGCGACCTTCATGACTACCTAATTCCAGAACATTTTCATCATTCCAAAGACCCCATACCCAGGAACAGTCACTTCCCATTCTTCTTTTCTTCCAGCCTCTGCAACCACTAATCTAGTTTATGTTTCTATGGGTTTGCCTTCCTTGCACATTTCTTGTAAATGGAATCATATAATAAAGAGCCTTTTGTGTCAGGCTTTTTTCACTTTGCTTAATATTTTCAAGTTTCATTCATGTTGTAGAACGTATCAGCGCTTCATTCATTTATTTATTTTTAATTTTTTAAAAGATTTTGTTTGTTTATTAATGAGAAACACACAGAGAGAGAGAGAGAGAGAGAGGCAAAGACACAGGCAGAGGGAGAAGCAGGCTCCATGCAAGGAGCCCGACGTGGGACTCGAACCCTGGTCTCAAGGATCAGGCCCTGGGCTGAAGGCAGTGCCAAACCACCGCCAAGCCACGGGGCCTACCCGCTTCATTTATTTAAATGGCTCAATGATATTCCATCATCCAAATATCCTGAATTTTGCTTATCCATTCATCAACTGATGGGCATTTAGGTTGTTTTTACTTTTTGCCTGTTATGAATCATCCTGCTACAAATGTTTGTGTGCAAGTTTTTGTGTGGGCATATGTTTTCAGTTCTCTTGGGTGTATATCCAGGAGTGGAATTGTTAGGTGGTATGGTAGCTGTATCTTTAACCATATGAGAAACTGCCATCAGCCTTTCATAGCAGCTGCATCATTTTACCTTCCCACCACTAGTGTGTGAGTGTCCCAATTTCTTTACATTCTTTCCAATACCTGTAACCTATCTTTTCAATTTCAATAGCTGTACTAGCTATTGAAATTGAAATTGTATCTCATTGTAGCTTTGATTATCATTTCCCAATGACTAATCTGTTGAGAATCATTTCTGTGTTTATTGGCCATTTGTAATATGCCTATTCAAATCCTTTATCCCTTTAAAAAATTGGGTTATTTGTATTTTTATCATTGAATTGCAAGAGTATCTTATACAATATGAATAGAAGTTCTTTCTCAGATAGATGACTTGTAAATATTTTCTCCCATTCTGTTGGTTGTCTTTTCACTTTCTTTTTCCCCCCAAATATATTTCTTTAAAAAAGTTTTTTTATTTAAATTCAATTTGCTGACATATAACACCCAGTGCTCATCCCATCAAGTGCCCTCCTTAGTGCCCACTGCCCAGTTACCCCAATCCACTCACTTTCCTCCCCTTCTGCAACCCTTTGTTTATTCCCAGAGTTAGGAGTCTCTCATGGTTTGTCTCCCTTTCTAATTTTTCCCCACTCAATTTCCCTCCTTTCTGTTATAATCCCTTTTACTATTTCTTATATTTCACATACGAGTGAAACCATATGATGATTATCTTTCTTCGACTGACTTACTTCGCTCAGCATAATACCCTCCAAGTTCTTGATAGTGTCTTTGGAAATATAAAATACTTTAATTTTGATGAACCTCAATTTATCTGTTTTTCCTTCTGTAGTTTCTGCTTTTAGCGTCATCTATACCATTGCCCAATCCAAGGTCAAGAGACTTATTCTTAAGATTTCTTCCAAGATTTTTTGCTCTTGGTTCCATTTTTTTAGTTAATTTTTTATATGATGTGAGGTAGGGATCCAAATTCATTCTTTTGCATGTGAGTATCCAATTTTCTCAATACTATTTGTTGAAAGACTACTCTTTCCTCATTAAATTGTCTTGGCATCCTTGTGAAAATTAGCTGACCATAAATATAGAGGATTATTTTGGGAATCTCACTTATGTTCCATTGATCTATATGTCTACCTATGCTAGTACCACACAGTATTGATTACTGTAACTTTATAGTATATTTTGAAATTGGAAGTGTGAGTTCTTCAACTTTGCTTTTTCTAGATAGTTTTGATTATTCTGGGTCCTCTGTGTTTCTATTTTTTAAAGATTTTATTTATTTATTTATGAAAGACACACAGTGAGAGAAAGAGAGGCAGAGACACAGGCAGAGGGAGAAGCAGGCTCCATGCTGGAGCCTGATGTGGGAAGATCACACCCTGGGCTGAAGGTGGCGCTAAACCGCTGAGCCACTGGGGCTGCCCTCCTTTGCGTTTCTGTAAGAATTTTAGGGTTAGTTTGTTAATTTTTGCAAAAATCCAGCTAGGAATTTGGTAGAGATTACATAGGAGATTTTATAATCTATCAGAATCTCAGCTTTCTCTTCTGTTAAATGAAGCTCCATTATAGGATAAATGCGAATGCTAAATGATGTGTGAGATTGCATTATAAACTCTAAGAGCTTGGCACATAAGAAGATACTCCTTTTTTTTTTTTTTTTTTTTTTACCTTACACTTGAAGATGCAGTTCAGTAAATACCAGTATGTATTGATCTTTTCTTCTTCTGGGTCTCAAGACCTAACTAACCACTTCTTGATCTCCTTAGCTCCCAAAGTTGGGACTTCTCTTTTTGTTCTCTGTGATGAACGGACTTTAAGGTGGTTCGCTCATTCCTGCCCACCACCACCCCCTCAGTATTCAGGCCTCTATATAATCTCCCTTTGAATGTGGGTGGGACTTATGACTTGTTTCTAATCAGTAGAACATGGCAAAGTGATGGGATGTCACTACCATGATGTTATATTATGTAAGACTGTCTTGCTACTAGACTTGCTCTTTTTCTCCTTTGCTGATTTGGAAGAATCAAGCTCCATGTTATGCGACATAACCCCTGGAAAGGGCCACATGGCAGGGCACTGCAGGAAGCCTCTAGAAGCCTCTAGAAGCTTTCAGCACACAGCTTTGTCTTATAGCCACAAAGAAATGAATTCTGCCACCAACTGGAGTGGATTTGAAAACAGATTCATCACTAGGCAGTGACTCTTAGAAGAACTCCAAAGCCAAATGGAACAGAAAGATAACATTTTCTTAGAAAGAAACCCTCCTGAGATAGCAAAATATGAGATTCCTGCTGCTCAAATATGAAGAAGGCATCAGAATACAGTAAGGAATCTAGGTTGTCTTCCTGCTGGAAAACAGTAAGCAGATAAGAGACTGTCTTGTCCTCAGAGAGGAATCACAAAGCCTTCCCTGCCTTCTCCCTGCATTTGGGCAGCAATTTGTCTGTTTCCCAGCCTTTCCACGGCATGTCAGGCAGGGCCCTCAGCCAGATGCCAGCGAGGCCTGGCTGCAGGAGTGGCAAGTGCTCTCATCCCCATGTGATTCCCCACAGTGCCAGGGAACATCAGATGCATATCTCCCAGCAGCAGGTGCACCACCAGGCACCTGCTCATGCCTTCCCCAAGTGGGGTGTGGAGAGAGTCTGTGCACCCTCACCAAGGAATATATCACCGCACCTGTCTGGAGGAGACTGGGCCTCTCCAGCTGTCTGGCACATGACTGCCCCTTGTTCTCACAAACAATGTACCTCTGGGGAGGCCAGCTGTGCTCTAGCAAATGACAGACAGTCCCTGAAGGTGATAGAGATGAATGAATCTGAGGAGCCATTATCCCCACTGCTTTAGTCTCCATGTTGCTGCTGTGGGCTCTACAGTTTGCATCTCCACACTCGAAGGCACAGTTCCAGGTGGAGGACTGGCTTCATCCCACAGCAGGTGCCACTCAGTGCTTTTCTCACAGTACTCCCTGGATCCTGTCACCTGGCAAGTTAGCATTGAAGCCAGTACAATTAGATGTCAGTTTGCTGGCAGGGGTCCCCTTAGGGCTGTTGATTGTTGTCTGTGATGAGAGGGGTGCTGTGTGCCAGCCCTGAGCATTCTTGGGGCTTTGTAGCCAGTACAGACCTGCCAGGCCTCTGTAATGTCGTAACAGCAAGAACTAGGTCCCACCACGGGCTTAAGGGACAGCCCTGACTCCCCTATTTTTTTTTCAATGTCTGTGAATGTGAATGAGTTATTTTCCTGGCAAGAACATCTGTGGCTTTCATGATATTCTCTTACAGTTACCGAGGCTTTTTCCAGGTGCTATGCTCAGCACTTAACATACATTTATGTCTTTTAATTCTTATAATGAGCCAGTAGGTAGGTGTTCTTATTCCATCCATTTTACAGATGAAGAAATTGAGGGCTGGAGAGATGGGAAGTTACTTGTGAAGGTCACACATTGAAGAAGTAAGAGAGCAAGGATTCAAGGTCAGGTTGTACCACAAGAGTCTCAATGACCTAAGAAAGGTTGCAACACCTTTTGTGAAAGAGCCTGTTTGGAAAATAACATTACTTCCCCACTTCTGGTAGCTCAAGATATGGTTCTCACTCACCAGGTAGCTGTATCTATTCCTATCCACCAGTGTGATACATGACATGACCTTTACAAATGACTTGCTCTAGGGAATATTTCTATATTTTTAGTTTCCTTTCTCTCTCCTTCCTTCTCTCTCTTCCTTAGTGTTTAGTGCAGTAAAATATATAGCTTGATGAAATTTTTCATAGATAAATTTGCATGTAACCGCTACTTAGATTGTGGTATAGAATAGCAATCAGCAGACTTTTTCTGTAGAAGGCCAGATAGTAAATAATTTAGGCTTTGCAGGCCCTATTGTTTTTGTGGCAATACTCAACTCTTCCATTGCAGTCTGAAAGCAGCCATGGACATATGTAAATAAATGGGGGTTGTGGCTATGCTTTAAGAAAACTTCATTTACAAAAATCAGACAGTGGGGCAGAGTTAGCTCATGGCCATAGCCTGCTGTAGTTTGATATAGAATACTCCCAGCACTTCAAAATGTTCCCCTGCAACCTTTTGTAATCAATAGTAACCCTCCCTATCCATCCCGAGGAAACTACTATTTTGACATCTGTCACAATATATTTGTTTTTTCAAATGTTCTTGGATTTTAGGTAAATGGAATCATACACTCTATGTGTACATAATTCTTTTTTTTTTTAACTCAACACCATGTATATGTGATTCATTCATGCTTCTGCATGTAGTAGAGGTTTGTTTATTATTATTACTTTGTATTGTATTATTGCTTCCATCGGGTGACTATACTACAATTTATTTATCTATCTATTCTCCTATTGCTGGAAATTTGGATTGTTTTCAGTTTGGGGCTATTATGAATAACCCTATGGGTGAAAAAATTCTTTAGTTCTTTTTGAAGAATCTATAAAGATGCAAATAAAAGCCTGGGTAGTATCTTGACTGGTCACCATGCTAATTAAATTAATACATTGCCCTAGAGCACACTTTGGAAATGTGCACCTGCATAGATACAAGGTCCAAGTCTGCTTATATTATGGACCCTTCCACCTTCCCATACTCTTGTTTGGAATAGGTAAAGACACATTTTCAGTGGCTATTTAATGAGGGCCTGCTGGGTACAAGGAAATGCCCTCAGAACCTAGAGGCCTGGCTCTACCACCTGGGAGATCTGTGTTTTTGGCTGTGACAGGGAACCTCTCTGAACTGCTTTTTTCACCTGTGCAATGGTATGTGTGTATGTGTGTGTGTGTGGGGGTAATAAGTGAGAATAAAAATGCTTGTGAACTGCATTGCCATTCACATATGAGGTGATAGCATTATTATATAAAGATGTATAAATCATGGTTCCTTTCCTCTAAAAACACCCAATGTAGTGAAAATAGCCACCACAAAGTGTAGCAAGTGATCATGTCAAATAATGAACACTGAGGAGCTTTGGACCAGCCACAGTGTAATGGGGGATGATGAAAAAAGCTGACCCACTAGGTAGAGCTAATAGGGTTTGCAGGTGGACTGAATAAGGGGAGTGAGAGGAAAAAAAACAACAAGGATGATTCTGGGTGTTTGGCCTGAGCCATAAGACCAATAAAGTTGCCACTGAGTGATGTATTCTGGAAGGAGGTTTTGTTCTGAGCTGTACTGTGAGTGTACAAGATTTCTCTAAGAAGGGGCTATGGGGAATTCCAAATGGAAGTCCATTTCCTACAAAGAGAAATTGGGGAGATCTTCACCTGGTCAAAGCTGAGGATATAGGGAAAATGAACAAAACTGCATGATACTTGGTGGCAGATGGGCCATGCTGGTGAACAGGAAGGTTGTCTTCTGTGCACAAGAAGACAATGGGAACTTTTCAAGCAAGAACTTTAGAGCCTTGGAAAGAAGTGAGACCCTAAACACTTCTTACAGAATGTCTTCTTCAGGCCAGTCTGCTTAGTGATATGTTCTTTGAGAGATATCCAAAAGTACTGTTTGAACTACTTAAAAATAGAAGCAAGGAGTTGCTACTGTGTTGATTCTCATGTATTCCATGTTGGCTCCATGAGACACAGCAGGAATTGTTTTGGGGGTCTTGTTTGTGACTACAAGAACTGAAGTAGGGAGACAGATGATGCTGTGCTTAGATTTATAGAAACACACATTTCGGGGATCCCTGGGTGGCTCAGCGGTTTGGCGCCTGCCTTTGGCCTGGGGCATGATTCTGGAGCTCCGGGATCGAGTCCCACATCGGGCTCCCTGCATGGGGCCTGCTTCTCCCTCCTCCTGTGTCTCTGCCTCTCTCTCTCTCTGTGTCTATCATGAATAAATAAATAAATAAATAAATCTTAAAAAGAAAAAAGAAACACACATTCCCTCCAATTATTCAAGAATCAAGTGCATGTAAGGAAGGCCAACCACAAGAGGAAATTTAAAGCAAAATAAAACATCAACCATGATGATGAAAGACTGCTTGTTGTTCCTAACCAAGCCACCAGATCACTGAGTTATCTTGGACAAGTTATCCACTGAGCTTATAGAGGTGGGTGTCCCTTCATGACCTTCTTTCCAGGACTGTTATAAAAGTATAATAAGATGCTGTAAGTTGGGGCACCGGGATGGCTCAGTGGTTGAGCATCTGCCTTTGCTCGGGGCATGATCCTGGGATCCTGGGATCAAGTCCAGCATTGAGCTCCTTTTGGGGAGCCTGCTTCTCCCTCTGCCTATGTCTCTGCCTCTCTCTGTGTGTCTCTCATGAATAAATAAATAAAATCTTTTTTTTTAAAGATGCTGTAAGTCAAACACCTTATATGCTGCAATGTGCTAATCAAAGTCTCCTAGTCGGTGCAATGAATTAGGGCAGCAAACCTATTCTGCTTCTAGTACCTATCCCTTTTCCAAAGGTTGAACCAGTCTGGTTTTCTAGACTTTTCTTAAAAATCAGTGGCTTTTGATTCTGCTGGCCACTGCTGACACAAGCCTATGAGAGGCAGAGCAAAGAGGGGATACCCCAAGGGCTCATCTTAGAATGAAACATTGGTGCAACAGTGGCTTCCTTTCTGCAGACAGAACCAGGCAGATTGGAATCTGAGGTTCTTGTCTTTAGGGGTTCTCGTCTGAGAGCCTGCATGCCCACGGCATGGGCTCTACCTATCATGGCAATTTTTACTTTCCAAGCTCTACCTATCATGGCAATTTTTCAAAGCCCTCTGTGAGGTAGGGAGACTTCAGGAAGCTGGCTTTGACATCTTAGAAAGTGGGAAAATTACTCTCTTCTCTCTTTTCTGTTTGCAGAATGCCCTGTCATACCCTCAGGCGGGCCCTCAGCAGCCCTGAATGCCAGGAGGGCTCACAGCTGCTCTGGCCTCCATGGCTCCCAGGTGCTCATCTGCATTATTTCAGAAGAGGCTTGAGGGCAGAGCTAGGCCTTTCTATCATCTTCACCATTGGGCTTCCCTGGCCCTTGAGGAAGAACCTTCTGGAAGCAGACACATCAGCCTTTGGCAATGTATGCAGAGTAATTACCATCCTCTTTAACAAAGTATCTGATGCCTCATAATTGAAAAGGAATCCACTAAATCATTTAAGGAAATGTTTAGTAGTTTATGGAAAGGTAATGGTTATATAATACATTGTTAAAAGTCTGAAATTTGGCCTCAGATAAAATTGGGTTCTAATCTCAGTTCTGCTGTTAGTGGAACAGAGGCAAACTTTGGACTAGTCACTTCACTGTCTAAACTTCATTTCCCTCATCTGTGAAGTGGACACAATAATATGACTCCAAACATGCTTGCACGCTATGTGGTAGATAATCAAGAGATAGTATTTTGATAACAGATGGTAAGCAGGAACTCAAGTACACATCCCTCAAAAATTAGCTGAAATGAGGATGCATGGGTAGATTTAAACTGTGCTCGAAAATCAAGGTCATCAACTGCAGTTTGTGGTTGAGTTATTGACCCCAATTCATTCCCATCTCTTTGTATGCATGTCTATGGGTCATGATGCTCTCCCACAATGATGCTGGGTTTGGCCATGTGACTTCCTTTGGGTAATGGGATAAAAGCAAACATAATATAAACTGAGACTTGTAGAGTGCTTTGTGCATTCTCTGTGACTCTTGGAGCTTTGTTGAGCAGCCATGTGAGTAAGTCGGGGCCAGCCCTGTTGGAAGATAAAACATGTAAAGAGATGAACTATCTTAGCAGAAGTCATCCTAAATCAATTGACTCACAGATGACCTGCTGGTGACTTCATATGCATGAGTGAGCTCAGCTGAGACAAGCAGAAGAGCCAGCCAGCTGAGCCCAGCCCAAATTGCAAACCCACGGAACCATGAGTAAAGTAAATGGATGTGTTCAGCCACAAAGTTTCAGTGGCTTATTACATAGCTATAGATAATGTAAACACCAATTCCCCAGAGACTGAGAACTTTAGTGAAACTTCTAAAAGGACTAATT
The DNA here is from genome assembly GCF_053574225.1 of Canis aureus. NCBI lineage: Eukaryota > Metazoa > Chordata > Mammalia > Carnivora > Canidae > Canis > Canis aureus. Next base: position 12,124,401 of record NC_135636.1, read on the forward strand.
TGGCTCTTCTTCCCTTTGGGTACAGGAATACAAGAAGTCCTTGTGTCTGCAGACCAGAATTTTGCTGACTCAGCAACCTGGGCCTCACTGGAATACAGAGGAATGCATCAAAACCTCTGGGAGAAACCTTTGCCAGGACTTAGTAAGCCTTATGTTCATAGTCTGAGCATTTATACACATCCCATGAAGCTTTATGAAATCTTGCTCATCAGCTCCAGACTGCAGAATAAATCCTAGCTAGAATGATTGATTAATACTCATTAATACTTTATGATTAATAAAGCACTGCTCATGGGAGATCATCGTTTTAGACTTAAGTAGAGGTGGCTTGGCTGTTACACAGAAGCTATTTAGAAGCAGTAATGAGTTCAATTTGATTTTTTATTTCCAGCCTAGGAAAATGGCCTCTGTTCTTTTTCACTCTCCAGAGTTGGGGAAGAGATATTAAGATTAGTTACATGAGACTGAATTTAGCATCTCAAGGGTGAAGCTGAAAGGGCAGTGACAAGAATTGGAGAATGAGTCAAGATTGGGTCATCTCTGGTGGCCTTCAGATGTTTGTTGGTCAGAAACTGTCCAGGACTCCTCACCTAGCAGCCAGAGCTCTTATCTACCTTGGCCGTTTTCTGAGCATTGTAACCAGTACAATTCCTAGAGGACAGAAGGGAGAACTTTGTATGTGATAAGTCCAGTTGACTGTTTCTTGCCTGGGCTTGACAAGAGACTGAGGAACAATGATGTTTTTTCTTTAGAGTTTTAATAAACAGTTCTAGTAACCACCACCACCACTGATTACTGAACAGGTTCTTTGAATCAGGCAGGTACTTTATGAGTATTAATCTCTAATTATTACAGTGTAGTAGGTGTTGCTTTCATTTCCTACCTACAGAGGGGGAAGCCTGCTGCCCAGGGACATAAAATAACTCAGGTACACACAACCAGTTGATATTCAAACATCCAGACCCAGGAAGCACCTGCCCCTTATGTTATACCCCACTGCTTCTTACAAGCCAAGCAGGTCTAGTAATGCTTCCAAGGGTCATGAGGTCCAGCTACTGTCTCTGAGTAAGGCTAACTTAAGAACATCTTATTGTCATAATGTTCACTGTTCCATGTTCGATGAGCAGAGAAAATTTAGATATTCATGAAGAATATTATAGGCCTTCCATTTTCTAGAATAAGAGGTTCCTCTTATCACTAGCCCAAACATCAAAGTCCATTTTCTTTGATTATGCTCTGAATGGGCGTGGAAAATCCATTTATGCTGCCCTTACAGGAAAACAGAGAAGACCGCAACATAGGCAGTATAATTGACAGGACCCTTCCTCTTTAAAGCATCCTTTCATCATTTATTCATTCATTTGTTCATTCTTTCACTCTACAAGCATTTATTATCCACAATGCTGGTTTCTGATCTTATTTCTATCCTTAACCTGATCACCATCAAAATCTCAACTCATTTTTATATAAAATCAATATAGTGTAATAAAGTGACCTCTAACTGTGCCCAAAAGAAATTCAAAATTCTTGGGAAGAGCATCCTTTCTGTAACCTGGGGAACTCCCACATGTATGTGAGGGCTAAACCAGCCATAGCTGGAGCAAGTGAGATGTATTCTTCTTAAGAGGAATGGCCAACAGGTACATGAAAAAGTGTTCAACATCTCTAATCATCAGGGAAATCCAAATCAAAACCACAAGGAGATATCACCTCACACCTGTTCGAATGCAAATTATCAAAAAGACAAAAGATAACTGTGTGGGTGAAGGTGTGTAAGATGGGTACAACCATTATGGAAAATAGTATGGAGGTTCCTTACAAAACCAAAAATAACACTACCTATGATCCAGCAATTCCACTTCTGGTTATTTAACTTAAGAAAATGAAATCTGGATCTTGTAGAGATATCTGCACTCTCCTGTTCTTTGCAGTATTATTCACAATAGCCAAGATACGGAGATAACCCATGTCCACTAATGAGTGCATGTATAAAAAAAGTGATATATATTTATATTTCTTATATATCTATTTTTATATATTTATATTTTACATAATATGTAGTATATTTTATATTATATAATATAGAAAATATATATAATATATTTATATTATACATATTCTCTGTATAAATTGTATATATGTATTCATATGTATGTGTGTAATATATATATATATATATATATATATATATATATATATATATATATAATGAAATATTAAGGACACCTGGGTGGCTCAGTCAGTTAAGCATCTGCCTTCAGCTTGGGTCATAGTCTCAAGGTCGTGGGATGGAGCCCAGGTTGGGGTTTCTGCTCAGTGAGGAATCTGCTTCCCCCTCTTCCTCTGCCCCTCCCCGGCTTGTGCTCTCTCTCAAATAAATAAATAAAATCTGAAAAAAATAATGAAATATTATTCAGCCTTAGAAAAAAAAGGAAATCTTGTCATTTGTGACAACATGGATTAACTGGGAGAAAACTATACTAAGTGAAATAAATGAAACAAAGAGACAAATATTGCATGATGTCAGTTATATGTGGACTCTAAAAGCATCAAACATTTAGAAGCAGAGAGTGGTGGTACCACAGGATGGAAGGTGGGGAAAAATGGGAGATCCTGGTCAAAGATGCAAAATTTTAGGTATGCAGATGAATAAGTTTTGCAAATCTAATGCACAGCATGGTGACTTTCGCTAACAATACTGTTTTGTATACCTGAACTTTGCTAAGATCTTAATTGTTCCCACCAAAAACAAAAACAAAAATAAAAAAAAAACAAAAACAGAAACAAAACCCACAAAACAAAACACACAGAGAAAAGATGACTATGTGGAGTGATGAATATGTTAATTAGATTAATTAATATACACAATGTAGAAGAAAGGACTTTTTTTTTTAGAGTGGGCTCCACACCCAGCGCGCAGAGCCCAATGTGAGGTTTGAACTCATGACTGTGAGATAAAAACACGAGATGAGATCAAGAATTGGATGCTGAACCAACTGAGCTACCCAGGCACCTCAAACAAGGATCTTTTATTTAAAAAAAAAATGTGTGTGTGTAGATGAGGAGATTCTCAGGTAACCGAGTTACATTGTCTTTTGCCATAGGCAAACCAGAATAGAAGCGTTAGTGTGAACCGGTTCATCCCAGCTCAGGAGAGCTGATGGTTAAATTATGAAAAATACCGTGAGTCATTGATAGCCTGAAATTGGTTATGTTGAATTACTTACACCACAGAAATTGGCAGATGCTAAAAATAAAAACTTCAGCCTCCCCATCCTAAACTTGCCCTGGAAACCTGATCGCTAGTTACCACACACCAGTAATAGTCCAGATAACACTTGTAGTGTAAGCTTTGATAGTGTTTTGGGTTTTTTCCTTTCTTTTTTGTAATACAAGCACCTGGCTGAAGCTTTGACTGGCAAGGCATCCATTTCAAAGAAGCATCCACTTCACAGATGGCTATCTGGAATAAGCACAGTGCCAGCCACACAGTGGGATAAAGCACCAGGCCACCTCCCAGGGCTGTGGCTTTTTTGATTTAGATATGCTGCTGATTTTGATGACTGACCATTTGGGCCACTTGCCTTTACTCTGTCCTGTGCTTTAAATTTTTGCTCTTACATATTAAACTCACCAATAAAGAGTGAGCCTGCAAAGCTCTAAGCCCCCACTCTCAGCCCCAATAAAAGCAGAACTCCCAGCCTGCATATTCCCTTTCTCTACCCGTGACCTCACTGTGTGGCCCCAGGCATGCTGGGTAATTTCCGGGTCTTCTAAGTAATAAACCTTTTTTTTTTTTTTTTTTTTTTCCCAAAGCTTCCGAGTTGTTGCTGAAGAGCATCTTGTGCTTATGGGCCAGTCCAACTGCAACACTGACTACTGATAGGCCAAGGCTGGCATGAAACAACACTCCTCATTAAGAATTTCCCAGTGCTCATATCTCCTTGGGAAATGTCAAGCAGGTTTTGCTCAAGAATATGTCAAACTCGGAGGGGCCTTTTGGCTAGGCCATTTGGGGGATTCTTTGATCACAATACATTGCACATTGAAAACTCCAAGAGAAAGTCAAACGCTTGCACATGCACATCAAACAGAAAGCCAAAGAACTTAGGAGTATTATCTGTACTTCCTCCAGCCCATCATTTATCTCAACTATCCTGAGCCCTAGAGAGTGTTGTTCACTCAGTGTTTGTGACTGAGAAGACAGAGCCCTTATACACAGCCTGCAGCCAAGTCTGTGGAGGGAGGACCAAGCTGAAAATATGTCTTTCTCTATCTCCCTCCAGCAGCAACTCTCTTCTCTACTCCAAGGAATAGAAATCACAGGCTCATAGTGAAATGCAATTATATCTTACCTTTGCCTTATTTGAGATGAGAAAGGTCAAGGATTCACTTAACGATCTATGAAAGAGTACATATAAAAAGAGAACAAGTAGGTTCCTTAAATAGTGTTTTTCAGGGTATTTGCAGTTGTACCTATTTTCCCTTGGGATGAATGTAATCACAATGTTATATGACAATTATTGAGCACTTACAATATGCCTTAAGTCACTCTGCATGTTTTAATAGATATGATTTATGTTGAGCAATAGATAACCGGCCCAAATTTCATTCAAGGATGCGGCATCTTCACCCAAGAAAAAACATTTTTCAAGTAAAAAAATAACAAGAACATTGCACAAAGGTGCTGGGGTTAGCAAGATCATTTGGAGATTTCCCTCTAGCATCTTCTATATGGGTGTCCTGTGTCATCTCCCCTTCTGCTGGTGAGGTTTCCCTCATTAAAGCAACTTCAGTCAGTGGTGTTTTAAATAGGACTGCTGTGTGCTGGATCCACTGATTACATCTTCTTCACTTCCACATCCGTCTCCCATCTGCTACAGCCATTAGCTGGCACCCTCTAATAGGCTTTGAGAATTCTATTGGTGAAGTCTGTTTCCCCTTGCAGTAAGATGCTGGTCTTCCCTGGAGGTATCTGTTCTCCAATCCTGGCATCACTATGTGTAAGCACTGGTGGCTCAGCTCTGAAGTTCAGAACACCACAATCAGGACCATTGCAGCCACTGCCTTATATTCTACTTTCCCTTGGATATGCCTCAGGGTCCATGTCTCAAACTCAGGGCATCTTCAGTTCACCCCAAACCTGTGTTTTCTGGTCTCCCTACAGTTGTGTTCCTTCCCCTCCAAAGCAATGGTCTCTTTGATCAAGGCCTAGAAGAAGAAGATGGCATCAAATGCCATCTTTTGTGCAACAGTCAAGTACACAGTGACCTGTCCAGAGGTAGCCCACTTCATTTGAGGACATTTCTGACTCTTAAAAATGTCTTCCTAACATGAAGCTGAAGTTTCTGTTTCTTTTACCCACTGATTCTAGGTCCATCCTTTGACATTCTGCAGAAGCAGCTTTATATACTCTCCACCTCAGAATTGTGCACACACACAACACAGCCATTCTGCCCCCAGGCAGCACAGCCTTGCTTCCCAAGGGAAGCTGCACTTTAGGTGATAACTTGTAGTAAGCATAGTCTAAAAATTTTTTTTAAAGATTTTATTTATTTATTTATTTATTTATTTATTTATTTATTTATTTATGAGAGAGGGAGCACGAGCAGGAGGAGAGGCAGAGGAAGAAGCAGACTCTCCACTGAGCAGGGAGCCCCATGTGGGGCTTGATCCCAGGCCCCTGGGATCATGCCCTTAGCTGAAGGGCAGATGCTTTGCCGACAAAGCCACCCAGGTGCCCCAAGCATAGTCTAACTATTAAAGCAAAGTAGAAGAAATAATGCCAGGAAATGAGAACACATCAAAATTTTCCCCTAGCCTCTCTTCCTAAGGACCTGTGGATACTTCAGAGAGGCCAAACCACCTGATTTCTCAGAAACCCACATAGACCCCGGCCCTATATTCCTCCATTGTCCAGCTAATTGTTTGGGGTCCTTCTAATCCCTTTTTTCATGTCCTACTTGCCCAAAGTATTTTATGACCTTGATTGGGAGCTAGATGTTACTGTACTATATTGAATTTAAGTCAGCCTGGGATCTTTAAATGGGATGAAGTCTTGGTTATCAGGAAGTCTAGGATGGAGGGCAGAAACTGGAGGTGCTGTCTGCCAGGTGGATTATAAAGAATGTAAAGCTCTAGGGAAGATGATACAGAGCATCTCCAAGGTTGGGGAGAAGGGGTTTCTGTGATCTATATTAGCCTTCACCAACACCATACTGCTTTATGAGCTTAAGCTGGTACACTGCTTCCTCCTGTGATATTTCTTGACTCCAACCAGATATTTCTCAAGTTATTACAAATTGTCTTTATAGGGTTTTTTTTTGGGGGGGGGTTTCCTTGAGCATTTAGGTATATTTAGCATTAAGTAGTTTTCATTAATCAATTAAGCAGTTATGATTTCCAAATATTATGTGGCTCTAAAAATTGTATAATGCAGAGTTTTGGGTCTTGGCAATATTCACATGTATATCCTCCTCTCTTTGGTAGGGAGCCAGGGCTCCTGATGACAAGCTGGAGAATCAAGGAATGCAGAGTTAAAAAGGTAACTCAAAATGGTTATGGCCAAGGGATTAGGGCAGAAACGTACTAAAAGGAGTTTAGAGGAGATAATACCTCCTTTTGGACTGAGCAGGGAAAGGTTTCTGAAGTAGATGGCACCTGGAGTACTAAAGGGTTTGCTTGAAGCTTTATAGATGGAGTGTAGTTGTCAGGAATTCAGAAGCAGACACAAGCCAAGGAGGCATAATGAAAAGGAAAGTGTGGAAGGCAGAACAATGGCCCCATAAATCCTGGTCCTAATCTGTGGATTAAGCTTCTAACCCTAAGAACCTGTGAAAATGTTACAAGTCAAAAGGGGCTTTGCAGTGTGGTTAAAGATAAGAGTCTTGAGATGGGGAGATTATCCTAGATTGTCCAGGTAGGCTCAATCTAATCACATGATTCCTTAAAAGCAGCGGATCCTTCCCAGTTGTGGTCAGAAAGAAATGTGATGACAGAGGAAGAGGCAGAAAGGCAGTGTTGCTGGCTTTTTTTTTTTTTTTTTTTAGTGTTGCTGGTTTTGAAGATGGAGGGAGGAGCCATAAACCAAGCAATGTGGGTATCTTCTAGAAGCTGGAAAAGGCAAGGAAATGGAGTCTCCCCTAGATCTTACGGAAGGGAATACAACCCTGTCAATACCTTGATTTTAGCCCAGTGAGATCATGCTGGACTTCTGGTCCACAGTACAAACAGATAATAACTCTGTGTTGTTTTAAGTCACTAAGATTCATGGTAACTGGCTATGGCAGCAGTACAGAATTAAGACAATTGGTATTAAAGTAGCATGAGTAGATGTCCCTGACCAGACTTTAGGGAACATGAAGATGAAGAATTGGAATGGAGGTCTGGTAAGAAGGATGGGAAGGTTTTGGTGTCTTCTGTGATATTATAGAACCGATGAACAATTTTGAACCATTGATTAACACGGATTCTGAAAACTACATGCCTTAGAGCTTCTCAGAAGCTATATTCCATATTTCGTAGCTCAACCAACTGTTGCAGAACACAGAAAGCAAAATCCCCATTAAAGCAAAATCTCAATATACAACACCTAAAATTAGCCAATTATATGTTGTAATCTCCTACACCACAAAATTTTATGGTAAAGACTTTGGAGATTTTGGAGCCTTTTGGAATCTGATGAAAGACTTGAGACATAGAATCTGTTCAGCACTACCCTTTGCTAATTGTCTAGATTAGTGCAAAATTGGCTTAACATTCTGCATTTGAAAATTGTCTCTGTCTTTTCTCAACCACCTAGGGAAATCAGTGAAATGGTTAAGGAGAGGGACTCAGTGACTTGCCTCAAGTCACAAAGTCTTTAAGTGAAAGCTAGTTCTTGGACTCCTGTTATTTTCCAGGAATACTGCCAGGTTCCAGGGAGGACACTGGCTGTTCTTTGGGCTATAGGAATGGTAACTCAGCCAAATCACAGGGTCTCCTGCTGCTAGTCTATGTGAGATATGGCCAAAGGGACAGGAGACTTTCCTTTATAGCTGGTGTTCACAGGCAGGCAGTACTACTGCCTCTTTCGATTATACTAGAACCTATTTGAAGGCCCTTCCCACCCAGATATTCTGGGATCTCATGAGGAAACAGCAAGCACAACGTTCTTTGTAGTGATATCTTGAGAAATGGATAAATTCTACAATACGTCTACTATATGGCATGTTGCCTAGATGTTTCCCATTCCCAAATCATACTTCTTCCTTCCCCTTTATAACATAATAGGTTCCTTTGGCTCACAGTATCTGGTGGTTGGTGGGACATTGAGGAGGGGAGAGATGGAATGCTATCTGTGTTCAAAGGTGTGGGCTAGAGTTTTGTTGAATGGGTTCAGGTTATGATTCTATACACCTCTTTGTCCCTGTCTTTTCACAGGTAAGAAGATTTTCTTTAGAGTGAGAGAAAAACAGAGCCTTTTGTTCTATATGAAACTGAGATTTACAAAATGAATGGTCATGTTTTTGAAGGGAAAATTAAGTTATCAGATTTGCTTAGACCCTACTAAAAATGAATCTGTTGGGATATGAAACATAGTAAGGACATATTGTCACATAGTAAGGAGCTGGGAACTACTAGTTGTGAGGTTGAAGTCCCATAGATGTCTAAGTGGAGAAATTGTTTCCTCTTGTCTTGGTGATACAGGTGTGCTGAGTATTATTTCTATTTAGGCTCTACATGTATTTTAATTAGCTTTTGCTGCATAACAAACTACCTCTAAGCTTAGTGGCCTAAAAAACAATTTTATTTAGGTCATGATTCTTTGGCTTGTATGGATGGTTTCATCAATATTTGCTGGGCTCTTTTATTTATTTGTGGCTGGCTGGGAGCTGGATGGTCAGGATGGCCTAGAGATCAGGAGGCTTGTTGGTCTTGGTGGAACTCAGATGGAGCACCTTATCTCTATTCCATGTCTTTCATCTTGGGCTTCTTCACATATTGGCTCTGTTCTAAAGGGAGCCAGAGGGTAAGAATCCATGAGCCAGCACGTCACAAGCCTCTCTTGCATCATGTGTAGTGAAGTCCATTGGTTAAATCAGGTCATATGGTTAAGAGGAAAGGAAATAGACCCTACAGCTTGATGGGAGGATCTTCAAAGTTACATTGCAGAGGAACATAAGAGTGGAGGGAATTTGTGGCGGTCTTTGTAATCCACCACAGCATGCAATACTGCCATAAGATCAGGCATCACATTTCACAAGAAAGACTGTGCTAGTCAATATTCCTTTCCTCTCATTAAATTTGCTTTCCCCATCTGAGATCTCAACCCAAAGGTGGTGAATTTATTACTATATATGAGAACTGTTAAAATAGCCATACTCAGGGACGCCTGGGTGGCTCAGCGGTTGAGTGATTGCCTTTGACTCAGGGCACAATCCTGGAGTTCCAGAATCGAGTCCCACATCAGGCTTTCTGCATGGAGCCTGCTTCTCACTCTCCTGTGTCTCTGTCTCTGTCTCTGTCTGTCTCTCATGAATAAATAAATAAATAAAATCTTTAAAAAAATAGTCATACTCTGCCCCCAAAATTCTCTTTTTATAATCTTTTTAAATAAATATAAATATGGGAAAAACTGAATGCATAATGATATTCCTCAAGTTTATTTATAGAATGCAAATAGTAAATAATTTAATCACCAATAGAAGAGGAGTAGTTAATAATATATCCACTTGAGGGAATATTCTAAAAAGCAAAATTCTGTTTATGTGTATGACAATAGTAAGAATTCTATTATAATGATAATTTTAAAATGGAATGCCAAATACTGGCAGAAAACAAAAAAACCCCAGAAACATATAAAAAAGCCTAATGCGTGTATTGTTATTTTAGGGATAATAGGATTATCAGTGAGTTTTTACTTCTGCCATTTTCTTTTTTTTTTCTCAATAACTATGCTTGCTTTTTTTATTAAATAACATTTTTATTAAAAACATTTAAAAATAGGAAGAATAACACTCTAGAATTATTCTTTCTAGACACTTTTTATTAAAACATTTTTATTAAAAACATTTAAAAATAGGAAGAATAACACTCTAGAATTATTCTTCATTCTTTTACTCTGGAAAAATAACGACCGATGTTATATGCCTTTTTATTCTATACTGACTGAGTGGTTTTGTTATCTTCCTGGTGATTGGTTAGGATGTGATTTCCTTCCTTCTGGACCAAGGATTGTGCTATCACATGACCAAGAAGTCAAACAAGATGCTCCTTCTTAATTTAGCTTTGTTGTTTTTCCCTGTGCGAATCGCCTGTTCATTCCAGAATATACCAAGTATTTAAGGTATCTGTAGAGCTCTGGAAAATGCAATGGAAGGATGCAGTAAGGAATCCCTGTTCAACCCATCTTACTTTAACACACATCCATGAAGTATTTCCTACAGGCCATTTAATGCTGAGCCTGTAGGCTGTCCAAGCCGGCAGCCACAGATGCAGGCAGCCTTATACTAGGGCTGCATCACTATGGTTTCCAGAGGCTAACACCTAGTTGAGAGGCATGGGTGTTGACTCCTGGCTCTGTGGCAAGGCAGACAGTGAGCACCATAGGAGAGGGAGAGATGAGTTTTAGTCAAGGGTTGGGGGAAATGGAAGACCCTTTCAGAAGGTAAAGTGCAGAACTAACCCCAAGATCAATCCAACACAAGTTAGTAGCCAGGTGTGTGAGAAACTGGGAGAGACTAAGGCCACAATGGGGAAGGCCTCGAGTGGCAGCTGGGGAGTCTGGGCTTTATAGGAGCTGGAGAATGATTTTTGAACCAGAGGTAAACAAAGTTCTACCTTCAGAAGTTAACTAGAGTAGAGATTGTAGACTGGTGGCCCACAGAGGGAATCGGGCCAAGCGGGGGAAAGGGTTGGTTTGGTTTGAAGATATTTTGTTGGTAATAATTTTTTTCATGACAGATAATATTATAAAAACTATTCAGACTTTGAAATATTCTTTAAAAGAAGAAGAGAAGGTTCATAAATGCTAGGCCACATTTCTCTAGTTTTATACAACCTTCATTCCCTTCTTTGGTGCGTTTTGTCACTTGCCTCATCCCTGGAGCCCTGTGGCTGAGGACATCGGCTAGGGGAAGTGTGGAAGGCTGTGGCTGTGCTGTCCAATCCGGCAGCCACAGATGCAGGCAGCTATTTATTTATTAATTAATTTATTTATAAAAAAATGTATTTATTTGAGAGAGAGTGTATAGGAGGAGGAGCAGAAGTTGAGGGAGAGGACAAGTAGACTCTGCATTGAGCATGGAGCCCATCATGGGGCTTGATCCCAGGTCCCTGAGATCATGTCCTGAGCTGAAACCAAGAGTCAGACACTTAACTGACTGAGCCACCCAAACAGGCACTCCTGTGGGCAGCTATTTAAATTTAAACTAAATTAATAAAAACTCAATTTGCAGGCACAGGAACCACTTTCTGACTTCTCACTCATCTCATGTGGCTTGGATTCCATGTCAGATGGTGCAGATAGAGAACATTTCCAACATTCCAGGAAGTTCTACTGGACAGCACTGGTATTGAGGTGCATTAGCAGGCTGCTGCAGCAGGCTGGGGGAGAAGTAACAAGGCCCCTAAAATAGGCAGTTCCAAGGGAACTAGAGTGTGACATCTTTTGTCTTTAGAGCACGATTTTTATTGGCTTCTCACTGACACAATTAGATTGAAGTTTGCCGTTGAACTCTCATTTTGATGAGTGTTTGAAATGTATTTCTGCTGCTTGTGGGGCCATATTTGGCAAGTGTTCCAGGAGTATGTACCTGTGTATTTAACAATACTGGTAATTTTCACCCTAAGTTGGGTTCTTGGAAATGCTTACTTTTTGGTGTCTGAGAAACGTGAAGAGCTATAAAAGCTCATGAAAGCACCAAGTGGTAAGCATTTTGAGTGTCTTGGGGAATGGTACTCCAGATATTTGAAGCATTGTTATTCACAAAAGCAGTATCAAGACATTCCCATTTGTGACCTCCATCTATTACAATTGTGGGTGGAGGGAAGTTGCTGGGAATGACAAGAGTGTTTCTGCTTGGTTTATCATCATCCCAGATCCTGATTCCATACAGCACACTTCTGTGAAACTCAAGGATTTGAGCACAAGGGACTCAAGGCCGTGTGCACATGCATCCTCAACCCTCACAGACATATCTGTACTGGCAGAAGAACAAAGGGCTTCTCAGCTTGGCCCTCCTCAGTTTCTCTGTGGGAATCTCAGCCTTCACACCGACTGATGAGTGAGAGATGGTGCCCTTCAAGTTTGTCAATATAAATAAAGGCCCCAAGTTGTGTGCTGGGTCTTAGCTGGACAGAAGGGATGCTTTTGAGAAACACTGAATTCTAAGACATGAGAGCTAGCAATTAAGTATGGTACTTCTAGGAGATTCGAAGTCCTCATCCCATCCGTTTGACTCTTGACAAGGCCAGTGGTATCCTCATATGGACCTTTCTAGATAAAAATATGTAAGGAGTCACTCACCTTTCTAAGTCTTTATTGTTGGAAAACAATGAACTCCATTCTTTGGCCCAGTGACCTTTCTTTCAATGGGTGAGATAATTATTATCTTTGCACAAATAATAGCTATCACAAAAGCTTGCAAAACCTTACTCCTTTTGAAGAAAATAACTCTACTTTCCCAACAATTTTGCACATCTTGTCCTCTCTTCATTAGGAAAAAAAAAATTCCTTAGAGACATTGTCTTATAGATTATTGATTCTCCTTCATTCCTAAATCCATTAGGGGACATAGTACTTAACAACTTGATTTAAAATGTTTAATAATAAATGTTTTATTGAAGTATAATATGATTGCAGAAGAGTGCACAAATGGTAAATATTTAGCATAATTAATCATTCCAAAGTAATGGCACTTGACTATCTGACACCCAGGTCCAGATGTAGAACATTATCAGCACTGCAGAGGTCCCCTCATGCCCTGTCCCTCCTTTCTCCCTGAAGGTTACTATTATCCAGAATTAAAACATCACAATTTTCCCTGTTTTATCACATATCGTGTATCATACAATATATACTCTTTTGTCGTTGGCTTTTTTCGATACATATTATGTTTGTGAGAGTCATGCATATTACTACGTAGATCATTTTAATTGCTACATGGTATTTTATTGCATGAGTATATCATTATTACTTACCTATTTCACTGTTTTTGGACATCTGTGTTGTTACCAGGTTGGTACTATTACAAATAATGCTGCCACGAGTATTGTTATTCATATTTTTTAGTGCACATGGAATTGCTGGGTCATAGGATAAATATATGTTCAATTTTATTTATTTATTTTTTTTTAATATTTATTTATTTATTTTTCATGATAGTCACAGAGAGAGAGAGAGAGAGGCAGAGACACAGGCAGAGGGAGAAGCAGGCTCCATGCACCGGGAGCCTGATGTGGGATTCAATCCCGGGTCTCCAGGATCGCGCCCTGGGCCAAAGGCAGGCGCCAAACCGCTGCGCCACCCAGGGATCCCTATGTTCAATTTTAATGGATACTTCTAATCTTCCAAGGTGGGTGTGCCATTTTACTCTCTCACCAATTTTGATTGTTTTATATCCTTCCGAACAGTTGGTATTATCAGTCTTTAAAATTTTATTGGAATTTGATTTGCCAACATATAGTATAATACCCAATAAAACAACAACAACAACAAAAAAAGAAACGTAGAGTTTTAGGATTGGCAGGTGAGAAATTCCACCACTGAACCACTCAGGCGAGTTTTAGAATTGGGAAAGCTGAGTTTTGTATTTTGTTTGATGTATTCCATATAATTTTGGTTATACTATCAACTCTGCACTAAATCTTAGGTTAAATGAAAAAAAAGAAAATAAAAGATAAATAAAATTTTAACTATTCTGGAGAGTGTGTGGAGGTATCATTTTGTGGTTTTGGCTTGCAATCTCTTGGTTAATGAGGTTAGCATGTGTTTACTTTTCCATGTATTTACTGATTGTTTGCATATCCTCCTAACTTAAGTGCATGCTCAAATATTTTGCCCATTTTCCCATTGAGTTTTCTGTCTTTTACTTGATGATTTGTAGGAACTCTTAATTGATCTTTGTACATGATTCTTTATTGTTTCCATTTGGACATAAATATTTCATTTAAAAACATTTAAAAGCATTTTCTTCCATGTGGATATTTGGTTGGTCCAGTCTCACTTAATGAAAAGTCCATTGTTTTTCATGGCTTTGTACTGCAAATTTTGTCATGAATCAAGTGTCAATCTATGCATGGGTCTGTTTCCTACCTGTATTCAGCTCCACTGCTCAGTCTATGTTTACTTATTTACTGTAGGCTGATAATAATTTTTGACATCTGGGAGAGTAAATCATCCAACATTATCCCTCTTGTTCCCTTTGGTCCTTTGAATTTATTTATAATTTTAAAACCAGCTTGCAAATTTTGATACACATACAAGCAATTGGAATATTGTTTGACATTACGTTAAATCTACAGATTAAGTTGGTGAGACTTTACATCTTTACAACGTTATCTTACAAACCCATCTATTTGTGTATTCTTTAATTTCTCACAATAAAATTTCATTCTTTGTCTCTAATGTCTTTTATTAGCTTTTTTTTCTGAGGAGTTTCCATTCCCAAAAGAAAGCATTCATTATTTTACCATCAAGGACAATGTTTTGTATGGCTTTTGATATGCTTTTGTTTTATTATTAAATATCCTTTATCAGGGGTGCCTAGCTGACTTAGTTCCCAGAGAATGGGATTCTGGATCACGGGGTTGTAAGCTCAAACCCCACGTTGGGTATAGAGATTACTTGAAAACTAAATCTTTAAAAATAAATAAATATCCTTTATCAGATTAAAGCATGAACATTTTGACATTGGTCATGTTGGTTTTGACCTGTGTTTTTAAAGGACCTAAAATAAGCTATTAAAGTTTTAGCTGTGGCAAGGTTAAGAACGCAGCCTGTTGCATTCAGCTTCTGAGCTTCAACCCATCTCTTGCTCCGTCCGTGAGCTGGAAGAAGACAGGAAAAGACCACATTGCTATAGAGCCATGTAATGTCTGAAGACTGTCTTGAAAAGACTTAAGAGACAGTCATGGGGAAACCCAGAATTCTTTCAAAAATAAATGAGGACTGCCAATTTTCTCATATAAAATGTTAGAGAAAGACTAAAGAGATTTCTTATGACAGGCATATGCATATAACGTAGCCTGGCATATTTGCACTTTTAAAACAGTGTACTTTTATTTCATTGCATCTTTATAACCACCCTAGTTTCCATATAGTATAATTTCATAGAAGAAAGGAAGATCATTTGACTAATATAACTAGAAGAGTCTGAGCTAGAATTAGAAATGAAATCCTTGGTTGGGGCTCCTCTGATTAGAACCTAGAACACATGAAAAATCCGAAATACAAGTTATGCTAGGTCTCCTCAAGAGGAGACCTATGTTAGATTATGAAAATTTAAAAATATAATTTTATAAAAAATGCTTCCTTATAAAAACATGAGTCATCTTCAAAGCAAACTGTTGTGGGGGAATGCAGGCAGGAAGTTTCTACTCTTCCTTCTCTCCCCAGAAGGAAGTGAGTTCATTGTGTCCTTTCCTCTCCTCTTTCTTATCTGCTTTTTCCCTGTGTGACTTGTTTTGGCCAATGAAATGTGAACAAAAATGACACATGTCACTTCCAGATGAAAGCATTTCATTGCCAGTGTTTAGCTTTCCAGCCCATTCCTCCTATCATGGGGTTCATGGGAGCATGGGTCAATGTGGAGGTGCCATAGGATGGAAATTAATTTGGAATTCTGAAAATCCCTGGAGAGTCACCCATAGCCATAGCAGGTTTTTCGTGAGTGAGAAGGAAACATTTGTTTCCTAAGCCACTGAGACTTGTGGGTTGTTTGTTACTGCAGCATTGCCTACTTTATCCTGACTGATACAGTGGACCTAGCCAAGGCTCAGCCCTCTTGTTCCTATTTTCTCCTGTTGGGATCCTGGATGAGTCAGGATGTCCCTGAACTGAAGGCACAGCTATCCTCAATTCAGTTGGTGGAGAAGGGAGAACTAGGTATAGAGACCAATTTAGCCTTATGTTCAGTGATGGTCTCCAACACCACATTAGCATTCATTCTCATCTTGGTTCTTTTATTTGTTTCTAAAATGGCTTAGATTTTTGCTACTCAAATTGTGATCCATGGAAAAGCAGCATCTGCACCACCTGAGAGCTTGTGGGAAATGCAGAGTCTCAGACCTCACCCCACCCACTTTTGCATTACAATCCACATTTTAAAAGCAACCCCAAGTGAGCGGAATGGGAATTCCAGTTTGAGAAGTCTGGGTTTACATTTGGCAGGGGGGTAGAAGACTGTTTTGGTTTCCCTCCACTTCCAGAGCCCCCCACAGTGGATGAATGTCTGGCCCCTGGCCCTGACCTCCTGACCCCCCATTCCCTCTTGAGAGCACTGTGTAGATTCCTGCTGCAGCTCCTATAATATGAAGTGAACCCTGACGTCTCTGATCTTTGATTATTTGGTTCTCCTTTGCATCGTGTCACAAGTCAAAGTGAGCCCAAATAAAAGGAATGAGTAGCCAACATTCTCCTTCCTCTGGGTGTGATCACTTGTCGTGTACATGGCGAGGGCTGCCAGGAGGGTTTTATTGGCTCCCTGCCTCCTGTCTTGCTCTTGACCTTGCTCAGGCCTCATGTAAACAGATGAACTTGGCAAGTGCCTGGGCTGCTGCTACTCCCTCCCAATCTGCCTTCCCATTTCCTCCCTGGCCCCTGTCCCTGCTTCTGCCCTTCCTCTACCATTCCTACATAAAGGTGCCATGGACAAGGGAAAATTGCCCCCTGGCCCTGCTCCCAAGTGACAAGAAGCCAAAAGCTGAGTCAGGAAGTGTTCTAAGTTGAAACCAGGGCTCATGCCATTTGGAGCCCAGGCTGTGTCTGCTGGGGTTAGGTTATCGGATGACAAGGCACAGGCTTGTCTTTGCTGCTCCAGTCCCCTGCCCTGGGCTGGCCTTGCTCTTGGCATCTCCTTCCTCACTTTCTACATGCTGTTGGCAGTCCAATGCTGGGGGTTTGCCAATGGGAGGCCACTGTCTGCTGCTCTGAGCTGCTTCCTCCCTGCTGTTTGTGAAAGCAGTTCTTCATGGGAGCACAGCCTGGTGCCTTCCACAAAGAATGACTTTCATCAAGGCTGTAGCATGGGGCTTCACAGTGGGAGCTGCTGGACAGAGGGCTAGGAGGGAGGGGGAGAGAACCAGCTACAGTGGCAGATGGAAGTGGGCCCACGGCGGATGTCGAGTGCCTTCTTCAATATGCCTTTTCCCTTTTAATCTTCTCTTGAGTAGAGCTGATCAATTAGAGTTGTAATTATTTTAATCTTTTTTCTTTGCTGTCCCTGTCTGCCTGCTTGCCACTGCCCATCGACCCTTTCTGCTAACAATGTACTCAGGTGGCAGCTTCACAGAGGCCACTTTAGGCTGCCCATCTTCATAACCAGCTGAACAGTGATGCAAGATTGCCCAGCCAGGGACCATCACCTTCCCTTGCTCTGCGACCTCTGGCAAAGCTTTCACCTCTCTTTCTTTTGCAAAGTGAGCTGGCTCTATGGGTGGGTGAGAGAAACAAGATTTCAAAATGATAGCTATGCAGTATTTATAGCATGCATTTCAGCATCACCAGGGTTTTAAGAACATCATTTTGGAATCAGAAAAATGTGGTTCTTCTCCCTGTGCATGCATCTTTTCATCTCTGTGTCCTCACCTCATCTCAGGAGTCCTCACCTGTTAAACAGGTATCATAATAACTTCTCTGAGCATTATAAGTACTGGGCAAAATGATGAGTTTATATCTCAGAGCACAGTTCTTGGCCCCAATAACAGCTGGAGAAGGGTGGGCTATTTTTTAATTATTCGTTATGGCTCTGTGACTAAAGAAAATAGGTGTTTGGAGAAAGGAATTAAACAGGTAACCCTGTTTAATTGTGATGTGTCCTATGGATAAACAGCCACTCCTTGTCCCACCATAAGTAGTAAAATGAGGAAAATAATGCAAACTAGATAGCTTTGGAATATTTGAATAAAATAATCTCTCCCCCCACCAAAGAACTCTTATGAATGAAAGAGGCAGATAGTCTATGACTCTCAAGACAAAGGCTTCCATGTTCTGATGGGTTCTGGGCCAGATAAGGATTGTTCATTGGATTTTATGAGTTTGGTGAGTGTGGATGGTTCTAAGGGGGAGATTCTAGGCCCTAGCCTGTGAATAACACAAACCATTGCTGGCCACTCTCCCCATTTCACTCCCCACACTCCTGATACTCAAGTATTCCATTTTGTTCAGCTCAGAGCAACAAACAAGGAAATCAGGGGCTTGAAATACAAAGACAGTTGGTTTGAAATACAAAGATATGGTTTCTGACCTTAAAGGTTTCATGATCAGGGGGCAGTGGCAAGTAGAGAAGCTTAACTGGAAATTGTAGTGGCAAGTCTTAGGCAGATCTAAACACTGATTCAACAGGAGAACATATAAGAGGTTACCAACCTAGTGACTGATGCTATCTGGGGGAGGGATGTTCAGGGAAGGTGCTGCAGAGAAATGCAACATTTTTAAGGTGACTTCTCTTTCTAGGTAATCTTTAGATGCAATCAAAATAATCTTTAATGTAGTCAGTCATGTGTATCAGCTTTTGTTGAATAACAAACAACTCACACATTACTCGCTCCAAACAATAATTATTTAGTTCACAATCCCAGGGGGTCAGCTGAGTGGTTCTTCTGTTTGGGATAGCTTAGCTAATCTCTGCTTGCTATCTGTGGCCATTTGGCATGTTGGCTGGTTGGATGATCTCACTCATAGCTGGAGTGCATTGGTTTCCCTTTACGTGGCCTCTCATTCTCAAGCTACTAGGTAGGCTCATTTATACTGAGGTTTCAGCCAAAAAGCAAGCCCCAAAGCTCAAGCACTATTCAAGTTTCTTCCTGCACTATGGTGTCTAATGTCCCATTAGCCAAAGCAAGTCACAAGGCCAACCTAGATTCAAGAGGTGCTAAAATAGACTCTACTTCCTAATGGAAAGGGAAGAATTTTTGGCCATTTTTTCAGTCTATCATGTTGTTTATATTTAGGATACAGAGGGCAAAAAGGGGCAGAGACATACGAAATCTGGAGCCCAGGAGCTTGATGCCAAAGAAATGGATAATCATCTAGATGATAGCATCTATTTCCCAAGTAAGAGTCAATGCCCGATATTCCATCTTTGAAGACGCATTCTGCTGTGTTAGACATCACCCATCCCAGTTGTCTTTTTTTTGGAATGGATATACCCTTGGAAGGTGGTGACAGATTCAAATGTAATTAGTCATTTTATTTGAGCTATTCTCTGGGGCATGAATAACTTAATCGCAATGCAGGCCATGAGAGAGCTTCCTTGGAAAATTGGTGATAGTGGGATGGAACTTGGGGGAAGAGGGCCAGGAGAGACCAAGGGGGAGACCCAAGCTTGGTTTTTGCTACATCTCAATTTTGCCTGAAGCTGGACCTATATCTGAGTGTTTAGGGGTGAGACTCATTACAAAATCATTTGCAGACCTGTCTTCCAGAGCTAGAAGCCAGATGTCCTTGTAAGTATGTCAGCAGCCTGCCACGGTACCTCACTGACAACCTGACAAATGGTCTCCTTCCTCATCTCTGCACCAGTCCAGATCCTGACTGAGAAGTTGGTGCATCAGCTTGCTGTGGGTCCAGCCTCAATTACCACTCTTAGATATTACTACTCTAATTTCCAGGGCCATTTGGGGGAGAAGCCAAGAACTTAGAGTAATAGTTCTCAAACATCAGCAAACCTCAGATTACTGAGGTTAATTTACTGAGGCTAATTTACTGAGTTTGTTAAAATAGACTGGTGTGCCCCACCCAGGGTTTTTGATCCTGTAGGTCTGAGAGGGGTTCTAAGCATTTTTAAGGACTTGCCAGGTGATGCTGGTACTGCTGAACCAGAACCACGTTTTGAGGACTCCTGACCTAGGGTTTGAATGCTTTGTGATTGTACATAGGGTTCCATTATTGCGGAGTTTCTCAAACTTGGCTGCACTTAGGGACCACTTTAAAAACTTTAATGCCTAGGCTTCACCTGCAGAGCATCTGATTTGATGGGTATTTATAATATTTCAAAGTTCTTGGGTGATTCTGACACACACCAAGGGTTGAGAACCACTCTCTCATTGTAGTGATTCTCAAAGAGCAGTCCCCAGACTCACAGCAGCAGCATCACTTGGGAGCTTGCTAGAAATTCAGATTCACAGGCCTTCCCCTGGATCTACTGCATCAGAAACTCTGGGGGATGAGGCCCGGCAATTTACTAAGCCCTCCAGGTGAACCTGATACACATTGAGGTTTGATCCATCAGCTCTCGCAAATGAAACAGGGCCTGTAAGAACCATGTTGGCAGACCTCCCACAATACCTTATCCTTTGGAAGGTGAGCTCTGTGGAGGTGACATGCAGTTTGCAGACTATAGGGTTCTGAAGGTCCCATCAAAAGACTTTGAAATAAAATCTTTGACCAAAACATGGGTACGCACAGACCTAAGGAGCTTTCTTAGGCTAGACTGGAGGAAGGACTTTGCACAGCCATCTTGTTCTGACCTCCAAAGGCAGCCTCTGAGGTCCCACTCCCTGACTCCTGCGCGTGGTGGCAGAACAGGAAAATTCTGCCCTAGTGTTAAGTTAATTGTGTGACCCCTCGGTATCTTTGTTTCCTTATTCAAAATGTATGACATGATTTGCATCAATTGAATCATCTACCTTCCAGTCCTAAGTAGGTCAATTGAGATTTCACAGGTATGGTTTCATAGTGTTTCATGATCCTTGTTTAGGAGGACGGTTATTAATGAAAGCCCTGTTCTTGTCTCCTGTACATGCAGCTTGCATGACTACTTTGCCCAACTTGGGAAAAGCCAAGTTAAAAATCATATCCTTTTGATTTTATAAATTGTTTTGAACCCCCCACATGGCAGGGTAGCAAGGAATATATAGGGATGTAGGAATTCCCCCCTGGGGCCACTACCACCCCTAGGTGTCTGCGATCTCCTAAGATTTTCTCCCAGGGAACCTAAGCTATCAGACCTGCCTGTAGCTGTTGTTAAGAGAGCACTGGAGCATGATCAGTAGGGACGGTGGCTCCTTCTGCCTCTTTTACTGCACAGGTGGATCTGGGCAGCCCATGGGACACTTCTTAATGCTTGATGATGCTCTTGGCAATCTTGAAAAGTTCTAGAATTGCCCTCTTTTTGGGCCCCAAAGACACTCTGCTTTCACACATGCACACACACAAACATGCCCATCACACACTTTCAACCTAGTCCTCAAGCTATAAGTTTGCAGAATTTAAAGGGGCTTTTGGCCTTGGCCTTGAGCTAGAACCAGCTTTCCCCATGAACCTGCAGAACAAGTATACTCATGCAGGTGCCTTCCCGGAGTTGGCAGAACAAATAAATGAGAGAAACAAGGCCAGAAACTATGGCGGAAGCTACACCTAGTTCCATTTTACTAGATACCCATTGCCAAAATCCCGGTGTCTTTTCTTGGCATACATAAGAACAAGGCTCAGAATCCAAGCATGAAGCCTTAGGAAGATTCTTTCCAGTGGGTGTTGTCATTATCAGATGTTAGCTTCCTGGGGCACTCTCCTTAGAGTCAGATCAATGCAATGAAACACATCTTAGGAAAAAAATGTTTGCACTAATATCTTAAGCCAGTTGTTTGCAAAGGGTGGTAATCGGGTCAGAGGCATCAGCATTGCCTGGGAACTTTTTCGAACTGTGTCCTTACCCTGCACTTATGAATCAAAACTCTGGAGGTACAGCCCTGCAATCTGTTTTATCAAGTCTGCTAGATGGGTCTGAGGCATGGGAAATTTGAGAACCATTGCTTTAAGTCAGTGGATTTCAACCTTGGCTGCACATGAGAATCACCTAGAGAGATTTAACATTTTTCCATGCCCAAGACATACCCCAGATCAATTAAGTAAAAATCTCTGGAAGTGAGACCCAGGTACCAGTATTTTTAAAAACTCTCTAGATGATTCCAGTGTGAGCCAGGGTAAAGAGCCATTGCTTTAAAACCACTGCAAATAACCAAATTAAATCAACGACACAAGTGGTGTTTTTCATTGCGACTGTTACTGATGGCTGAAAATAAAGACCATAACAAGATAAAATTGACCTAAAAACTCTTCAAAAGCAGACTGAGTCTCATAGGCAAGGTGTAGCAGAGAATCAGGTATTAACTCATAAATTGTATCACCATAGACAGTCCCACTGATAATTCAGACTGTTTTCTCCTTTATTCTCCTACAATTTCTTGGCGTGGGAGAACCATTTACTAGTGCAAGACAGAGGAAAAGGGCAGGATCTCATGAGGAACAAATGCCATGATAGATGTGATGTGAATCTGGTTTAACATAGAGGCTTAGTCCGAGATAGGATTTTGTTTTTTTAGGAGCCAAATTCTGAAAAGGCAGTTCTTACTCATAAAGGCCTTTGCCTATTAAAGTGCCTCAGTCCGTTTAGCACCATTGAATTTAATCAAAAGGCTTATAAAGCAACCCCGCCCCTTCGGCTTTTATTACATTGCTCAGTGAGATCATCCTGCTGGTTTCCTCCAGCTGCCTTCTCTCTCTGGGGCTCTGAGGATGAAGCAATGAGTCTGACCCTCTGACACTGTCAGGCTCAACTTTAGCAATGTTCTGTCTCTATAGCGACTCCGACCTTAAGAGATGTGCGAGGTGATTTAACTTCAAGTTGGAAAATCAAGCCCTCTGATTTGGATGGCTGCCCTGATGGGCAATTCACCTGTGTGTGATTGATTTCACAAATCTGTTGCCTCTTGGTATATGAGCCTGGAAGCAGCAGAAAGGAGGAGAGAGAGAGAGAGAGAGAGAGAGAGAGAGATTGGAAGGGAGAGGGAAATAGAAGGAAAGAGTAGGGAGGGAGGAAGGGTAGGAGGGGGAGGGTGGGAGGGAGAGAGGGAGAAAGACTAAAGTCTAGAGGCAGCTGGCTGCAGAGAGGACAAGCAGGTGGCTTCTATTCTAACTTTGAGAGCTGCTTTTTAATGAGAGTAACAATCTCTCTTAATTGCCTTAGCCGTGTGCACCCTGAGGTCAGGAGCTCTCGCTGTCCCTAGTGCTGTTTCTGTGTTCTCTGGTTACAGATCTCATTATACCGTTGAGTTTCCCTAAAGGATCTATTCTCACAAAAGCAGCAGTGGCCTAATAGATTTTGCTAAATAATTTATATCAGAATGTTGGGGGTAGAGTGGGGGGGGGGCATGTATTCTGTTGTATACTCCACAGCAAATGACTTAAAACCCTCATGGAAATTTCTGTTCTCCTAGGTTCCTCTTTAGCTATACCATCAGAGAATTGCAGTTTTGATCTATTTTCCTCCCTAATACTTTTCCTTGGGAATTTCAAGATATTCTCATCTCTGAATCGTTTTTCCCTGGAATGATAGGTGTGGAGGGAAGGTGAAAAGTGATAAAGTATAATAAAAGAATTGTGGGGGGTGGGGGCTAGGGAGTGCCTGAGTGGCTCGGTCAGCCAAGAGTCTGCCTTCAGCTCAGGTCATGATCCCAGGGTCCTGGGATAGAGCCCTACATCGGGCTCCATGCTCAGTGGTGAGTCTGCTTCTCCCTCTCCTGCTCCCCCTGCTTGTGCTCTCTCTCTCTCTCTGTGTCAAATAAATAAATAAAATCTTTGAAAATAAAAAAAAGAGCAGAATTGGGGCTCTGTGGAGGGCGTGGGAGCATGTTTCCTCCGATCTACTCTTTTGCTCTTCATGGCTTCTCTTTTGGTCCCTTTGTCACTGATATCGTTGACTTTGGTTACCAACCAAAGGCTCTCGGCAACTGACACTGACACTGACCTTGTCTCTCAACTGAATTTGGTGAGCACTGTTCCCTCTTTGGGGGAGACCCCTACCTGACCATTGCTTTGGCTCACTCCTCAGATGGTCCAGGCCATTTACTTGCCGAAATTTTGTGCTACGTATAGCCTAAATCCTTGCAGTCACAGTTGAAGTTCTTTCTTGTCTGTTTTGTCCTTGGTGGGACAGAAGGCCCACATGCCCACCTTCACAAAACCTCATCTTTCCAGACTGACGAAGGGAGGCTCTCATTTGCAACTGAAGATGCTGGTTCTCCTCACTCTTCTTGGAGATAAACAGCTGGAGATCTTGGGAACACATGGAAGAGATGGCATCTTAGTTTTTGTAACATTTGTCACCTTATCAAAGGTACCAGGTGAATATCTCCACACTGTATTGACTGAAACTATATATCATCAAGGAAGAGAAACCAAAAATAAACTGTGTGGGATGATGTCTTTAAATGCTGCCTCTTGATTTTGCATTTTGGGCTAAAAGTATAAAGGAGTGAAGGCAGGAATATAGCTTAGCCTGTATTCATGCATAAAAAAATTAGCTTAAAAAACAGGAGTGGCACATAAGCACGGTGTTCAAAATGTATAAATTCCATGTGAGCCCGAAACATGATTCTCTTCTTCAGTTAGGATAAATAGGAAAGTTGTTGCAACACAAGAGTAGGGTGCATTTTTTTAAGACTTCAGAGCTAATGGGGGAAAAAAAAAAACAACAACCCCACAAATTGGCAAACTCTATCTTGGTTTTTGAGAGGAGATAAATGTGTAGGACCTTTCCCCTCCAGCCGGGACTGTTTTACATCCACTGTACAAATCAGTCTTTGGTAACACGTGTCTTCCCTCCCATTCATAATGGTCTGATTCCTTGCTCATTTCTCCTTGTTCATTTCTGCTTCTTTCTGTGCCAAATTGCTTTTTCTGCAGGTTAGGATTATAGCTTGAATTTTTTTTTTTTGAATTGGCTTTAAATCTTGTAAGTAAAGCTTTCTTTTCACCCAAATAAGTACAAAAAGGGGTTTGGCTGAAAATGTGTTTCTAGCCAGCTTGTGTGAGTGAGAAGCAGCTGCTCACTGAGTGAGAGCAAGCCGGCTCTCATATCTAGCATGGGCGCTCCTGTACCTTCTAAGACAGGGGAGGCTGGAGTGAGGCTAGCTTTTCCACTGGCCCCCAATTCCACCGTGTTCACTCAGTGGGACACGCTCCTAACTAAGCCAGTACTTGGAGAATTAGAAAACAAATCTAGGCATCATGGAGAGATGTGCATCCTCTGGGTTGCTGTATGTTGGTGCATTTTCCCAGGCAGTGCAGCCAACTCCGCTGTTGGCCAGAGGCACCTATTGGGGGAAACAGGAACTGGGCTCTGGCAGCGTTATTGGAAAAGAATGGACTCTCTATTCCTATGTTCTGTACATGACCTTCTCCTACTACTTAGGGAAGCAGTACATCAGTGTTCTTAAACATTTTGTTCTCTGCACCCTTTAGACTCCTAAAAACTAATGCAGACCCTAAAAATCTTGTCCATATGGCTAAATATACCAATATGTACCATATTAGACCTGAAAACTGAAAAAAGTTGGGCACTGCACTAATTTTTTAGTTAAAAAAATAAACACATCAACATAAATAACATTTGTTGTAACTAAGCAAGAAGCTTAGTGAAAAGAGCAGCATCATTTCACATTTTTGCATATCTCTTTAATGTCTGGTGAGGGTGAGAAAGAAAATTTTCTTTCTTCAAGGTTTTCCCAGCTGGACTAAGAGTTAAATTGACATGACACAGATTTATAGGAGAAAAAAAGAAAAACACAACAAAAGTTTTATTACTTGTACACTGAGATCCAGTAATTAAATTGAGATTCAAACAAATAATTAAGGCAGGTAGTTTTTATACATTTTTGACAAAGAAATAATAAATTTATGGTGAATTGACAGAATAAAGCAAATAGATGTTTAGGGGATTTAATTAGTGTGGAATTCCAAGCAGAATTTGGGTTGGGGTAGCAGACTAGCAAAAAAGTTACAAGGGGGCTCCTGGGTGGCTCAGTCAGTTAAGCATCTGCCTTCACCTCAGGTCATGATCTTGGGTCCTGGGATGGAGCCTGGAGTGGGCTCCCTGGCTTCTCCCTCTTCTTCTGCCCACCTCCCTCATGCTTTCTCTCAGTCTCTCAAACAAATAAATAACATCTTTAAAAAAAGTTACAGGGTTTGTTAACTAAACCTTTTTAGCTTAAAGGTCCCTAACTCTGGTGATAAGGATGTCTTTTTACTTCTTAGTACAGAGAAGGTACCTTTCATATGGGAGATATATTTACACTTTCAGGGGGACAAGGGAGGGTCTGAGTATCCCTGTGCTTGCTGTTTCTCAAGGTGCTTCGATTCAACATAATTAGTATGTCATTGTGGTATATTTTGGGTGGCCTGCTCTTGGCACCTAATAGGAGACAACTAGCTGAATTCTCATATTGGCTTTTGTCTTTAACCTATGTGATATCTCACATCATATAGCCTCTAGGAAACTCCACCGTACATTCTTGAGACTAATTAGAGATTGAAAAGGCAAATAACATTTTAGGATTATTCTGAAAATGGTTTTGACCTTGTGAACATGTAAGGGTCTTGGCCAGGGGTCCCTGGACTACAATGGTTAATAAATACAGGTGGTTCAAGGATGACTAGAAATACTTATTTTTTCCTGTGTTCTTTTTTACATTCATGTGTCTTAGTGGATATACTCTACTTTTGGCAAATGATAAAATTTTTATTTATACTTTGTGGTAAAAATTACCTTTAAATGTAGATTTATTTATTATTATTATTATTATATTATATTATATTATATTATATTATATTATTATTATATTATATATTATTATTATTATATTATATTATATTATATTATTATTATTATTTAGTTTTTTATAAAATTCTTATCCAATTTCATGTATTTTAAATTTTGGAATAAGCAATGGTAGGAAAAATATCAGTACAGTAGTTGTCTTGGGGAATGAATGGGGATGGGCACAAAGGAATTTTATGGGTCGACAATGATGTTCTATAACTTGATAGAGGTTTGGGTCAAAATTCATCATATAGTACACTTATAATTTTTGCATTTCATTTTGTGTATATTTTATGAAACACATTGTAAAAGGTATTTAACTCTAGTCAATGATATTCATGTTGCAGTAGTAAGGGAAAAGTATACTGATGTAGGCAACTGACTTACAGATGCATCAAAAGTAAAGTGAATTGATGGAAAGGTGGAGGAATGTGATAAAGCCAATATACTAAGATATTGATGGTGGAATCTGCTGATAGGTATATAGACATTTTAGATAAAATTCTTTCAACTTTTCCTTACTATGCACATTTTCATAATAAAACATTGAGGGAAAGTGAGCAGATATGGAGGAAAATGTGAAATAATAGTGGTAGTACATGGTGGGGCAAACATTGTGATACCCAAGTGAGTGACTGGAGGGAGGGAAGCAAGCACTTGGAATGGCAAATGGATTTACTTCTCTCTCCACATCCTACTTCTGATCAAATGCTCCTGCCACCAGTCCGTACTGGAGGCTTAGCAGATGGCAGGCACTGTGATGGGTGTCACCGCAAGGGACAGATATGAATGGAGGCTTTGTGAGGGGGACAGAGAAATGAGCAGAAAAATAGCTACTTTATTGTGAGCATTCACTCCAATCTTACAGTCTCAAGCTGGTTTTTAAAAATTTTTTATTATTATTATTTTTAATCACTCCTGAGTATAGAAGGAGAAACTAAGGCTCAGAAGAGCTTGTCAATAATGGCCACATAGTAAATAAAGGATGGAGTTGGATTTAAACTTATGATTTTATGGCCCCTTACTATTTAATGAATTAATTACAGTAACAGGCAGCATTAGATAGAGGCTCAATAGTGGTAGAAGGTAGTTGGTATGGAAGAGCAGAGGAAGGAGATGCCATTTCTGAATACATAAAAGAAATCTTACGGGAGCAGAGCCTTGAAGAATCAGTGGCATTTTGACAAAGAAAAGGATGTGGGGAAAGGGCTTTGTAAGAAAAGGATGAGTTATGGCAGATAATGGCCACTGAAGATGACCTACCTGGTACAAATCCCAGCTTCACCCCTTGCCCACTGCATGACCTGTGGAATATACCCAAGCTTTAGTTTCCTCATCCATAAATGCTGGTAATAACAATAAGACTTCAAGTGGTTTATGAGAATTCAATGAACTGATGCATGAACAGTGTTTAGTTCAATGCTCTTGAATGAATATCAGCTATTATTATTTCAGCTATAGGCAAGAAAGAGCACCTCATGTTGTGTTTTTCTCCTGTACATTATGTAGCCCCCTTGGGCTCACAGAAAAGGCAGAGCTACTTGCCTTGGTTCCTGCAGTCAATGCCTGGATCAGGAGCCTCATCCTGGAGGGCATAGCTTTCGTCTTTGTGTTCACACACCTGTGGTGGCCAGTCTAATGCTGGTTTTAAACGAAGCTTGAAAATATTTATCAAATTGTATTTTGAATTCCAATCCTATCTATCAACCTGGGGTCAAACTCTGAAAAACAAGAGAGTTATTTTCAGGCTGTCTTTATCCTTAGTCATTGTTCTCCTGCTGGTCCTCTTCTCAGGGGGACTTGCTTCAACCTCCAGGAAATATCCACTGCTTTTCTATATCTCCACCTCCTAGTGAATCAACTGAATTGTTCTACTCACAAATTTGTTCTTTCTCAAAGCTAGTCACCTTTTATAACCAAATGATCCCACCTACCTTCCTCCTCACCCACTCATCTGTCAACACTGAAATGAGCCTTGGTTAGGGTGAGAGTTGGTGGCTGGCTTGGGGCGCATTCAAGGGAATGATGGATGGAGAAGACCAAGAAAACAGCTGGAATATTCAGCTGGCTGCTGGAGCCAGATGCTATGTGAGGGTATTAAATAAGAATCCAAGTGCCTGAGAAATGGAAGTAGATGAATATGTAAAAAATGGAGACAAACATATGTTAGGGCAGAGTTTGGAGGCCATTAAATAAATCTATTGACTCCTTCCCAGTCATTTAGTGAACTGTGGGTCCCAGTGGGTACTGCGCTGGGGAAAGAACTAAGCAGCAGTCAGCCAAAATCTGGAGATTACAACCTAGTGGAGTGAGCACCAAACACAATACACAAAGAAAACATACTGTTGAAGGTAATTATCACAGAGTGGTAAGAGTTAGAAGAGAAAGAGAGATGTGCAAAAGAGGGACTCCTGGGAGCATGGGTATTAGAGCGGATATCTAAAGAATGGGAAGGAACCAGCCATATTAAAATGGGGAAAAGCAGGGGCACCTTGGTGGCTCAGTTAAGCATCTGCCTGCCTTCTGCTCAGATCATAATTGGAAGAATCAAGAGCCAGGCATTGGCTCCCTACACAGCAAGGAGCCACCTCTTCTCCTCCTTCCCTGCTTATGCCCTCTCTCATGCTCTCTCTGTCTTCATCAAATAAATAAACAAAATCTTTAAAAAATGAAAAATCAAGTGGGGAGGAGCAGCTGGCAGGAAGAATTACTAGGGCAAAGACTCTGAAAGGAGGATAAAACTGATTTCCGTTTAAAAAATTATTTAAACTAAAAAACCCCACAATAATTTACCCATTTTCCTCATGCTGCACTCCTTGCCTCTGGACAACCAAATGGACAACCAATCTGTTCTCTGTATCCATGATCTTGTTGTTTAGATTCCACATATAAGAAAGATCGTATGGTATTTGTCTTTCTTTTTCTGACTTGTTTAATTACTATAGCTTTGTAATATAGTTTGAAGTCAGGGAGCCTAGTGCCTTCAAATTAGCTTTTTTTTCAAGATTGTTTTGACTGTTGTTTTGTGGTTCCATACAAATTTTAGATTTTTTTTATTGTTCTGTCTGTGAAAAATGCCATTTGATTTTGATAGGGATTGTACTGAATCTGCACATTGCTTTGGGTAGTATGGACATTTTAACAATATTAATTCTTTCAATCCATGAACATGAGGTATCTTTCCATTTATCTTCTTCAACTTCTTTCATTAATAGCTTGTAGTTCTCAGTATTCAAGTCTTTCATCTCCTTGGTTAAATTTATCCCTAGATATTTTAATCGTTTTCTTTTGATGCAATTGTAATTTATTAGCTGACATTTTGAAGAAAGATAAAGATGGTGTATACTTATATATATATATACTTATATATGTCTTATGTCATATATATGTGTCGCTTATTAGCTGCTCTGCTCTGAGCCCATTTTCTAATTTGAGAGGAATTTTTCCATTGAGCAGAGGCAGAGTCTACTTTTCACTAAGAAAGAAAAAATGTAGGAAATGCTTGCTCTCTCATGATCTTAGCAACAAGAGCTGAGCATACTCAGGGTCATCCAGCCAAATGGATGCTCCTGATGGGACTCCACAGATTCCTTTGAGTGAGCCCCACCCCAGGCACAGATCCAACTCTTTCTCCACTTATCCTCTTCGCTAGTCTCATCTCATTGCCTAGAGATGACAGGGGATGGGGGTGAAGAGGAAGGCAAGAGGGGTCATTTGGATATAAAATGCAACTAACTTTGAGAAAAGACAAATTTGTAAATAGGATAACAATTTATTCCCTAGAGGGTAAAGTCCTGGTAGGACTTAGAGCCTTGAGCAAGATATTCATAGATGAAGAGTCAGGAAGATTAGGACCTACCCAGTTTACAATTAATGAACACAACCTGTTAGTTGGTAACGAATACTACCACTTTGCAAACTTTTGCCTTTAATGAACATTGAGCAGGAATGTCAGACACTTGTGGCTGGGCCAGATTTCTCTCTCTAGTCAGACCTTGCAGGGAAGAGCTGCATCCTCTTACACAGAAGGCCGGCTCTCACTAAGCCACCCCTTGTCTTAAGACTGGGCTGAGGTAGTGGACTTCACCACTGAAACCACCTGGCCAAGAGTCTCCATCATAACTGCCCTTCACCTTCACATGCCAGGAGCGTGCTATGGTTTAATATTGGTATAGCGTGTTTCTTTGGTTACACATTGTGGCAAGTGTAGTATAAGTAATCCATAAATATTTTTCTTTCAAGAAAGGGGGTCCTGTCATAATCACAATTCTGCTTCCTTTGTGTCTGTTGTCTTTTAAAATTGTTAATTTACAACTGATTCAGGAGTGCCAACATTTGGTACCAATGTCAAGACTTAGTTCTTATGTTTATGGACCGACAGTTGCTCCATTAAAAGATGCAATAATATCTCTGGCAATTCACTCTTGTGGTGCCCATGTTTCTTTGGCTTTTAAGATGTAAATATTTAAATATGTGTAAAGAAAATGTTTTAAAACATTGTAAATAAGTAAATGTAAATAGAAAATAATATGATTTCTCCAAAGAAGAGCTTTGGATGGTAAATAAGCATACGAAAAGATGCTCCACATCACATGTCATTAAAGAATCGTAAAGGGCAGCCCAGGTGGCTCAGCGGTTTAGCGCCGCCTTCAGCCCAGGGCCTGATCCTGGAGACCTGGGATCGAGTCCCATGTCAGGCTCCCCGCATGGAGCTTGCTTCTCCTTCTGCCTATGTCTCTGCCTCTCTCTCTCTCTCTCTCTGTTTCTCATGAATAAATAAATAAAATCTTAAAAAAAAAGAATTGCAAATTAAAGCAACAATGAAATACCATCACACACCTATTAGAATGGCCAAATACAGGACACTGATACTAAATGCTGATGAGGATGTGGGGCAATAGGAACCCTCATTCACTGTTGGTGAGGAAGCAAAATAATACAGCCACTTGGGAAGGAAATTTGGCGGTTTCCACCAAACTGAACATACTTTCTCCATATGATCCAGAACTCACGTTCCTTGGGATTTACTCGAAAGAGTTGAAAACTTATATCCATGCAAAATTCTGCATCTGGATGTTTATAGAGCTTTCTTTATTCATAATTGCCAAAGCTTGGAAGCAACCAAGATATTCTTCAGTGGGTGAATGAATAAACTGTGGTACATCCAGACAATGGAATATTATTCTACATTAAAAAGAAATGAGCTATCAAGCCATGAAAAGACGTGGAGGAACTTTAAATGCATACTGCTAAGTGAGAGAAAGCCAGTTTGAAAAGGCAATGTAGTATCTGATTCCAGCAACATGACTTTCTGGAGAAGGCAATACTATGAAGAGAGTAAAAAGATCGGTGGCTGCCAGGGGCTAGAGGAGGGAAGGAACCCACATAATATACAATATCAAGAGTGAACCCTAGTGATGAGCATCAAGTGATGTATGGAAGTGTTGAATCACTGTATTGTATATCTAAAATTAATATTATACTATATGTTAACTAAACAGAATTTAAATTTAAAAAAAAGGTGAACTGTAACATAAACTATGGATTCTGGGTAATAATGTCTGTAACAAATGCATCACTCTGATGTGAGATGTTGATAGTTGGGTAGGGCAAAAAAATAACTATAAAGGCTCTATAAAATTTGCCTTTAACCTTGCCTTTCTTTTTATTTTTAAAAGAATAAAAGCTCTATGTAACACTAAAAGATTTGCTGAAATTAAAAATCAATAAATATGAGTAAAAATACAGCAAAAATATAGGACTGTACTTCTGTTTTGGGTTTTTGGATTGTCAAGCATCACCCAAAATATCTGCTGTCTGGTTGTTATGAAAACACACCAGGAGCCCCAGAATGGGCATGGCAGACCCTGAGTTTAGAGGAGTCCTTCAGCAGGCCACATGCAAGATGTTCCCTGATTCTACCCTGGTCAACAAGCCAGGCAATGTTTTATTTTAACAGTTGGGGTACAAGGAAACACCTCTCCCCACATAATCCTTTTACTATTGCTTTTGAATTTGGAAGGCCATAACTTCTGTTGTAACAGCAGCTCAGCAAGAGATAGACAATATCCTTTCAAACTGCAACCACATTTACTGTATTTAATGAAAACTGCCCTCCACACTCGACCTTAATCTAGCATTCTTATCAACGCCAGAAACCTGGCTCATTAATTAAAGCTGCCCTTGGACTGAGCTGCCTCTAAAATGATGA
The DNA here is from genome assembly GCF_053574225.1 of Canis aureus. Lineage (NCBI taxonomy): Eukaryota > Metazoa > Chordata > Mammalia > Carnivora > Canidae > Canis > Canis aureus. The sequence continues at coordinate 12,157,413 of NC_135636.1, forward strand.
TTGGCTAGAGAAAAACAAACAAACAAAAGGCCTGGCAAGGAGGAAGAAGGACTTGAAAGGGCTTCTCGGGACGATCACAACTGTGCAAATGGTCCATGGAGGATTCTGGGGTCCCAGGCTGGCACGGAAGGACTCAGATCCTCAACTTCATGTAGAGCCTTTAATTATCATACTCTGATGTCTAACAATCCCCTGTATACACAGGAAAGATCCCATCCTCTCAGAGCAAATGTGAAAGCCTCACTGTATGGCAAAATTATAAGAATATTTCAAATTCAGACAGCATTTTGTTGTTTGGGAATGATGGAGTATTGGGGCCTGGAGATCTAAGTCCCACAACTAACATGAAATCATAATTTGAACCCAGGACTATGTAACTTGATAATGTATAATATGTACTTAGCACAGTGCTGACACTTATTAAGTGCTCAAAAAATAGTATCTAGTGGTGGTAGGTATAATAAAAGATCATTGGAATTCTAAAAAGTTTCTGGCCAACAGGTGATAGCAAATGGAAGTGAATCTACAGTACCCTCTGCTGCTAGTTTAAAAGAGGAAAATATAAATAATAATTTATACTAATCAGCACTTAGTGGTTTTTTTTTTCCATGAATGACTTTATAAGAGCTTTATTCTCAGGCTTATCCTCATCTTGTATTCCCCACAAAACCCTTTTCTTCATAAGGTTCTAAGTTGCTCAATGCAAGTTCTCCTTCCTTGTGGTTGTTTAGAAACTTAATACTTGAGGTGGGGCAAGATATTATATTTAGAAGAAGGAAAATGGGCGAGGCCTCATCGTCCAACAGCATTTGGTAACAATTTTCAGAGAGACAGAGTTGAAGCACATCTCCAAAGTGATTTTTTTCCCCTCAAATAATCATCAGCAGGTTATTTCCGCCTTTTGGGATGCTATAATTGCATTTTTTCTATGGAAATGTCAAATCAGGCTATGAATATAGTATAATTACTGTGCAGGAAGGAAGCTAAGCAGGTGACTACAGTGTCAGAGAGAGAGCTTGAAAGAACTGGAAGGGGTGGCTTTCCCCAGAGTGGCAGGTGGGCCAGGCAGATAGTGGGTCAGGGGACCTGAGGCTGGCCGGGGCAGGGAGCAGGGCAGATAAAGACCAAAGAGGCAGCCAGGGACAGCAGACATGGTTTTAGCAGTTTCGTGGAGATGCCCTAGTAAAGCATGTTGTGTTTTGGGTCTCATTTAAAAAAAAAAAAAAAAACAAAAAAAAAAACGCGGGTATAAGAATTGGAAGAGTCTAGACTTCTTCTGAGTCAGGGCTGAAGTCTGCACATCCAGCCCAGATCAATTCTTGCTATTGAAAACTGTAACAAACATTGCTCTGGTTAGATTTTTTTCTCAAACGGTGGCTTTTGGATATGAAATAGGTCCCTAACATCCAAGCTGTCATGACTGCCTCATACCATTGATTTTATCTATATGGCTTTTAAATTGTTTTGGTTAACAAAATCTCTATGGAATATAGGAAAACAGAAAAGCATGTCTTTGAAATAAAAAACCCCACAGTTTTATTGAAATGTTATTTGTATACCATACATTCACTCATTTAAAGAGTACAATGCCGTGATTTTTAGTGTATTCACAACATTATGCAAATTTCACTGTTAATCTAATTCCAGAACATTCAATCATTCTGAAAAGAAAACCTGCACCCATTAAAAATTATTCCCCATTTCCCTCCAACACTCCCCACACTCCCCTAGGAAACTACAAATCTGGTTTCTATTTCTATAAATGTGCCTATTCTGGGTATTTCATGTAGATTGAATCATACAATATGTGGCCTTTTGAGGTGCCTCCTTTCACTTAGCGTTATACTATCAAGGTTTATTTATGTTGTATTATGTGTCACTACTTCATTTTTTAAATTGTGGTATACTATCTCATTGAATGGATAGACAACATTTTATTTATGCATTTATCAGTTCATGGACATTTGGTTTATTTCCCCATTTTGGCTATTATGAATAATATTGCTATGAACACTCATGTGCAAGTTTTGTGTGAACATATGTTTTCATTTCTCTTGGAGATATACTCAGAAGCGGAACTGCTGAGTCATATGATAACTCTATATTTAATCTTTTGAGGAATTGCTGGACTGTTTTCCACAACAGCTGTGCCATTGTACATTCTTACTAGCAATGCATGATGTCTCTGATTTATCCATATTCTTGTCAACACTTGTTACTATCTGCCTTCTTGGGTATAGCTATCCAATTGAATGTCAAATGGTATCTCACTGTGACTTTTGCATGGATTTGCAATTGATTGCATTCGATTTGCATTTTACTACTGATCAGTTATATGGAGCATGTTTTCTTGTACTTGTAGACCTGTTGTATATCTTCTTGGGAAAATGTCTATTCAAATTGTTTGCTCATTTCTTAATTGAGTAATTTGTCTTTTAACATTGAGTTATAAGAGCTCTTTATATATTCTGGGTACAATTTCTTATCATATATGATTTTAAAATATTTTCTTCCATTTTGGAGGTTGTCTTACATTTTTTTTCATGGTGTTTTCTGAAGCACAAATGTTTTTAAATGTAATGAAATCCAATTTATCTACCTTTTTATTTTGTCATTTGTACTTTTGGGTTCATAGCTAAGAAAATATTACCTAATCCAAGGTCATGAAGATATATATCTATGTTTTCTTCTAGGACTTTTATAGTTTTAGTTCTTACTGGTCGACTTGTAAGTCATACATTTTGAGCTGATTTTTCTATGTGGTAAGGCTCCAGTGTTATTCTTTTGCATGTGGATATCCAATTGTCTCAGCACCATTTGTTGAAAAGACCATTCATTCCCCATTGAATGGTCTTGACACCCTCATAGTAAATCAATTGATTATAGATGTATGGGTTTATTTGTGGATTCTCAATTGTATTTCATTTATCTATATGTCCATCCTTATGCCAGTACCATACTGTTTTGACTTCTATTGTAGCTTTCTAGTGGCTTTTGAAATAAAAAAGCCAGCTGGGATTTTTATAGGGATTGAGTTGAATTTGTAGATCAATTCGGGTATATTGCCATCTTAACAATATACCTTTCAATCCGTGAACTTGGAACATTCTATTTATTTGAGTCTTTCATTTTTTAAACAATGCTTTGTAGTTTCAGAGTATATATTTTGTACCTCTTTTGTTAAATTTTTCTTGTGTTTTATTCTTCTTGATGTTATTATAAATAGCATTGTTAATATCATTTCAGTTTGTTTTGCTACTGAATAGATTCCTTGATTCACCGTATAGGAGATCATGTTATCTGCAAATGTAGTTTTACTTCTTCCTTTCCAATTCAGATGCCTTTTATTTTAATTTTCTGGATAGAAACTCCAGTACAATGTTGAATAGAAGTGGCAGGAGTGGACATTCTTATTTTGTTCTTGATATTAAGGGGAAAGTATTTGGTCTCTCTTATGTAACACCATTTTCTAATGTAACACCATTAAGTGTGACGTTAGCTGTTTTTTTGTAGATGCCCTTTATCACATTGAGAAAGTTCCCTTCTATTCCCAGTTGGTTTGTTTGTGGGTTTTTATCTTAAAGGGTGCTGGATTTTGTCAAATACTTTTTCTGCATCTATTGAGATCATCATGTGATTTTAGTCCTTTATTCATTAATGTGTATTACACTAATTAATTTTTAGATGTATCCTTTTCTACACTAATTAAATGTAAGTATCCCAAAGAAATAAATAGTGACATATTAATGGCATTTTTAAATCATTACCTCTTATAGATATCATCTCTAAGAAAATTGTGGTTGGGGAAATTTTGTTACATCCATGCAAAGTTTAAGAAAACATTACCTTAAAAAGAAAATGCATACTATACAGAGAAGCATCTTTTCTTTGGGGACTCTTTTCTAGCTAGGTCACCTGAGGTAACCAGAGCTTGAATTTAATTTAGTCAAGCGATGCTCTGGCTCCCTTATCAGACTCTCACTTTTGTCTTTATCAAGGTTTAAAAAAATTAAGGTGGTGTTGACATGGATCTGAGCACACATCGGAACAATGTGTTCCCCCTCCCCACCCCATAGAATATACACGTCAACACAAAAAGCTGGTTCAAGCTTTCTTAGTACATATACATCCATTCACTTCTTTTGCTTTGTCATTTAATCACCTATTATTCATCCAACAAGGTTTGTGCAAGTCCCACTATTTGGATATGCAGTAATGCTTTTCATGTCTAGTTGCAATTTCAACTTCCTGCTACTAAAACACTTAAAACACAGTATTATAACTGTTTGTATAACTGCCCATCTACAAAATAGACTATAATCTCTCCTAAAATAAGAACCATCTGATTCTTTATACCCCAGAATTCAGTAGAGTCTGATGTAGTCTGACACATAATAGGTGCTGAAAGGTATTTCTGAGAATGAAGGGAAAAATGAATGGGTGAATTAGAGAATGCAAAAGTAATAGATGTGATCCTATGTGATATTCAAGACATTCTTCATGGGCTTAAAGGGATTTGACTTCATGAGAAATGAGACATTAAGTATAATGTCTGACACTGCTGTTTGCCTATTCATCAGCTATCTCTCCTTCTTTGCTGCTAATAGAATTTCAATTTTGTTTTTAGGTAGTGAATGGCAATCTCTGGATTTCCAGGAAGACTGGCCTGTCCCTGGAAAAGAGTTGAGGTTGGTCTAATCCAATACTGGCAACCTCATTTCTCTTTGCTGATGATTGGTACAAAAGCAAACTGGTGATTCAGCTTGAGCCAATAATGCATGAAGGAGGTCTTTTGGGAGTTTAACTCTTCCCACAGAAAATATAAAAGACAACTGAAGATAAAACCTTTGGCCTCATGTCCTTTTCCCTATTGCTTAGAGAATCTATCATGTTCCAGCCATTACTCTGAAGTCTTGTGAATACAGTGATGAAAGAGACTCAAGGTCTCAACCCTCATAGGGATTCTATTCTAGTAGCAAAAACAGGCACAGACAATAAGCACATACATATATAGGTCATATACTCTGAGGTGAAATAGATCAAGTTATTTGATAGAGAGAGATGGAATTGGAGGAAAGGTAACTTTTTAAGCCAAGACCAGAAAATAACTGGGGAGACTGTTCTAGCAAGTGAAGAGATCTTTTTAGAAATGGGAGAGTAGTGAAGAAAGGAGAGTGGTGGAAAGTTAGTGGGAAATGAGGTAAGAAAATGGGCAAGACAAAAGATGTAGGGTGTTAAAGGCCATTACAAAGAATTTGGATTTTATTCACAAATGTGATGAGAGCCATTAGAGTGTTGTAACCTGGCAACTTAATTTCTGGAAAAAATATGAATGCAAGCTAAGCTTTTGATTAATTACCATGAAACTTAAAGGCCTTGAGTTGAAAGAGATTAACTAGGTAGGAAAGACCTAATTTACCAGTAATCATTGTCCTAGGCTTGCTTATTTATCTACTTAACAGCAATTTATATTAATCTTATTTGATAATTTGGGTATTTAAAATTGTTTGGTTTTATTTTTCATTGTGATGGTATTCAATCAAAGCAATTTACAAACTTTATAGCCTTTGTAAGAGGAATAGATTTAATAGATGTTTCCCTCCAGAATTGATAGGTTTTGGCAACTTCCTGGCTGTGGTGAAAAAAGTTGAAAGAAATGTAAAGACTATACTGTGTTTTCAGGTCTGCCCTCTGTTGTAGCATTCTCCAGTTTTGCTGCTATTAAATTTTTCTTACAGTTTTTGTCTGTGAAACTAGATTATGGGTTCTTTTGGGCAAAGATCCATGCCTTTCCAGTATTCCCTTATAGCCCAGCAAGGTGCTTTATAAGAAGAAAATGCCCATAAATTTGGTTGGTTAATTAAGAGTTAAGGGTATACTGTTTGAGTCCTTTGTGATTGTCAAGTTGTATTTGTCAAGTTGAGTCCTTGTGATTGTCAAGTTGTATTTCCATGTCTGTCTCTCTTTTTCTCTTTCTTTTGCCTCTGCTTCTTTTTGCATACCCACTCAATTACCCCAAGCTAATTTTGCAAAATAATGGAAATATGGCTACCAAGAGCTCCTGGCCAGAGAGTTACTGAGCATCTGTCTTTTTGATTCCAAGTTTTAAAGCCCAAGAAGAGCTCTGAGAGCTTGTATTTGAGCTGGATGCCAGCCCTTGGGTCAATCTTCATAGTTGGGGGAGTATGGCTCACTGTATGTCATGTGGTCCTACTGCCAAGGAGAGCTAGGGGTTATTGTATGTTGATGGAATCCCAATTTGAACCAGCCAGTTGGAGTCATGAGATTACTGTTTTGAATTGAACAAACATTAGCTGTCCACCTTAACTATCTTCTGAGTTCCCAAACCATATATGTGACTGCTACTCAACATCTCCCTTGAATGTTTCACAGGCACTCAAACTCAACATCCTTTCCTCATACTGCTTGGTTTTTCACAGCATATGTCCTGCCATATATCCAATTGTTCTAACCAAATGCCTAAGAATTATCTCTGTCTCCTCTCTCACCTCTTGTACCTTTATACTCTCTGAGTGAAATATAGTATTTGGCATCATTTCCTATTGCTACCACTCCACTTAAGCCAACACAATTTATCTCCTGAAGTAGTTATTCTTCTGCTATCCTAGTATTTACTTTTGTCTGTCACCTTTGATCCATCTTGTGCACCTGCACACTCTAATATAGTAGCCACTGGCTACATGTGGTAAATTCAATTTATAATTAAGATTAAATACATTGAAAAATTTAGTTCCTCCCTTGCACTAGTCATATTTTAAGTGCTCACTCAAAGCCTCATGTGTTGGGGGCTACCGCATTGATGCTCCCATGAAACATTCACCCAAAGATGTTTAGCAGGGGAGGTCTCAACTGCAGCTGCAGTGCCTAGAAATTAACTGCATATCAAAGTTTGCTTATCAAAGGTTTCAGGACACGTTTTAGATTCTTTCCTGCATCCTCCCAGTCTCATTGGCTCCTTCCTTTTCTTCAACATACTGTGATCTTTTTACCTCAAGGACGTCAGAAACACTTTGCCTGCTCTGCCTCTCATCCTTCTATCACCCTTTTTACTAGGTGACCAACCAGTCCAGTTTAGGCACTTAGAGTCTCACATTCCAGGAAACTCCTCAGTCCCAGGCAAACCAGAACATTCGGTCTACCTATTTTTAACCTGACCACCTATTACTTATCCTTCAGGTTTCATCTTAAGTGTCCTTCAGAACCCTGCTACTCAAAATGTGGTCCCTGGACCACCACCCAAATCCTACTTAACCACTTCCATGGTTTAACACAATCCCAAGGTGATTCAGATGAACATTAAAGTTTGAAAGGCTTCAGGGAAGCTGCCCTGACCCCTCAGACCACATCAAACACAATTGTCTTCCCCATTAGACTATAAACTTCATGAGGTCAGGGGCATGTCTGTCTTGATCTCAACATGTCCTGAGCCCTGAGTAGTGCACCTGACAAAGTGTAGAGATTTAATAAATATTCACATAGATAAATGAATAAAAAAGAAAGCCCAGGTTATATGAGAGAAAAATACAGAGACAATAGTAGATGCTGTTGATGTCTCATCCCATTGCCTCACAGCCCAGCTGAAGTCACCCAAAGGTATAGTGGACACTTCGCAGGACAGTCTCAGCTTTCCATCTCAAGTTCTGGTCTCTCTTCTATTCTGCCCATGGAATTTCTTGAACAGTGTGGTTCTCAACCTTCATTGGGCATCAGAATCCCCTAGAAGGCTTGTTAAAACACAGATTGTGACTCTCAGATATTCATATTCAATAGATCTCAGATGGGACCTGAGAATTTACATTTCTAACAAGTTTCCAGGTGATGCTGCTACTGCTGTGGTCTGGAAACAGTAGTTTGAGAGTAGCTCAGCTGTTCCAACCCAGAAGCGTGGGAGAATAATGTGTCCTGGGAACATTAATGTTCCCTTGGGGAATTGGAGGCATTGGCTAGATACTCCAGCTTCCTGGACTTCCCATGGGATAATTTTGATGTGCCACAAGGTTTCCCAAAGGCTTCTGTTGTGGGATTGGGCTCCAGCTCCTTATTGATGTTCCCTTTATTGACTCCCCTCTTTTTCCTTCCCATTCCCTCATTGCATTTTATGAGATTTCCTCACATATAAGCTATCTGCATCCAAGTCTTTGTTTCAGGCTCTGCTTTGAGGAGAACCCAAACTAAGTCAAATCTTCATAACCACATCACTTTAGGTTCTTTGACTCCAATCACTGATTTTCCCTGGTATCTTCCCACCCCACCTGAGAAGGAACTCAGAGGTAAAACCATTCAACTGAGACAAAAGGAAGTGAATGCAATGTGCAATAGTGCTTACTTCCCTTTTGTGGCATTCATCAAAATCATACTTTTATGTAGTTATTTGTGTAATTATATGTTTAATATATTTTCCACAGTATGCTTTGGAGGCTGAGTCTTTCTTGATAACTATAATCTCCTTCATACCTAAAACCATTTTTGGCAAAGAGTAGGCATTCATTGAACATTTGGGAATGAATGACCTAATGAACAAATTATTTATGTATCAGTTAACATTAGTACCTCATATTCATAAAGCTGTTTATACTTTGCCATAAATTCTCATTTTATTATTCAAAACCATGAGAAGTTGACATTTTTACTAATATTTTATAGAGTTTATCAAATGGCTATTATGCTCTAAGATTTTACTAAGAGATGGATCAAGAGATGCTTTAAGATGGTGTTTTTCAAGCTTCAGTGTGCATTCAAGTCACCTCGGCATCTGGCTAAACTGAAGATTTTGATTCAGTATGTCTGGGGTGGACTCTGCAAGTCTGTGTGTCTAACAAGTCCTCAGGTGATGCTTATGCTGCTGATCTGGAGACTACACTTTGAGAAGAAGGGATCTAGTGTAGTGGTTTTCAGCCCTGATTACACATTTGAATCCCTGTTGAGCTTTAAAATACTGATCCCTAGCTCCCATGCCGACTGGGGAATTTTGAAAACTTCTCAGATGGTTCTAATATTTATCCAACTTGTACAGGACAGTGGTTCTGAAACCTCAGGGTGCACCAGACTACCCCAGAGGGCTTTTAAAACCACATATGACTAGGCCTGACCCCAGGGTGTCTGATTCAGTAAGTCCAAGCAAGGTCCTGAGAGTTTGCACTTCTAAAAAGTTCCCAGGTGATGCTGATGCTATTGGTTTGGGGAACTACATGTTGAGTACCACGAATCTAGAAGGCAGTCAGGCATGTAAATAGATGAGTTACAGTGAAATGTGAGATATTCAACAATAGAACAATATAAAGTGTTAGCAAAGGAATGGGAACAGGGTCAAAATGGGCTCCATGGAGGAAGTGATGTTTGAGTTGGGATTAGAAGTGCAAGGAAGATGGAGAGGAGTGGTGAAAAACAATTTCAGCAGAGAGAACATGTAGAAAGGTACACAGAGATGAAAGGGCAGAGTGTATTTTGGGTTCTCTGTAAAGTTCGATATGGCAGGAGTATAAACTCAAAACAAGGTGGTTACTATGGGACACAAGATTTGATCAGTTGGTTAGGATCAAGCCATGAGGGGCATTCTGGGCTATTCTTAGACTTTATTCTCAAGGCAATGGGGAGCTAGTAAAGGGGAGGGCCAAGGACACCTTGATAATAGCCTGGAGGACAGTGATGAATGAAGTAATAACAGATGCACCTAGAGGTAATTGGGACAACTCAGGATAGAGACACCAGGGGCATGAATCTGGGCACTGGCAGCCCACGAGAACACAGAGGAATGGACAGAAACCAGAGATGTCAAGGGGACTAGGTTGGTGGTGTCATCACCCTGATGTTGGAATTGGGATAAAGGAATGTTGCCTTAATTAAGCAAATTGGTGGTAGCACTAAATAAGGAGAAAGACAATTAGAGGTGCAGTGGAGATGGGAGCAAAGGAGGAAAAAGGATCTATATATATTGGGGATATCTAGTAGGCAATTAGATATATAGCTCTGTAGCTCAGAAGGGAAATCCAAGACAATGGTAACTTAATAATGAGACTGATGGCGGCATGCAGAAAGGTGCACAGAGTGAAAAAGACCCAGGGAGTAGTTAAAGCCATGTATATGGAACATGTATTTTAAAAAATAGCCCCAAACTTTGAGGCTTAAAGAAACAAGAATCATTTATTTTGTTCACAGGTCTGCCATATGGACAGGGCTCAGTGGGGATGGCTCATCTCTATTCCATATACTTTTAGGTGGGGCAACCTGACTGGAGGGAGAGGATCAGAAATGGATCTGGGAATCCTATATATATATATATATATATTTTAAAGATTTTATTTATTTATTCATGAGAGACACACAGAGAGAGGCAGAGACATTGGCAGAGGGAGAAGCAGGCTCCCCATGTGGAGCCCAATGCAGGACTTGATCCCAGGACCCCAGAATCATGCCCTGAGCCAAAGGCAGATGCTCAACCACTGAACCACCCAGGCATCCCAGATCTGGGGAGTTTTAAAGCACAGCTCACTATTATGGCTGGCAAGTGGCTTCATGGGGGACTTTTCATGGATGGCTGGACTTCCTCTCAGTATGGTGGCTGAGTTCCAAGAGCAAGCACCCTAAAAGAACCAGGAGGAAACCCTCAGATGTCACTGCATCACTTCCTTGGCAGTTACAAGCCCTGCCTACTTTAAGGGGAAAGAACACAGGCCCACCTCTCAATGGAAGGAGAGTTGAAATCACACTGTAAGAGTGTGTTGATGGGAGAGATATGTGGTCATCTTTGGAAAACAGATCTGCCTTTGGAGGTAAGTCTGAGGGAGAGAGGATTAGCCTGACAATGAGGCTAGTCCTCTTTCCTCTGGGCTGGGGCTACTGACAGGGTGGTCTGTGGACCACCAAGCAGCAGCAGCACTTACAACTTGTTAGAAGTACAGCCACTCAGCCTAGCGTTGGGACCTGTGGTCTGACATCACACGCAGGAGATGCATCTGCATAGCAGAGAAGTATTTTTGCATACCATGCTGGCTTCTCTGGCTGCTGATGCCCAAGGCATCATCCCAACTCTCAGGTGCTGCATGGATTTCCCCTCATGCCTCCTGTCTGAGTCTACAGCACATGATGTGTCAAGGTTTGGTCTGCAGAGACACCTTGGGGGCAGGTGCAAGGGTTTACAAAGTGGTGTGTACATGCTTCCTCTCACATGCTAATCATTGGCAGGGCTTTTGGAAAGAGCATTTTTCTAGGGCATGACAGACTTCCTCTGAATACAGGCTACTCCCAGCTGACTGGCAGATGGGCGCTTGCAGAGAGAGCTGCTCAGTTCCTTACCTTTCTGTGCAATGGCACAACCAGACTTATGGGAATACAGAATACACTTGTAGTCTCTTCAGAAGTTTCATTTACTCTATGGGCCAGGGTCCAGGCCCTTAGACCTTCTGCTCCTGGTAAGAGATTGAAAATTAGCTTTAGTTGCCATTTGTCAGGGTTCTGTCTATGCAAGGGATGTGGAAAGAGCTTTTTTGGAAAAACTCCACACCGTCTTGCATATGACATATGAAGGTCAGTCATCAGTTGTGGACATTCAGGACCTTACAACTGATGCCACTGAATTGAACCTGTCATCAAGGGTTTTGGGGCTCCAATGTTGTGCTGGGCACTGGGGATGCTGAGATGAACAGGCCCTGTGCCCTCCTGCATGGACCAGGAGTTGTAAAAGCAGAGAGCCACATGTTAAGGTTATGAACCAGCTTGGTGGCAATCAGCCTATTCTGAGCCCATGTTCTTCAGACTCGGGGTACTTGCCCAGGCCCTGCGGATGTACTGTTTGCAATGTACACCCGCTGGCAGAGAGGCTGGCAGAGACTAGAGTTTCAGTGTCTTGGTCTCTAAAATGAGGGCCTGAGTGACCAGCCCTCCCCACCTCATCATGACTGATGATAGAGGGCTAAGCACCTGCCAGAGGGACAGTTGCTGGCCAGAGGCCAAAGCTTGCATTGTCTGTCATGTACTGACAATTCACATTTGTACCTTTCAAAGCCCCTGGAACAGTTTTAGAGATAAAGGAGTTGGTGCTCTAAGACCTGGCCCAGCTCTCTGGGTTCCTAGTGCTGGTTGGCGGTCGGCACCATTCACCTGCTGCCAGCTACCCTGACATCCATATGCTCTGGCCATCTTGGGACTTTGTTACAGAACAGTCTCTGATGTAGGAGTGCTCTAGTGGAGGCCTGGAGATCTGGCATTTCTAACAGGTTCCCATGGGATGTCCATGCTGTCGGCCCAGGGACCATCCTTTGGATAACAAGAGTCTAGAGCCTGAGTTGTAAAAGTGTAAAGTTGTTATGCTTTTTGTAAATAAAGTTTATGACACCCAGCCAACCCCACCGACTGATGTACCATTTATGGCTGCTTTCACACTACCATGGCAGAACTGAGCAGTTGGGACAGATGCTGTATGGGCCCCATAGCCTTAAATATTTACCATCTGGACCGTTATAGGTAAGTTTGGACAATTCCTGCCCTAGGGTAGACCCGGTCACTCAATCAAGGCTCCTTATTTCAATCACCTGGGAAATTCTCATACAGACTGTGCCTGTGTGCATTGCCCAGGGGGTCTGATCTAATTGCTGTGGGGTGCAGCCCGAGCCCTGAGATGTCTAAAAGCTCCCAGGCAATGGATACGGGCTGCGGGCCCCAGCGGGTTAATTGTAGCACCATTTGGTGCCCTTGCCTTCTTCCTCTCCTTGCCTCCTCCCCAGTTCTGCCATGTGACTTTCATTTTTAGATTTGGAATTTGCAGCTGATTTCTGCAGCTGCTTTGGGAACAGATTTTGAGCAGAAAGTTAGAATGCAAAGCCAAGTACTGTGGTTCCCCACCCCCAGCACATTTATATGCAAATAGCCGAGAGCCTTGTTTTTGCAGCCACTAAAACTGAACCAGAATCTAGAGGTCTTTCTTATGCAGCTTAACCTTCCCTGATTTTTCCCTTTGCTTTTCTAGGCACATTTCTACCAGCCTTTTGTGTCTCCTATTGCAACCTCCTGGCCATTGCTGTCTATTTATTAATCAAAGCAGGTGAAGCTTCATTTTCTTATAGGTGCCTTTGCTGGGAGAAGTTGGTATTTAGTGTTTGCCAATTTCCATAGAGAAGGGCACATCCTACTTTGAGGCACTACAATAGCATTGTTTGAAAAAGGAACATCCCCAAAGCTGACAGGGAGGTTAATACTTGTCCCTGGCTGGAGATGATCTGAAGATGCCACCTAATCTCTTTCCTTTTACCAGGGCAGGGAGGTTTTTGGAACTCTATCTTTCTCAGAGCTGACGTCTTTCAGGAGGAAGACAGATTCTTTCAGAGAAACATCCTTCAGAGTCTCAAAGGATGCTTCTCTTGTGACTACATGAGCACACCCCCTTGATTCCAACTTCGCCTCTGAATTCTGCCCAGAAGAGGTTCTCTTTGGGCCTAAGGTGGGGTAAACAGAGACTATGGGAGGAACTGACACCCTCAGAAATCAGAGGCCTCTTTCTGCCCCTTGAACAGAAGAACACTTTAAGGCAAAGCTCCCTAAAGACTTTCAAAATCCAAGGTGATGATTCTCAAACCTGGTTGGATATTAGGATCATTTAGAGAGCTTTTTAAAAAGTGTCCATAGGGCAGCCCGGGTGGCTCAACGGTTTAGCGCCGCCTTCAGTCCAGGGCCTGATCCTGGAGACCTGGGATTGAGTCCCACGTCAGGCTCCCTGCATGGAGCCTGCTTCTCCCTCTGCCTGTGTCTCTGCCTCTCTCTCTCTCTCTCTCTCTCTCTCTCTCTGTGTGTGTGTGTCTTATGAATAAATAAATAAAATCTTCAAAAAAAAAAAAAGTACCCATAGCCAGGGCCTGCTCAAGATGCTGATGTATGGGTCTGGGGTACAGCCTGGGCAAGAGAATTTTTTCACATTTTAATTTGAAATGATTTAGACTCTCAAAAAAGTCGTGAAGATAGTACAAAGGATTACCAGGTATCCTTCACTCTCTCAAGTGACCATATTTATGCAACCAGAGCATTATAATCAAAATCAGGAATTTAACATTGACACTGCAATGATCTGTTCCACACACTTTGCTCAGATTTTGCTGAATGCCCTACTAATGTCCTTTGCCAGGATCCCACAAGGCATTCACATAGTTGTGTCTTCTTGGTGTCCTTTATCTGGGTTAGTTCCTCTGTCCTTCTTTATCTTTCTTGACCTTGACACTTGGCTGGTTATTTTTTAGAACGTGTCCCTTAATTTGGTTTTCAATAGAGCGTGTTGAAAAGGCTCCCTAGAGGATCCTAATGTGCCACAGAGTGAGGACACTGATCCAAGGTGGTTGGAGACAAGATCATTATACTTAGTAAATTACCTCTCGGGGTCATGAGAAAGCTGTGGGAGGATGTTTGGAAAAAAGAGTAAGCCTCAACAGAACCTGGATCCACCTTTGGTTTGATCTCTACCCAGATCTTTGTCCTGGACTTCTGCCTTTTGGTTTCTTTTTCTCTTTCCTCATCTATACCCACTCCCAAATTAGAGACTTCGGCTCAACTCTCTCATGCTGCACCAACAGTAATTCCTTTCAAAATTGGATTATGTCCTCTCCTCTATTTTAAAGCCTGTGAATGTCCACCCATCTTCCCACAAGATCTTCTGTGATGGGACCTGGCTTTTTGTCCCACTCCATCTCCTATGTTCTCTTCTGCACTCACTCACTCTGGCAGTTCTCAGAGGCTGGGCATGAGCCAGCCTCCAGGCCTATGCACTTGCTGTTCCTTCTCCCCAATGCTCTTCTGGCAGGTGGCCATATTGTTTGTGTCCTCATTTCTTTTTTTTATTTTTTTTTATTTTTTTTTCTTTTTCTTTTTTTTTCTTTTTTTTTTTTCTTTTTTTTTTTGTGTGTCCTCATTTCTTTCAGGTCTTTACTCTCTGGTCATCCCCACTTTCCCCACAGTCTCTGTATCTCCCTCCCCTGCTCCATATGGAAGGCTTCTTAGTCTGTTTTGTCCACACCTGTATCTCCAGAACCTAGAGTAGTGATTGATACATAGCAGGGGTTCAATATGTATTTGTTGAATAAATGAATGAAATAGTAATTAAGGAGAACTTTTAAAACCCTTTAATTATTGACTGAGATGATACCCACTTATAGTACTGAGTAAAATTATTTCAAGATCCCTCTGTGTTTCTGGACCAGTTACCCAGACTCCCACTGTGTAGATCGTCCCTCACTTTCTGGCACCTTCCATTTCTCTGCTTCACTTGCTTCTTTTCCACAAGGAGAGATAGCCTCTGAGATGAGTCAGACAATAATTCTCTTTCTTTTTACCAGAAGCAGAGTGGCAGCAGATTGTCAAATACATATACTCTCTTTTTATCCCTGTCACAGTTATGAGCTGTAAAGAAAGTTTGGGTGTCCAATGTAACCCTGGCGGATCTTACTTCAGTGGCATCTCAAAGTTAAATTTCTCTGCTGATATCTGAGAGGAAGAAAGGATACCACATACCCTTTTCTTATAAAATGAATAATTTACCATTATTTTTATGTGCCAGGCAATGCGTGTGCAAGTGCATGTGTGTGTGCGTATAGACATGTATGAAATTTACCTTTACTGATATCCAAGCAATAAATAATTATCATTACTATTTTATAGACATGACAATGGAAGCTTACGTTAAGTCAGCTGGTAAATGACAGGACTGAGATTTAAACCCAGGTGTTTTGATGCTCCAACCAGTGCTCTTAATACTCTTTAATATTTGGATTGCTGCCTACAACCAAACATAATAGGAACAAAGTGGCACCTTGCAGGCAATGCCAGCTTTGGGTTGCCTTAGGAACTAGAACATAGATATTCTGATTTTAGCAATGGAGAATTAGCTGCATGGCTTAATCATTCTCCACGTCTATTTATCTTTTCTCACTTTCACAGGAACACAACTGCCAAACATTTTTCTGTAGCCCAGTGCAGTGGTTCTCAAAGTAGGACTGCTGGGGCAGCAGCAGCAACAGCACCTGGGAATTAATAGAAATGTAAAATCTTGGTTTATTGCCCCTGACCTCATGAATGGCAAACTCTGAAGTTGGGGTCCAGGGATTTGTCATTTATCAAGCCACCAGAGGATTCTGATACCTCGGCCACTTTGAGAATCCCTAGTACAATAGTTCAGTTAGTAACCTCTGGTTCCAGGCTTCCCATGTTCAAGTCATAGCCCTACTGCTCAATAGATGCATGGTTCTGTGCAAAATACTTGGTCCCCTGGTGCCTCAGCTTGCACATCTATAAAGTGGGGATAATGATTGTACCTATTTAATTGTTGTCAAGAGTAAATGAGTTAATATATATAAAGTGAGTAGAACAATTAATATTATTCAACATTACATATTCATTCTCTTTCCATATTTATTGTACTTTCTGCTTGCCAAGAAAACTATATTTTCCCCCTGGCTGGCCTGGATCCTTTAAGAGGACCCAACAGGTTTGATGTGGTCCTGTCTTTGTCAGGCTAGGTTGCTAATGAATCTCAGCTGAGCAGGATGATGCCAGCACAGGTATCAGGTGAAAATGGAACCCAAAGCCAGGGGATTGAATTTCAGTTTGCTTCAGAAAGAACTCATTCCCAAGCAGCAGCAGCTGGAACATTTAGTAACCAAATGCTATATTCCTATGTCTTTGGATTCTGCAGATAAAGTCCTGTAGACCAGCTCCGTTGAGCCCTTGAGCGCTCGTTTGCAAAGTGGATGATGATTACTCAAGACACAGTGATATTTACCTAGCTTTTGCCTCTCCACTCACTAGGCAGAACCAAATGACTCAGATAAGATTGAAGAGACCCGGATGCCAAGACGGGCAGGAAGACTTCAGAGCAGAATATTCAGGGGCTGATTGTTATTCAGATCACAATCCAGCCTCGTCAGAAGGCCAGGGATGAACAGGAGTGTTGTTCTTCTCCGGAACATTTCAGGAGGCTGCATTTATAACAGATGCCCTCTCCCCTTCGTGTCTGAACTAAGCATCAGCTGACTAAACTGACTGGTTTATCCATTTTCCCGGGAATGGAAACAGACTATCTCTAGAAGGGAAACGTGACAAAGCTCTTTTAAGGTTTATCTGGAACACTGAACAGTGAGTAATAGCCAAGACCATTTGAAAATGAAGAAAGGTGGAGGCATTGAATTGTCTTAATAGACATCAGCACATATTATAAGAGCACATTAATTGAAACAGAATGGCACTAGAAAAACCAAAGGAAGGTGTAGCCAAGAAACTAGATCCTTACATAAATAGAAAATACCCATATGTTAAAGAAATAACTTCAGGTCAACAGGATCCCAATGTGTTATTTAATACATGGTGCTGGGAATATTTTTAAAGCTACTTGGTCAGGTTAATTACCACAAAATGCAAAATACCAAAGGAAATATAAGGCACATTAAAGATGTAGATGTAGAAGTGGGATCACACACATACACAGATAAACAAAAAAAGAAAAGGAAATATAGGTAAACATCTGGAACAATTATCTTTAGACAGGGAAAGATGATTAAAGTTCAAAAACCCTGCATGTTAGGACCTTTAAAAAAAGGCATACACATCTCCCCTGCACCAGGTCATCTTGTGATTTTATTAATAACAAATGAAAAAATAAAACTAATTCTAGGACAAGTGATAGAGGCCAGGCAAAGGCTCATTACAGTATGTTAAGTTTTTATCCAAGACAATGCAGAGCAACATTCAGATTTTTTTTCCTACCCATTGTTTAGTCCTCTGCCCATCATGGGATTGTTCTGATCATTTAAGATGTCCAGATGACACTCTCTTCCTAAACCAATGTGATTCATTGGCTCTTCAGGAGCAGAAATAGAGGGTTTATTATTAGGACACAGCGATGTGTCAAAGCAGGGAGTTGTTCTGCTTCCAAGGCAGAAGCAATGCTAGGTAATCATCAAACACATTTCATTTTTCTGCTGGGTATTTGGTCAACCTACATTCTCCAGGAATCAGAGTGGGTGACTGAGTATGGCCATGAGATGTGGGCAGCAGTTGTGCTTGGATCCTAATCATTATCTTTTCTTGTTTCATGGTGACCTGGGAGAAAACTTGCCAAAGTTGAAAGAGCCACAGGACAGAGGAAACAGGGGTCCTGGCATCACTGCCTGTAGGAGAGCTGCCCAACTCACAAGGGGCTCTGATGTAAGTGAGAAGTCAGCCTTCATGGTGTTCAACCATTGAGATGCCATCGTTTTCCTAGAGTAGCCTAGCTGATCCTATCTAAACAGCCTCATCACCACCTACCTTAGAATAAAAAGAAGTACCATGGAAATTTCAAAATGTAGTTCTTTCTTTGAAATAGGATCAGTCAACAGATGCTCCCATTTTTTTTCCACATTCATTAGAGAGTAGACGTAGTTTCTGAACCAAATTGAATCCTCACAATGATTTTGTGGCCATTACTAGGTCCCTTATTGTTCTAATACTAATATTCTGGGACAGGGTACAGAACCTCCTGTTCACGTGTGTGATTGTTTAATTTCATCTCTTCTCTGTATTTTTTTCCAAAAAGAAAGGGGAAAAAATCCAGTCAGTTAGGCCACCAGTATCATAAAAGGGAATTTGCCAAGGGCTTTCCAGAACAGATATTTAATGAGGACTTAATACATGCCAGGGGGGAAAAAAATACATGCCAGGTACTTCTCAGATGCTTGGGATTTTTCAGTGAGAAAAGCAGACAAAACTCTCTGATGTCATCAAGCGTATCGTTTCCTCATGGAGCAGGGGGAGATTTCCAATAATATTTTATAAAATGGACTTAATGAAAAGGTAAATTATATGGTATATTAGAAAGTGATAAGTACCATGGAAAAGGGGAAAAAGTAGAACCCATAAGGCAGGCCAGACCTGGGTGTCTTTTGCAGCATTAGAGAGGTTGGTCGGGCTAAGCCTTGCTAGGAAAGCTTTGAACAGACTCCAAGGTGAGCAAAGGAGCCATAGATACATCTGGAGGAAGAGAATTCTACAAAGGTTAGCATAAAGCTTTAAGGTGAGAAACATGCCTGGCATCTCTGAGGAGGCCAGTGTGGCTGGAATAGTGAAGACCATTGAGGAGCATAGAAAGAGATGAATTTGCAGAAGTAATGGACAGTGTGTGCAGGTGTGTGAGACATCACATGAAACCCTCAGGGCATTTTAAGATTTTTACTCTTAATCAGAGTGAATTAGAGAGCCATTCAGTTACAAGAGCCAGAAAACTAATTCAAACTTGCTTAAAATGGGAATTTATTGGCTTACATAACCGAGTCAGGAAAAAACTACCCAAATCTCCAGGTTTCCATGTTCACTATGTTTTCTGATTTTTTTCTCTCCTGGTAATCACATAAAATGTCTTAGGGAAGTCACCAATTGGTCCATTTGGGGTCATGTGACCTCTCTAAACCAATCCCGGAGCATAAGCAGATAAAATATTGCCATTGGCCAGCCCAGAGCCCATGTCCACCACCTGTAGGGAGTAGGGTTGAAAGGTGAACTCCAGAAAATAAATAAAAGGAGTTTTCTATCAGTCTTCAAAACTTCATCACCTGAAGCAGTTGATGGATAGTAGCAGGCAGAATGGTTAATGTCAACTACAAAAGTAATGTAAACCAGTACAAAGGGAAAGGGATATTTGCTGGCATAGAAAGCTAGAAGGCTATGTATCAGAAGCTATCACAATCAAAATTCTAATCGAAGCAGAAGTAGAAAATTATATACAGGGAATAGGATGAAAAGATAATACTCTCAATATATAAACAGTTCACAAATGTCAATTAAGAAACATTGAAATACCAAATGACAGATGACCAAAGGACACAAATAGGTTAATTCCCCAATCTGGAAACAGCAAAGTGACAGATCTGCTCAGCCTCGTTGAGAAATGAAGAAACACTAGTAAACTCATACTAGGGACAAACCATTTTCTCAGACTGACATTTTTTAAGTGTAAGATTCTTCAGGGCAGTGAGGATTCTACAAAATGGAAATTCTCATTTCCTAATGGCTAGAAACCCTGGAAGTCTTCTGTAAACATACCCTGATGAAGATAAAAACTTGCAACCAAAAGTGTTCATTGTAGTTTTATTTAAAGTAGGGAAAACTGTAAAGTAACCTAAATGTCATAGACTAGGGGAGCAATAATATAAATTTGGACCATATGATAAAATATTTTAAAATAACTTTGGAAAATTCTTGATTGACAAGAAGAGGCTTGTGGTACCACCAAGTGAAATAGCCATGTAGTGGATGATTCTGTCATGGACACATATGAAATGAAAACAAATTGTGCATATCGCTTATGACTATTCCCAGGTTTTTGACAATTTGTACACATTAGTTGGGTAGAAAGATAGATAAATAAGCTCAGGAGGCTTTTCAAGATCTTTTCTCATTTCTGCCATGAATTTGTTTATGTGGGTTTTCTGTGTCATGTTCAATCAATATTGGTAATTTTTATTTCAAAGAAGATCTTCATTTTCTTTATTCTATAGTTACGCATAAAATTTAATTTCATTGTACTTAAAATTTCCTCATTGCTATCCTTTTAGAATTATTCACAATAGTTGTTAAAGATTTATTTAATGGATTTTCAAAGAATCAAAAGATTTATTTTAACATTTTACTGTTTAAAAATTTCTTAGTTCATTTTATATATATGTATCTCTCTATATACAATGTATATGTTAGTTTTTATATTTTATATATATGTGTGTCTTTATTTTCTTTGGATCTTTTTCTTGTTCTAAAATCTAAATTGGAATGTTTTTAAAAATGTTTTTTTCTCTCTTTTCCATTTCAAACAATTAAGGCATTTAAGACTAAATTTCCCTCTTAAGGATAGTTTTGGCTATATCCTATATTTTTTATAGTGTTCTTTTTATTTTTGTGATTTTCTAAATAGTCTGTCATTTTATTCCTGATACGCTCCTTGCCAAATTTTTAAATATTGAGAAACAAAATGCCTCCACTCTTGGTTTGGCATATGGAAATACTGATACATTCCTGAACTCCCTGACAAATTTTAATATAAAGTGCCAAGACATTATACTTTGCCACTTGGTAAATCATTAGCATTAGATTCTGCTATTTGATATTGTAGAGGCAAATGGCCTTATCTTGAGCTCAAGACTTCTTACCGAAAGAATAAATGATCCCTACAACTGGGTAGTAAATATGAAATCCTTTCTACTGTTGATTGTTGATTTAAATTTTGCCCTTAAATTAAAGAAATTACTTTTTAAATATTATAGCAACTAGACAAGAGTTTAAATTTATTTATTAATTGTTAGTTTTATTGCTTAGTGATTAGAAAATAAGGCCTTTATCTAAGGGATAGGGTATAACAACTTAAGTGGCAAGAAATAACCTCAGTGCAGAGTTTAAACCTTGAATCTGACTAAATCATTATCACCAAATTAATATTTTAAACTGGGAAATCTGATATCTAGAACTGATAGATTAACTTTTTTCCCCATAGTCCTCTCTAACCAATTGGATAGAGGCTTGGACACAGGACAAGCTCAGTTAGTTGGGGGGGCGAGGGGGGGAAGGCTACATTATTTTGCACATCTGATGTGAGTCATGTTAATTTTTACCCCTGCCTTGTAAACAAATAAACAACTACAAATTATTGTAAATTTTCTGAAGTAGTAAATATGGTATTAGGTGGGCAAACACAAGATGTTTCTAGAAGTGACATTCCAGCTGAGATCTCAAGGATAATAAGGTACTAGCCAAGTGAGAATGGGAAGAAAGAACTTTCAAGTTCAAAGGCCTTGAGCATGGAGAAATTTTGGCATATTCTAGGAATGGGCAGAAGGCCAGTGTGCTGGCAGCATTGTGAGCCAAGTTGACAGTCCCACAAGATGAGGTTGGAGAGGCTGATTGTATAGATTTGTGAACTTGATCTTTAAACGCATCGTATAGGCTATACTAGAGTAACAAATAGCACCTGTATCTCAAAGTACAGGTTTATTTCTCATTCATGTCACCTTCCCAATGGGGCTTGCCTGAAACTCATCTCTACATCTTTACATGGGGTCCTTCATAGCAGTCTACCTGGGATGTTGCTAGTCATTGTGGTAGAGGGGGAAAAAGAGCACGAGTTATTAAGCTTCTGCCTGAAGTGACATATGCCACTTCAGCCCACATATCATTGGCCAAAGCAAATTACATCATCAGGTCCAATGTCAGAGGAAGTATACTTCTCCCCTCCATTGGAAGGAGGTATATATTGGTATAGTTATTTCCTTGTAAATCTGTATCTTTCCATGCATGTGAACCAAATGATAGAGTATTACCTCCTTCCCTCTTTATTCATAGATACACTCTAGTTATTATCAGAAAAAAGATTACTTAAAAAGATTTACACTGGGTCAGTACTTTGTGTGTACATGTTTTAAGAACTCCAATCACCTACTTCTCTAAATTTTATAAAACAGTTTCTTCTTATCCTCATGGATCCTTAATTTAAGGGCAAAATTTAAATCAACAATCAACAGTAGAAAGGATTTCATATTTACTACCCAGTTGTAGGGATCATTTATTCTTTCGGTAAGGAGTCTTGAGCTCAAGATAAGGCCATTTGCCTCTACAATATCAAATAGCAGAATCTAATGCTAATGATTTACCAAGTGGCAAAGTATAATGTCTTGGCACTTTATATTAAAATTTGTCAGGGAGTTCAGGAATGTATCAGTATTTCCATATGCCAAACCAAAGTGGAGGCATTTTGTTTCTCAAAGCCCCATAGCTGGGCCAGAGTCCTGGCCAGAACCACATAAATAGGTATCATTGTCTCTTTTCACCCTGAGTACCACTACTAAAGTTAAGCAACATTTAATGACACCTTTGAATGAAGTAAGGCAAGGGAGTAGAAGTAGTGCGGTTTGAGAAACATAGGAGTGATATAGGACAAGAGATGGAAAATTGGATGTCATAAAATCTGCATCTGGCAATGCTAGAATCATGTCAAATTATCTTGCTGTCACTCTGAGGCATTTGTGTTGAGGTTGTCCATTACAGCATGAGACTTTTTTTTTCTCTTCATTTATTATTGGAAAAATGCTTCTCTGGTAAAAGTTTTAAAAAAACACATTCTCCTCTAACTACTAAACTATTAACTATTGTTGGATAAAGGGATTGACCTCCATTATTACCTTCTAGAACAGTAAAACTGAAAACACCTTTTCTGGAGGAGATGGAGGGAATTAAATTTGATGGAACACAGATTTCCATTTTCAAAAGAACCTTGCATTTTTCCCATAGTGATTTTGTTGATCCATTGCCAAACTCTTTAACAATTGTGTAATTCAATCATAATTCCATCAACAATAGACTGAGGAAGATCATGGTTGTAGGGATCCCATAGCCAGCACAGCGGCTGGCTCATAACAGGTTCTCAAAAAGAATTCCAGTAATGGATGGTGGGTTCTGAGGGATGAACCAATGTTCATGGAATCATGGTCTTCATCTCAATAACTTCTATCTTGCACCTCAGAGCCTATTGCTAGGGTAATTAGCTATCTTGTAGCATTCTGAGAAAAAAATAGTCTGCACACACTATTCTATAGTTTAATTTTTAAAAAGGTTTTACTCATGTATTTAGAGAGAGAGAGAAAGAGAGAGGGCACATGAGTGGGAGGAGGGGCAGAGGGAGAGGGAGAGAATCTCCAGCAGACTTATAGCTGAGCATGGAGCCCCATGTGGGGCTCAATCTCATGAGATCATGATCTGAGCTGAAACCGAGAGTTGGATGCTCAACTGACTTAGCCACCCAGGCGCCCCTAATTTTGAAAAACATGGCCAAAACATTGACCAGTTTCAGTAAGGGAAAACTTGGCAAGTTAAAGTTACCTTATAGGGGCAATTTTAAATACACAATTTGCAACCAAATACATAGTACTAAAAGAACACTTTGAGTTATTAATTGCTTATGCTAAGAAACAAATTTCACAAGACACAGATAATTCCACCTTATCCTCTCAAACCAATTTTATTCATATTCTGCTCTAACAAATATAGTAGGAAGGCAACAGTTGTTTAAGTTTCTTAGTGTATGGCACAGATGAAAAGAAACAAACAGATTTAGAAGCAGTCCAGCATTTAAATGCTGGTTTAACAAAAGAGGCACGTATTATTCTATTTAGCAGTTTATACCAGATATCAGAAGACATTTTTTTTTCCTTGCAAGCAACAGACTACATTTATTTGCATTAAGTAAAAACATATTTTGATCAAGAAAATTACTTTTTTTTTTCTGATTTTCCTTTATATCACAAATGTCAGGGTAAGGCAAATCCTTAATGAATCATATGATAAAAACCCTATTCCCCAAGAAAATATATTGAACATATTCTGCTAACTTTGTTATTTTTCAAAGCAAAGCTGACATGCACCACATACAGAGAAAAGTCATTTCAAATCAAGTGCATCAAGCAGAACTGTATTAATTCACAAAGAGGCTTTTCAGTATTTCATAGAAAGATTTACAATTAGCTGCAGTGACTAATATGTGACCCACTATCACAGACAGTATTTTGGATGCCTCCTTTGTAAGCTTTTATGAAAGAAGTCTTGTCCATCATCTGAATAGTTACTAGCTGGAGGAAAAGCCCCTTTGTCTCTCTTACGACTACCTTTCTAATTAGGACTACAGGTTTCCCTTGCTATGGGAAAGTAGTGTTCCTATGAAACCTATCCTTAAGCTGAAATGGTGTAAAGCAAAGAAACAGTTACCATTAGTTTATATGGAAATACTTTTGAGCCTTCCCAGACCCTTTTCTAATACCATAGGGCACATCTTGCTAGTGGATACACAAAATAAAATGAGATGAAGTACAGATGCTCACAGACACAGGTCAAAGCTAATAGCTGCTTGAGGCTGAGATGCTGAGTCTTGTAGTTCCCGGGGGAAGAGCTTGGCGGTGCCACTCCCCCTGCTTGCAGTTTGCCTAAAAGCGAAAACCCTCTTTGGGTTTCTTTAGGTTAATGGTAGGAGGTACGAATGTAGGTCTTTCATAAAAGCAAAGTGGCAAAATGCAATTTCAAAAAGCAAGGATACCTGTATTATGTTGAGAGTCTACTTTGATCCTCCCTATGCAAACCTGACTAATCTGGGACTAGTCTTCCCCCCCCTTCTCCCTCCTGTAAATGCCTTATGCCACATAGCCTGTCAGAAGTGTGGCTGGAAATTGAAATCCAGGATTCCTTTGCAGGAGAATTAATCTGCCTTTCAAATTTTCCATTGACAGCCTATTCAGTGACAGCACCAGCGAAAAAGAGGGTTTCTTGTGTTGAGGTGTCTTCCTTCAGATCTGGCCAACAGCTAGATTTTACTATTGAAATGGAAAGTAACCTCATTGCTTGCTTTAAGGATGAAATCTGAAAATCAAATAGCAACCAAAAACATAACAAGGCAAAAATGAAAACAATCTA
Source organism: Canis aureus (assembly GCF_053574225.1). Taxonomy (NCBI): domain Eukaryota; kingdom Metazoa; phylum Chordata; class Mammalia; order Carnivora; family Canidae; genus Canis; species Canis aureus. The sequence continues at coordinate 12,182,880 of NC_135636.1, forward strand.
ATCATAAAATAAAGTTTAGACAAATCCAGCAGTGGAGCGATGATATTTACTCCTCCCTCTCTTAGTTTTGTTCTCAGATTCCTTCCCTTTTCTGGCAGTTTTCAGGCAGAGAAATCCCTCCTAGCACTCCTACCCCACCCACATTTAAAATGAATGAATGAAAATGGTTGTCATGGATGAGTAAGAGAACACCCCACCCACAATAATTCCAATCTCCACTGGTCCTAACAGGGACATTAAGTCTCTATCATCTTTGCCCGTTAAGAAGTCCCCATCCCTCTTGTCTCCTTCATGTTGTTTTCAACCGTAACTCATTACTGAGCATGAACAGTAACACATGAGAGTCACAGGAAAACGTGCTCCCAGCAGATTGCTCTTGTCAGGTCCTTCCCAGAATGATGGCAACTTTCAATTAAGTCATAAAGATGATATGACATATAGAAACTATCAGTATTGGGATCCCTGGGTGGCGCAGCGGTTTAGCGCCTGCCTTTGGCCCAGGGCGCGATCCTGGAGACCCGGGATCGAATCCCACGTCGGGCTCCCGGTGCATGGAGCCTGCTTCTCCCTCTGCCTGTGTCTCTGACTCTCTCTCTCTCATTCTGTGTGACTATCATAAATAAATAAAAAAATAAAATAAAATTAAAAAAAAGAAACTATCAGTATTTGTATGGCATCATTTCTTGGATCACTTAAAATGGGTCTTCTTGTTTTTCTAGAAAGCAATGTCTAATGGCAGTAGGGGACATATAAATTTCTGTACCAAACTCTAGAATAATGGCAGAAGGAAAAAGGGCCATGTTCCAAAATCATGAGGTCCCTTAAAAATCATTGCTGTTAGGTTGGTAAGCAGTTTTTTTTTTTTTTTAATATAGGATGTGAGAACATATTACATATGCAGAAATATAGCTTGCTAATGATTCCAATATACCAAATAAGTCATCCAGAGGGGCAACAAATTCAGAAAGGCCAGAGCAAAATTCACAGATAAGGAAGTGAATTTTCCATAGAGGAAAGAGCAAAACTGAAGAACTCCATGGAATATTTAGAAATCAGAACTCCCCCCCCCCTTTTTTTTAGAAATACTCAATTTGATCCATTACTTTTCTCTCTCCACTAAAAATATATATAAATATATAAATAATTTACAGTTCTAGAGACCTCATAAGGAAGGTGGATTTAAGAAGCTATGCAAGAAACGATATCAGTTTCCCCTAGAAAAAAAAGACTGTTCTGAGAACCCAGGGAAGCTGTGGAAAGCAGGCATTTTGCCTTGTGAGGGTCGCTGTTGATGTTGTCTCTGGGACAGACATTTGTGACAAGTTCTGACTTTCTCCTTGGCTCCTTATCCCTTGGGCCCACCATACCACTGGAGTCTTGACTTAATGCTGCTGCTCCCCTTCAGAGCCATAATCAAGGGACCTCTGGGTGGAAGAGAGGATGAGCCACCAAAGCAGTTTGGTATTTGGCATGAGCAAACCAGATATTTAAAAGCAAACCAGAACTGCAAGCAAGACCTCCAGTTGCCTATAACTTCAAATGAAAATCTTTCTGTAGGCCATCAAACCTTGGGTAAAGACAAGAGATTCTTTTATGAAAAGCATATATATAACGAGAGCTTTCAAGTAGAACTTTTAATATTCATAGGCATATGTTTGGATTCTAAATGCAGCAGCCCCCTCTTTTAACTAAAACACCTCGAGAAGTGTCATCCTTTACAACTGTGTTGTACAGAGTCACATCTCTCTAGTGGACTAGATGCCAAAGCACAGGATAAGGATCTCAGGAACCAGGTGAGCTCTGCTGGAGGTCGGGGTCAAAGAATGCATCTGTAGTCCTGGCTGTGAAGGAAAAGCCCCCAATGGCTGCCAGGGCCTGCCTTCCTTGTAGTGCCTCTACGCTTCTACACTCTTCTTTGCATGAAATTCTCCTTCTGCATTCCTCATTAACCACATGGAACAGAATTGTACCTTGGGAATCCCTGAATAAAATATCATTTTCAATTCATTGTCCTGACCTTTTTTTCAAGTGATTTCTGAGCATTTTGCCCATTTTCTATCCCGCCTCCTTTGTCTGTGGATTATACTGATATTGGGCTTGATGATTCCTGAAATTTAGCCTGTAGTTTATCAAAACAATCATCTTCCATCTCTTTTTTTGGAGAAACCACTGTATCGACCAGCTTTGTGAAATAATCGAGAAAGCAGACAGGGGCCAGGATACACATGTGAGTGTTACACCGTGCCACTGTGACCTTGGGAAAAGTCGTGAGAGGAAAAACAGAAATTATAGGGATAGCGCCTGAAAGATGTGCATTAACAGGGGTTCCCTCACCAAGCTCAAGGAAACTTTTTTCTTTTCTTTTTTTTTTTTCTCTTTCTTTTTCTGCAGGTTAACAGAACAAATTGCAGCTGGAGAAATTAGAGCAAAGGATTCCCTGTCCTTCTGTGGAACTTGCCCCCCCCACACCCCCCTCCTCCACAGCTTGCACTACTATCTTCCTACACCCACCCCCCCAGGGCCAGGAGAGGCCTGCAATGCTGAGGACCGTGATTTACTTCCATTTCTTTATTCCTTTGCTTCATCTTGTGCCCCTGCCAAAGACAAAAAGAAACCATTTGTTAGATTAAAGATCACAGATTTCATAGATTTCACGAGGAATATTTTTTAATAGACATTTAAACAACTCTTAACCCTCAAACAAGCCTAGGAATATCTTCCTTGACTACATCAAAGGGCTTTGGATATTTGAGCTGTAATTGCTGGCACAGGGTTATCTTTAAAGAGCACATAAATCACTGCTAATAAATGTATGCCACGTTGACAACTTGCTTCTCCTAATGGGGATGATGAACTCAACTCTTCAAAGTATTCTTTGAAAAACCTAATCTTGAATTGACGTGTCCTCCCTTCAAGGATTCATTCATACATTCTAGTCTCCAGGGCTCAACACAGGAATAATAACAATTTACACAATGCTGATTTGCAAAAGTCATTGATGGCTATCCCACCACTGTGAGATCTTATTAAGTCTCTGCTGTGTTCCCCACTTGTGAGAGGACTCTAAGAAGATACATGCCTTAGATATTCTTTATTTTTTTTAGATTTTAGAAGATGAGTTATAATCCTCATAGAGTGAAATGCATAGATCTTAAGCATACTTCAGTCTGTTTTGAACAAAGGCATTCATTTAACCCATACCACTATCAAGATATAAAACATTGCCATTTCCTCAAAAGTTCACTTTCCAACTATTAACTCCTGCTGGAACCAGCAATTGATCTGATTTCTATCACCATAAATTACTACATGTCTACACAGAAGAACTGAAGCAAATGATCTCTGAGTTAATTTTCTACCTGGTGTTCCCATGAATCTTTTAAAAAAGTACACTTTGAGGTGTGTATATGTATATAAAATCAGTATCATGCTTGTTGCACACTGCATTTAAAACAGACAAAAGCAGATAAGAAGAAAAAATACTACATACCCTCAATAGGTGATAACTTCTGTAGTTAATATTATATTTTCCTTATAGTATTTTTCTAAATATACATAGAAACACAATTATAAATTTTAATTTTAAAAATGAAGATTGTGGGGATCCCTGGGTGGCTCAGTGGTTTGGGGCCTGCCTTTGGCCCAGGGCGCGATTGTGGAGTCCCGGGATCGAGTCCTGCGTCGGGCTCCCGGCATGGAGCCTGCATCTCTCTCTGCCTGTGTCTCTGCCTCTCTCTCTCTCTCTCTCTCTCTCTCTGTCTATCATGAATAAATATATAAAATCTTAAAAAAATAAAAATAAAAATGAAAATTGTGAATGTAAAGAAACTTACAAACAGTATAACATACCTAGAATATATTCCCTATCCAGATTTAATATGTGCTAATATTTTTCAAGTTTCCCTGCAATCTTTATTTTACTTTTCTAAAATAAAAGACTAGAAGTAAAGTATATATGGATAAGTGTATTTAATTCACAGATAAGCTAAAACTGTTCCTTTTCCTTCCCAGAGATTACCAAATCCTGACATCAGTGTAAAACATGTTTCTAGTTTTACACAAATATATATTCACCAATCCACACATAATAGAAAATATGTAGTATTACTTTATGTATTATAAAATGCACATAAATAGTAATTTCCTGTTTTTAGTCACCCACTAATTATTACTATAAATTTATAGTCAATATATATTTTGATTTGCCTTGGTGTTTACCATTTTCCTTGGCTCACAATTGTTTCCTGCAACTTACTTTTCCTTTGGATTCAGTTTTCTTACTGATGTGCATCCTTTAGTAGCTTTTATTTTTTTTATTTTTATTTTTTTTCACGTTATAAACCAGCCAGTTTATTATTTTGTAGTAAGGTGGATAACTTTTACCATGCAGATTGATGTACCTATATCAGCATGAACGGTGCATGTTCTTCCCAAAGCAGTTACATGGAAAACCAAGTTATTATCAAGATACTTGGGAGTATGAAATCCAAACAAGGGGAGGCCAATCTTAAAACCTACACTTGCCCCCTTTAGTAGCTTTTAAAGAAAGGGTATGTGAGTAGCAAACTTTTATACTGAAAAATGGCAGTTACTATCTTCTTACATGATAGTGAACCTCATATAGAACTCTATACTAATTGCTTTTATTCATGTTTTGAAAACTCAGAATTATTCCACCATCTTCTGAACTAAATTGTTGATGTTGCAAAGTCTGCTGTGTACATCATAATTATTTCTTTATAGGTTAACTCTCCTTTCCCTGTAATTGTTTTACTTTATTTCTCATTGTCTCTAGTGTTCTGCAATGCCTGTGTGGGGGTTTATTTTCAACATGTCCTTCTTGTGACTTATTATTCTTCTTTTAACTAAAAACTAATGACTTCTATCAATTTCTGATAAGTCCTCGGACGTTATCTTTCAAATACTATCAACTATCTCTTTTTAGAACTTTTATTGAAGATAAACGCCTTGGTCATTCTCCTTCTAGCCCTCACGTCTCCTCATATATCATTCATATCACTATATATTTATTTGCTTTTTCCAAATTGTTCTTAATTTTTCACACTGTTGTCCTTTACTTACAGTTTTATATTGGCTTTTTGTCTTTTTTGTCATGTAAGTGTACTTATTCCATAAAATCTTAAGAATTTTCTACTCAAGTTTTCAGAATGCGAATCATCCTGTCATTTTACCCACTGATACTCACTCATGGTGGATCACATCCTTGTGTGTTTTGTAAGTCTTAAAATTGTGAATTCATCTTCAGAGAATTGCTTTTCTTCTGCAGGAATTCCAAGTGATCAGTTCACATTTCTATTTGTTATCTATAGCAGGGATAATGCTGCCCTATAATCAGCTATTAGATATACTTCTCATTCTGTTTATTGTTGTCTGACTTTGGGTGGCCTAAGTTTATGTATCAAATTCATGGTGCTTTTGTGTTTTCTACTTCATTGGAACGTTTTTCCTCCTCCAAACAGCACTCTGGGCAGATACAAGTCTCCTGTTAACTTCTTGAGCTGAATCCCAGAATTATCTCTGCAGAGATATTAGTTCTAACATCTTTTGTTGAGTGGCTTCAGGTCTCCAGTGGGCATTAGAATGCAAATATCTAGCCACAGGTCATATCTCTGCATCAACAACCAAACTGCAGCCCTTAGGACCAGCGCATGCATCTTCAGCTTACCACACTAGTGCTTTCGTTTTCAGATTCCTCTTTATTTCTGGCACTTTGTTTTCATGTCAGTTGAGCTATGTATTTAAGGATTTTTTGTTATAAGTTATCTCTCATTTCTAAACATTTGTATTGGGAAATGTTCTGCATTATCCTATCTTTTCAGTTACCTGTTGCTACATAACAATCCCCCCTCCAAACTTAATGGCTAAAAACATCATGGTTCACTATTTTGTATAATTCTGTAATCTGATGTGGGCTCAGCTGGGCAGTTTATCTGCTCCAGATGGTATCCACTGGGGCCAGAACATCCACAATGGCCTCTCAGTTTTCAGAACCTCTCTCCATGGAGCCTTCCTCATTTTATACTAGCGCTTGGGCTTCTTGCAGGATAAATTCCAAAAGCAAGCATTCTGAGAGCATAAAAATGCAAGTTACAATGCCTCTTAAAGTGGATCTTCTGCCATGTTTCTCTAGAACCAAAGATTCAAGTTCTATAACTACATTTACATGTCCTCAAATACCTGTTGAAAAATTATTTACATTTACAAAGTGTTCTATTGATTTATTGAATCATTCCCCTATTGCCATTTATGATATTCCTGATTTTTTACAATTGTAAATTATAAAACACAAGTATTCTTGCATTGTATCTTCCAATATTCTTGCATTATATCACAAAATGCATTATATCTTGCATTATAATTGCATTATATATTATATTCTTGCAATATATATTATATCTATAATTATAATTCTATTTCACTGTATTTCTTTAATTTCTTGAAGGTATGATGCACAGAACTAAAGGTTCCTTTTTCCTTTTAAACTACCATATAACCTCTACAAACTCAACTGTGTAAATATTTCTGTGGGAGTCACTAAAATTCCTTGGGTCACACTGTTTTCTATGACAAAGGTGTCTAGAAACTCACTGTTTTTTAGGGAGCAGTATGGTGTCATTAAATAATTTTGTCCTGGAAGTGTTTGAACTTCCATTGATCAGCCAAGTGACCCTATGCAAGTCACTTCTTCTTGGAATTGAGTTTCCTCAAACTAGTCTTGAACTTTAAGTTTTGACAACTTACTCATTTGGGTAAAGGTCTTTATTCATGTTTATGATCAAGGAAAATATTTTGACATTAACCAAGGAAAACATTTATCTGGGTACTTTATTCAGATATTGATCATACAAGAAAATAATAGTGTCTGTAAGAAAAATTCTAGACAAGAAGTCTATAGTTTGTTGGCAATAAAAGGGCAAAAGGTAGGGCAACACTGAGGAACTTGCATTTAAATTGTTCAGGTTTAGTCTCACTTCATTACTTTTTAATGGAAACTTCTCTACCATGTCATTTCTGCAGCTTAGCAGGATAATTTTAAATACATGAACAAGGTTAAAGAAAGAAGAAGAAACACTTATAAGACCATATTTGCATGAGTTTTATTTTTTAGCAGTCCTATGCTATATGTGTTACACAAATGCTATTATATTTAGTTTTTTTTAAAGATTTTATTTATTTATTCATAGAGACACACACAGAGAGGCAGAGACACAGGCAGAGGGAGAAGTGGGCTCCATGCAGGGAGCCTGACATGGGACCCAATCCCGGGTCTCCAGGATCAGGCCCCAGGCTGCAGGCGGCGCTAAACCACTGCGCCACTGAGACTGCCCTGTATTTAGTTTTAAATGATGTTCAACACCATGATGGGAAGGACAGATGCCTCCTTTCATATATTCTCAAGCTTCATTCTGCTGTGATGCTGGAGCTCAAGAGTCTGGTGCAACATGGTCTTCTGAGTGAGTGCACAGACCTACTGAGAAGAGGTAGGGAGTCCAGGAAGGTGCTGAGAGGCAATGGTGCTAGCACAATTGTTTCTTAGAGCAGATGAGCCACAATTAGTCTATCCCACCAGTTTCTTTTCAGTTAGTATTTTCAGCTAGGAGTTGGAATAGTGAGCTTGACCTCTCTCTAATTCTTCTCACCAGCCCTCAAGATATGGAAAAGGGTTATAGACCGCTCATCATTTTAGATAAATTTCAGGCTGCTGTGAGATTTAGAACATTGGTTTGGAAAGTCTCTTAACCATGATCTGACCCAGACTATGATTTTCTTGGGGAGTTCCCTGAGGCTCATTCAACTCAACAAACCCTGTGCAGACACACAGGTCCACTGGTCATAGTGTGACAAGATAGGACACAAGTCAGGCTTCTTTCTGCCTAAACGCACTCAAGTGCTTTTCCACACTCTCCAGGGCAGAGATTTAGTGTTATGCTTAAAAACAGATATACTAAGCAACTCAGCAGGTAGCTTCTGGAAAAGCAATGCTTCAGAATCAGCTTGGGGTTGCTGAAATAATTTGATCCCTCCAGGAGGCCAGGGGGTTAGATGGATGGAAACATTTTTTTCCATTGTCAAAACTCAGAAAACCAGGGAATTGCACATTTGAATATGCTGTGGCTTATCTTTTTCCCTTAAGGGATGGTAGGTTTCTTGGGGTTATCCTTGCTCCTTCCACTGTGTCATTTGGTATAAAGATTTTTAAAGTTTAGCCCAAGCCATGCTGTGGGACTTGGCAGGACCTAGGGAAATCCAATATGTCATTTACAAACACTTCCCATGGCTGGTTTAATCAATTGAAAATCCCACTACAGGGCGACTTACCTATTAGTTAATCTTCTGGCTGACTCTCTGTTGGGTCATTTACACTGTCAACCTGACTATTCATTTCAACTGTAACCAGAAAGGAAAACAAAAAAGGTTAAATCTTTATTAAACCCAAATCTGGGGTGCCTGACTCGCTCAGTCAGTTAAGTATCTGCCTTTGGCTCGGGTCATGATTCCAGGGTCCTGAGATTGAGCCCCGAGTTGGGCTCCCTGCTCAGTGGGGAGCCTGCTTCTCCTTTGCCCCTTGTTTCTGCTCTCTCTCTTTCAAATAAATAAATAAATAAATAAATAAATAAAATCTCTAGAAAAAAAACTACCCAAATCTCTTGAAATGGTCTGTGACATTAAAATGGTCTGTGAGTGGTTACATTCCTGATCTCCTATCTTATGCCTCTTTTCACTTCGTTTTCAATCATTCAGGATTTTGGGGACTAATTCTTGCAGGTTTTTACTGGCAGCGTTCAGGGAGGGCAGAATTGCCTCTTAAGGATCTGTAGAAGCTGAGTTGTCATTTAGTACCAGATTTTTGGGTTGACATTTTAGGTGTATTTATTACCATCCTGAGGTAAATTCAAAGGCCTTAATAGATGTTTAAGAAAATAAAAAGAAAACAAAGCAAAACAGATTACTGACATGCAGAGAGGTCAGCAGCTTGCTCTAAAATGGCAGTGTCAGTAGGCCTGTTTGGTTTGCTAAGTTTTCAAGTCTGAATTTCAAAACAGACCCTGCAAACTTGCCAATGGGTGCAGCAGCAGTGGATGCCCTGCAATAGAAAAGCAAAACCTCTAACCGGGTCACACAGCAATGATGATATGTGTGCTTTTACTTTAACTGTGTGTATTGTTCTATGGGATCATTTGCATAAAAATAGAATGCGTAATTAATGCTATTGTCCAGAAGTATTCCAGAGCAGGCATAGCAGGCTGGAAATTTTCAAGGGTCAGTAGGTTCAATTAGATGGATATTTTTAAAGCACAAAGCGCATACTATAAATGGGGAGACAATATACAAATGGACAATGGCCAGACCATATATAACAATATAACTGATGAAAAACCTCTGCAGCAACCAGCCTGGGCAACCCAACTGCAGCCTCTGCAGCAATCAGCTTAGGATGGTCAGGACTTGGGCATTGACTGCCAGCTTCACTATAGCCTGCCCCATGATCCCAACACAGGACCAAACAGGGAAAGCCAAATATGTTCCCAAACCAATCACCCACTTCTAGTTTGTCCAAATCTAGCTTCCCCATGCCAATGATCTCCAGTCAGAGGATGTCTGAAATCTTTCTTAACTATAAAGGCTTCCTACTTCCCTGCCTGCCTTTGAGTCCACCAACACAAGTCATAATGGCAGACACCCTGGGCTATATTAAGCTGAATAACCTCTGCTTGTTCCTGTTCGGGTAGTCTCCATTTATTTGCACAAAATCAACAGTCCAAAGCTCTTTCTCTCAAATAGGAAAACTCGATTAAAGTAAAATAGTGGCAAATGCCGGTTTTCACACTCCAAAGAGGCTTGAAAGAGGGAAAAACATTGAAGGGCATACCACCTAACTTTCTCAAGGAGGAAGGTTTTAAAGCAGTTCTCTGTTCCACCTGCAAACCATCCGGGGTTTTTAATGATGTGTGAGCTTATTCTAAACCCCGGGTATAAACTGGCCAGATGCAGCAATGCTACCTATATAAGGAGAATAATGCATGTACTTTCTATCCTGGTCTATGAAATTGTTGTAGGGTCAGCCATCTTAGTGAGGGAGCATGCAGAATAAAATATAGGAGAGCTTTTCTTCTATGTTTCTTCTTCCAACCCAAGGGTCACTGGTTCCAAAACCTATTAACAAATGTCAATATAAAAAGCATCCTATGATCAAATAAGTTTGGGAAAGGCAACAGTAAACCATGTTGATAAATTTCTTTACAGCTGAGCTATACAGGGGCAAGGGTATATTAACATTCCTCAGGCTCAGAGTATTCAGATGCCTTTAAAATAAGATGTGAATAAAGGGAGACTTTTTTGTAAACTGATTGCTAAGGTGGTTTTAAAGATCCACTATGTTTTTGGCTAAGCCATCTGAAGTGATGTAATGAGGTAAAGGGATGAAGGTCCAAGATAATCTTAGCCCAAAACCAAGCCAGGGCTCTCTTGAATGTTTCCTGGAGCCCCTATAGAGCAGGGATAACTTTGGGCCAGTACTTTTTTCAGAAGCAAGCGATATTCCCATAATATTCTCCAGCTGGACTTCAGTCCTGTTTACCCTTGGAATTATCCACTACGGCCTCCATATTACAAACTGTGATCAACCTGAGGCATATAGTGTTCTAAAACAGCTAGCATCATTTTTTTCCCCAAAGGCTGCCAATTTTATTAGTTCCTAGTAGAACATGGTTTTTGAACTTTACCTTGTTCTAACTGAATATGTTGCCGCATAGAATAGGTAGCTCCCCTAATCCTAGATTACACACAGAATATGTGTCAGATTTGTAGTTTACATGAGCTCAAATAGCTCAGAACTTTACCATCAAGACTTGGAGAGTTTTCTGCATAGCCAGAGCCTTCGCTTTGCACAGGAACTCTAGGTGTGTCCTCGCCTTGAGCTGAAAGGAAGAAGATAGTCCTTGATTAATAGAGAATTAGAACAGCCTGACTGCCAATTGTTCTGTCACCCTCCATTGCCCTCTTAAATTTAAAAATACTCCTGGGATTCAACTTCTTTTGCAGAAAAGGTTAAGGGAGGAAATAGTGGGTTGAATTGCCTGAATTCTTTAGTGCTGTCATCTAAATTCTCTTTAATTTGTGAGGTAATCGCATACATACATACACAATTTCTCAAATTAAAAATCTGGTAGCATGAAAGCGGAGAAACTCAGTTTAATCAGAACAACATACAATTTAAATTTAGGGAAGTGTGTGTGTGTGTGTGTGTGTGTGTGTGTGTGAGACAGAGAGAGAGAGAGAGAGAGTGAGAGAGAGAGAGTTTATGTAGCTTAATCTTTGAAAGGGGAAAAAAGAAAACCTGTTTTGCTTTAGGCATGTCTGAAAGCTGAAAAATTCATTTTCCTAGCAGTGAGGGTTTTTTTGTTTAAATACAAAATGAATAGCTTAGATGCTTTCCTAGGAGACAGTCTCAAACGCTGCCATTTTGAATTGCTGGGAATCAAGTCTTTAGTTAATTTTCATTGTGATTGATCTCTATTCTGCACAGCTTCAGAGGGTGTGTCATCCATTTGCTGTGGCTGAAACTATACAACATGCTTAAATGTAGTAGTAAGTGGATTGTTTTCTCTTATTGTGAGAAATTTTCCAGATAGCCTAAAGGACAATAGTATCTTACATCTTAGTTAAAAATCTATTATGTTTTCACAGCTTTAAGGCCAAGGGTATTGAGAAGTACAGATACAGAAAAAGCTCTGGAAATCCATAATTTCAAAATTTTTATTATTTCTATACTTTTTTAAAGCAGAAAGTTGAATTCATTTTCATTACATGAGTACTTATTGAGCTCAGTGTATGTTAAATTTGGTGTGCCTATTAGCGAGCATGAAGCAGGGATGGTAAAGGTACAGTTTGTAATCTCTTCAAAGGAAGATATCTTCAAAGAAGAACTTGCAGTCTTGGTAATGATTTACTGAAGCTGACAATCATGAAGTATGACACAAAGATGACCAATCTCTGAGCCCCGGTGGATGGATGGTAGGGTCAGTACTTGAAGACATACAAAACAAGCAGAATGGGGGAAGGTGAGAAAGCCATTTTAGATGTGAAGTCTGAAGTACACGGCCATATAAGTGGAGATGCCAAATAAGCTTTTGCATCCAGTCCTGAGGAGGAGGATTGTGAGTAGGCATGTGCATATTTGCAAGATGTCAATGTAGAAATAACATTGATGGAATGAAGTTAGATGAGAGAAGTCAGGAAAAGGATAACAGAAGAAAAAAAAAGACAGATCCCAAACCTTCAATGTGAAAGTAACTATACCCATAAGTTTTCATTAGTTCCTGAGGATGATGTTGGGAAAGGGGAAACAAAACTTGAACCTTCCAACTTAAAACCATACCATATCCTTTCTCACTCCACCAATTCTAAAAAGTGAGCCATTTTCAGTTTCTCATCAACACATTCCTGTAGGCACAATTACAGAAGAAATCATTGATTGATTTCTCTAAGCCTCAGAGCAGGAAATCTTGGTTCATTATGCTTCAAAATAGAATAAGGAAAAAATGGAAACATTTGATTTTATACAGACATAGTAAACTTTTGGATGGAAAAAATACCATAAGAAATATTTAGAAGAAAAATATTATAAATTGAGGAAAAATATTCCTTTTATCATAGACAAAGGGTTTATATCTTTAATACATGAAGAACTTCTAAAAATAGAGATCAAGAAGATCAGAATCTGGATAGAAAGTTGAAATTTAACAGGCAGTTCATTAAAAAAATAAAATAAAAACAGCCCATAGTCCTGTGAAAGATGATTTACTTTGCTCATAATAAAAGAAGTGCAAATTGAAATTACACTGAGAAAGAGGTTTCAGCCTAAGGTGAATTATCATGATATAGACTAACCCTCCTACCAATAACAGTTAAAAACACTGGAGAGATTATTTAAGAAACCATTTTTACTCAGTAGCAAGCTATCAATATAACACAAGCTTGAGGAGGTTGTGTTAAAACCTGTTAAAATGGAGAGCCTAGCATTCCACATGTGCCAACAAGTTGAACAGAGCCTCCAGATGCCTTATGAGGCCTGGGGGATGCGGAAGGGCAAAACTTGGAGATCAGAGCTAACCAGGGAAGAGGTGCCCGGAAAAGTACTTCAGGTCTTCTGTGGGCCACCTGAAGGCTTATATTCTGGGGGCAAAGATGAACTTGATATAGACCAGCTCTTAAAAAACTGAAGTCCAACTTTTAATCAATTCAATTCCTGATTATATGGCAGAGCTCTGCCTCAATCCCACTGACCTGTCAGAAGCAAAAATGTGATAAAACCACCCAGAGCTTCAAGCTATCTCTACAATTATTCACACACAGGATCCAGTATTCAATAAAAAAATTTCCTGGCATTCCAGAAGAATAAGAACAAATCACTGAAAACCAAGAAAATAAGACAACATATAGATACATGTTAGAGATCTACATATCATAGACACACTTTTAAAATAATGATTAATGTATTTTAGAATTAGATGCCAATTTGGAGAATTTCCACCGCAAAGAAGTTTATCAGATAACTAGACACTATTTAAAATGTCAGATGTGAAGTCCAGAACTGGAAAATATCTTATAATTGAAGTTATTAATTCAGTAGGTGAATTTGGCAGCCACTACACATAGCCAAAGAAGGGACTTGTAAACTGAAAGCTAGATTAGAAGAAAATATAAAGTACAGATGAAAAATACAGAAAAAAGTTAGTAGACATATGAGATGGGGTCTATCCTATGTGTAAAGTGGCAAAAGCAATTTTTAAGATATAATGGCTAATTTCCCCAAACTAATGGGATATCAAGTCACTGTTTTAAAAGTGTTATGATCGCTAGGCAGAGTGAATGCCAAGCAAACCTCAATCAGGCCAGTCATCATAAAACTGCTGATAACCAAGGTTAAAGAAAAAGTATAAAATGATCTAGTGTATAAGAATCCATTAACATCAAAATAGCACCAATAGGACTTACAGATGCCTTCTCAGCAAAAATAATCGAAGGCAGAAACAATGCAATGGCATCTTCGAAAGTGCCAAATGAATGATTACCTGTGCAAAATTTCACAGCAAACAAAAGTGTCTTTCAAATTTGAATTTGAAATAAAATAATTTTAGGGGAAAAGAATTAGAATTGGTTCAGGAACAAAACAATAAACCTACTTGAAGGAACAGTTTTCACCATCTTCAAAAATCAGTTCCAGGGAGATTTCGGAACTAAGTATGAAAAGTAACTTGGAAAAAGACCTTCACATCATTAGGCAAAAATTTCTTACACAGGAAAAGCAAAACAATAACCTTCTGGGGAAAGACTGATAATCTGGACAACACTAAAATTAGCATCATTAGTTTATGGATACACACCATTAAGAGAGTAAAAAGTAAGCCAGAGTGGAAGAAGATATTTGTAATATTATCAAATATTATTTGATATTTGATATCAAATATCACTGACTCCTGCACTGAATAAAAAGAAATAAATATGCAAAACAACAGAGAACAGACAGAGAACCCAATGGAAAATGGGCAAGACAGAAACAAGTATGTTATGAGAGAATATCCTGTTAGTCACTTCATTTTTTTGAATGACTCTGGCCAAAGCTCAGCATTTAAAAGCCTTGGCTTTTTCACTATTAGAGTGGCTTCAGAATGTTCTCATTCCTTGTCTAACTTATAAAATGTTCTAACTCCTCATTTAACTCACTGAGACACCATCAGAACTAATTAACACATAACATTATTGTTATTTTTCATAAGAAATGATTACCCTGAAAGGGAAATTAATTGACCTGACACGAAACATTACTTCCTTGACTTTCCCTTCAGGGTTGTTATTTGTAATGGGATCTAAAGGTACCTGTGGCTGATTCTTCTGTGACATCTCTTTCAAGGTCATTACTATCAATGATAACAACCCTTTGGTGATACTACTCTGGAGAACCCCTGTGGCATCATGGACAACTTTTGATCTAATAGGCAGGATGCTAGTCAATGAAACAATGCTCAAGGAAAATGAAGGCACATAGGAAACACTTTCAAGAACTAGGTGAATGAGAAAGGAAGACGTCGAAGAAAGCAAAACCCAAAAGGCAGATCAAAAAATAGTGAGCATTTGAGGTGGTTGCCTTATGTTTTATCTTTTCAACCTTATTGTTTTGTAATACAAAACGTCCATATGAGAAACCTCAGATTAGGTCACCATATTGGCACAGATCAGCAGGAGATGTGATGGCAGGTTTGAGACCCGTGACACAGAGAGATAAAACCAGAAATCAAAATTGTAGCCCTGTATATGGCTGCACTCCAGGAGCAGAGGGAAGCATTAGCTATTAGATCTGCTTCCAAAGACACTAGAGGTATGTCTGATAGACATTATTAATTTATTTAACATCATGAGTATGCAGGATATGTGCATATGGCATGAACATATGACTGTGTGCGGTGCGTGGTTCATGTGTTTGTGTGTGTGCGTATGTGCATGCATGCATGTGTGCATGCATGTGTGTGATGTGTTTGGGAAGAGGGAGAGGAATGACAGACATTTGTTACTCTGACGTGTGTGGTGTGGAACTGGTATTATCCTATCAGCTCTTACCCTCCTGGGCAATGCAACTGAATGCCCTGGGGAAATGAATCCATTTCATGTAGACAACAGAATCTGATCAAAATAAAAATTGCCTCTAGAGCTTGTTTATTCCAGTTTGCAGGTCCCTCCCCCCACTTTGATTGCTACTGCTTGGAACACAAACAGGAGGTACATTTCAGGGCTCCTAGCAGGAGATGAAAGATGCTAAAATAGAAAGTGTCTGGGACATTCAGTACTTTTTTCACTTTCAATTACCAACAGCAACTGTCCTCCTCAAAGCCTTGATTATGGTAACCTTTTGTAGGTCAGTTGTATTACATAAAAAGTAATAAATTAAACAGGTCTCATCATAAAGAAAAGCTACTTAGATGCTCATAGAATGCAGTTAAACAGATTTTTAATACATAAACATGGAGAGATGTTGGAGGATCCTTCAAATTTTTCTTTTGAGATTAGTGTTGACAAATAAACTCCATGCAATATTTCAAATGACAAATAATTATTTCTCAGAGTATATAGTTGCATAGGTGTTATAACAGCTATCGCGAGCAGGGCCTGTCTGGATTTAAAGTGGTATTCTTGAACCGTCTTGATTTTTGCCTTATCTATCTTCTAGCTTCACTATTAATGTGGTGGATTTGATAATTACACAGAAATGTTCACTTCCTATTTTCTACCACCATGGGAGTCTATGTCACTATCCCTTGACATTGGACTTGGCCATGGAATTTGCTTTGGCCAATGGAATAGTAGCAGAAGTGAGTCAAACAGAGGGTTGAAATACATTTGTAGAGTTGGGGATGGGCCTCTTGTGTGCCTGCCTTTTACCTCAAGAGGAACATGCTTTAGGGAGCAGTTGATCCAAGGAGAGAATGACCTGGATTCAACTAACAGCCTGGTTTCCTTCCTAACCCAGACTAAATGTAGTTGATTCTCATATCCATGAACCAAAGATAGCTAGTTATATTCTAAGCCCATGAGATTGAAGATGGCTTGCTAAGCCACATTATTGTGATGATAGTTACCACTCTTAATAATACATTTTAATCAACTCAGTCCTGACATTGCTTTTTAATTTTGTCCCATAGCAATCATAGCTACAAAGTCATGAGTTTGATCTGTGCTTAGGCTTTGTTTTTAAACATATGCTAATTCTTTAATTAATTAATTAATATTAATTAAATTAACTAATTTGTTAAAGATGTGTTCTTGTGGGGAGATTTCTGTATTGATTTTTTGGAACGTGGTCTGCCCATTAGATCATCAGTTCAGTTTTCCCTTCATTTTAGAGAATTTTTTTTCTTCTATATGTTGACTTCTAAATTTCAGAAACAGAACCAACTGTTCCCACATAGAACAATTTATTCCTTCTCTCTTCTATATATATCATCTTTTCTCAAATTGTTTTAGAGTTTCTGTGTTCTTTTTCACTGTGATAATCTCAAGCCTTTTTTCTTTGTCAGTAACTTTGTCTTTGCTGTTCTTAATTGATTTATTTTCCTAATGGTTGAAAATGTGTCTCTGTCATGACTACATTTCAGATCATTATGTCATTTATCACCTTAACTTCAAGATCTTTAATGTTCTTTTAAATTCTTTTATAGCTATTGTAGGGAATTTTAAGCTTTGTCTGGGGTTATGTTCTCTTCCACAATAGCTTCTTCGTCTGTGTTTTGCTGACTTGTATGCTCACTGGCTTCATTCCTTCCTCCTCTGTCAAGGGGCAAGACGTGTGATACGTATTCATTAGCATGTTTCTTCTTTCTCAAAGTATCTGTGGCCTGTTGGTCCTCCACGAGCTACCAAGAAGGGTGTTTTCTTTTGAGGATTTTCTTTAGGAGAGGTAAAGTAGCCAGAGCTATTTACCACATTAGTTGTACTGGATTTCTTAAGTGAGAGAGACAGACAGACAGACAGAGATGGACCTCTTGGAGCAGGGATCAATTCTAGGACCCTGAGATTGCTACCTGAGTAGAAGTCAGATGCTTAACCAACTGAGCCACACAGGTGCCCCAAGATCTTGCCTTGTTGGTTTTCTCTTTTGTTTTCTATCTAGTGAAATTCCTGGTTTTTGCTAGAGGTAACTAGTTCTAGGCATTTGTTATTGGTCTGCTTTTCCTCTTCCATTTTACTCCCAGCAGGAGATAATTGAAATGTAGAATTACAGAGGGTTTTCCTGTCTCTTGGGGAAGGGAGAAATAAAAGGTGTTCATGGCTGACTGTATACTTTTGTGGAAATTTCTTTGAGCTGCTCCTCTCCCAGTTGGAGAGGCAAATGGTAGCTAGCAAGGTCCTATTCAGTGTTATTTCTGAGCATAGTAGATTTAGGGGGTAGGCTGGGCAACACCAGTCTCATGCTTTCAGCATTTCTGGAAATGTACCTTTTCTTTTGATGGCTACCAGCCCATTCTTCTGTCAGATTATTGTTTTTGTTGGTGTTCTTCGTTTGCTTGTTTTATGTATCTCTTTTCATGTTACTATTTGAAGGAGTGAGGTTTGAAATCTGACTTCCCACCATCATCTTAAACCCAAGACCAGGTGTACAAAGTGTTTTGGTTAGTGTGATTGTATATTCCCAACATGTGTCACACACACTTAACCTTTGTCAGCAGCTGGCTTTAGGAATATTCATCAAATGATTGTTCTGATGGTAGACTCGATGTTATAGCCTGAAAGTTCGTATTCCTCCAAATTCCTGTGTTAGAGCTCCAATCCACAATGTAACTATATTTGAAGATGGGGCCTTTATGGAGATAACTATGGTTAAATGAGGTCATAATGTTGAGGCCCTAATCTGATAGGGCTGTGGCCTGAGAAAGAGAGAGAGAGAGAGAAAGAAGAGAGAGCTGTCACATGAGGAGACATTGAGTAGGAGGCCATGTATAGGCCAGAAAGAGCTCCCACGTGAAATCAAATTGGTCAACATCTTGAACTTGGGACTTCCCAGCCTCTAGAACTCTAAGAAAATTTGTATTATTTATCGATGGTACTTTGTTATGGCCACCTGAGCAGACTGATATACTTGATTTCTATTTAGTTCATACTGCTTTGGGACAAAGGTATCATTTGGGACAAATGTATACTCTGTCCCCTACCTAGTGTACATTCTCCTCAAAACCTCAGTGCTAAAGCTACTACTTGACCACGCTACCTCTCTTGATCACTTGGACAAACACTGTAGACATATGCCCAGGGCTCCCTCTCCAAAGTCAAATAATAAATGATTAGGCTGACAGGATCAAGCAAGTGGAAAATTCACAAGTTTCAACAAGACACCCTTTCCATGGCAACACACTTCATGTATTAATTGGGAATATTCTACTCTAATCAAAATCAGAAGCTGTCTTTAGTAGGAGATGAAAGGTGGTGGCGGTTGCTGGGGGTAGGCATGAGATCACATTCTTTTATGTTTTAGCTGATGATGTGCCTCCATACAGTCATTTGAGAATGGTTTGGAAATTCATCATTGGTTATTGTTCAAATAACTACTCTACAGAAAAACCCAATATTTAGGAAGAAAAAAAAAGTCCACCAGATATTTCGATGCCTATTATGGGCTGGGAGACAAAATGAATGAGGCATATGGTATGGTTGCCTTCATGAAGTTCACAAGCTAGCTGAGAGACAGACAGAAACAGAGACTGAGAGAGAGAGAGAGGAGAGAGAGAGAGAGAGATTTAACTGCTCACAAGCCAAGTGACATTATTAGCAAGAACTGCAAAGGCACAAAGGAGAGAGTGATTCACCTTTTCTGAATAGGGTGAAGAAAACTCTTCGAGGACAGGCAGATGGCATGGAAGCTGGAGCCAGGTGGCTGGATCAGTTTCAGATCGTTTGCACCCATGCTAAGCATTTGGTTAGGAAGAAATATCTCCTGTCTGTAAAACATCTGAAGGACTCCGCTTTTCACATCTTCCGCCAGAATACCTTAGGCCTGGCCCCTTTTTACTCTTCCTTCAGCTCCACCCCCCGCCCCCACCTTTTCACTCTTCTTCCATTCCCCCACATTCCCCAGGCTGCAAGGCAGTTCAAGTTCCTCTGTGCATGATAGCAACCACTGAAGGCTTCCCAGGCATTGAGCTAGAGGTTGATCACATTCCATAAGCCTGGCTTTTTCTTTCCTTTTCCCAGACCCCAATTAAGCATCTAATTTTTATTCAGCCTCATTATGCATTCCCCACCTTTTCAGAGCCTGGCAGGAATTGAAACTACATGGAGGCCCTTCTCAGCCAGGGGCTGCCAGCACTGGTCTTAGATCAGGGTCTTTCCTGCAGGAATAACACAGATTGAGTGTCTCTCAAACTCCCTCCCCACACCATCACACACCCATCGTGGCTTTTGTTTCTCTACAGAAACCAGATAAATCTGCACACAGCAGGGTCTTAGTGAACACAGAGATATGTATTTCTTCCAGAGGAGTCTTTTGATTCTTTCATTCTAATAGGGTTTTAACTATGTAAGGAGCCACAGTGGGGCAGCTTTGGGCTTTTCAGTGGTTCTTTATGTGGAATCTTTCATAAGGAAGGAACTCACTGCTGGCAATAACCAAAGCTGGATTCTCAGAAACCTCATCATACATTTAAGGTTCCTGAAAGAAAGTGCCTCTGACTGCTTTGGTTGAAATCCTGCACCATTAAGTATATAGCTCTTTAGTCAAAGAATAATTCAATCCTATACATCCTTAATTATAGACTCCTTAATTATTTCCACTAGATTTTGCCCTTTTTGTCTATTCCATTTTCCTAAATAGCACAATTTATTCTGAACATTTAATAAGACCTAGTGTATCACCTTTGTCCATGACCACAGTACTAGAAATCTACACCCAGGAAGAAAGCTGCATCCAAGAAATAAGTAGCAGATTACAGAGCACTGGAGGATAGTTATCAGAGGTCTCTGAAGGATCACCACGTGCATTCAGTTCTGCTACAGTATTTCTATTTCTGGTCTTGGTTCCTCAACATTAATTCTTTTAATTCCCCCTCCCACCCTCCAAAAAAGGATATAATTTTTCCTACTAGGAAAACTTTTCAAACACACCTGGTATTAAACTCTAATCCATTTTCCATTCACAATGCCTTATCACAGATACGTGGATCTTAATCTTTGAGTTTTTTTGGCTTTAACCATGTTTATACTTTCTGAATATTTATCACTACCAGAGCATGCACGCACACACACACACACACACACACACACCCTAAAAGACTGTCCAGGCCACATCCACTAAATATGTAACTAAAATGTTACTGCTATTAAAATCAGCCAGAAGCCTTTTACTAAACAGAATTTAAAGTTGCCTGTGAGAAGTCTATGTTATGTTTGCAAACCTCTTCTGTTTAGGGACTTTATTCTCCTTTTAGGTTGTAACTCTGTTATTTCTTGTTGTCTGAATAGGACTGCATTCCTCAAAGAATAAAAAAGACCCTTGACCATATTCTAGTCCAATCAAACCCTTTCACAGATGTGGACACTGGGTCTCAGAGAAAAGGCATGGTTGCCTCAGGTCACCTGGCTCTGAGGTCAGAATTAAAATTTCTCCTAACTCCACTTTTGGGCTATTTCTAATACTTCATCAAACACTAATGACAATGGCGAGAAAGCTGAAATAAGACTGGAATTTGGGGTGCTAATCCATTTGAAAGCAATGGACTTGAAAGTCTTGCATTCCTAAGATGCTTGGGTGGGAGAAGGTAGCACAAATTTATTCACGATGAAAAGAGTAGGTCCTCATCAGATGCCAGGGACTTCTCTGTGGTCAGTGGCAGCAGGCTCAGTAAAAATGATGGTGTACCAAGGCTCTCCTCTCGTACAGGGTTTTCAGGGCCCTGTAGTATGGGTCATATTTCTCTGCCAGATACTTTAGAGTTAAAGCTTGGTGGTTCGATTATCATTTTAAAGATGGGCTCACTCTGTGTCCTCTTTAATCTGAAAAACCAAGTTAATGTCACTCTGGAACTTCTACCTCTAGGGTTTAAAGTATTTGATGGCTTAGTTTGGAATTCAGGGAAGTGATTCTTTTATTTTATTTTATTTATTTTATTTTATTTTATTTTATTTTATTTTATTTTATTTTTTAAAAAGATTTTATTTATTCATGAAAGACGCAGAGAGAGAGAGAGGCAGAGACACAGGCAGAGGGAGAAGCAGGCTCCATGCAGGGAGCCTGACGTGGGACTCGATCCTGGGACTCCAGGATCACGCCCTGGGCCAAAGGCAGGCACCAAACCACTGAGCCACCCAGAGATTCCCTAGGGAAGTGATTCTAAACATGAGCAGCATAAGGTTTCATGGCTTCCTTGGGCACAAGATGATCTGAGGCCTCTGGTACTAAAGGGGGTGGTCAATCAATGGTGGTTGAGTCTGTGATGTCATCCTCCAGACTTCAGGGGTCTCCCTGGACTTATGCTGTAGCACTAGCCTCTTGAGGTTGACATCACTAGGCTGCCCAGTCCTATTCCTGAACCCCATGGATGCTGAGCCTTTTAACTGGCCTGTTGCTTTACAGCTTGATTGACTCCTAACTGCTGAATTTTGCTTTTTCTTGACTAATGATCTTGACGGAGGCACTCTGGTCTATCCCATAGTCAGAAATGCCTAGCTTGAATTTTGACAACCAAGAGTCCCTAGCCCTCTGACTGCCTTTTTGCCTCTTCTCTCAGACTGTCATAGATACTCCTTCTGTAGTTGTCAAGTTGACTTCATTCCCTGTATGGAAACAGCAACTTCAGTGAGCGAATGGGCTCTGAGGACACCAAATAATGGGCCTTGCACCTGCTTTATCTCTTGACATTTAATCTCTTGTTCTAGGAGACAATTCAGGAAACTCTTTCATAGTAGAAAAAGTAACATCCAGAATTTCCCTTTCAGGCAAAGAAATCTTACTCTTTTTTTTTTTTTTTTTTTTGTGTGTGTGTGTGTTCATGTTATTTTACCAAACTTGAGATCCTGTCACATAACCTCTTCAGCAAGATAACAATTCACCTTTGAGGAGGAGGCAACCCAATTTTGATTTATTGATCTCTGGCCACAATGCTTTTCTTAAAAAAAAAAAAAAAAAAAAAAAAAAGGTGTAGACCAGGCCATATGTGATTGTCAAATAAAAGCTTGAAGACCAGGCTTTTTGAAGGGGAAAAAAACAAAAGCTTAATTTTGTTCAACTTGCAGAATTATATTGACATTTTTTACTTGTAAATTTTTTTTAGAAAGTCTACAATAATGCAGTAAGAAGCAGGAACATTTCCCCTGCCCTGCGGCCCCCTTTGGTAAATGAGAAGAGTTATACTAAAAGCTGCCCTCCAATTTCAGATTTCTGGTTTTGTTACATTTAATCCAGTTGCTATTTGGCTGATTTCAAGAGAATATTGATTATTTGTGTGGTTGTAAACCTTGGAGAAGGAAAGAAGATGGGTTCTCATATACCATTTACTGTGTCTTCCATTACAAAGAAACTTCTATGAGAATTGTGGTGGTGTGGTTGTGTATGTTGGGGAAAAGTGGAAGGTGCCCCTTAAGGTTTTATTATTCTTTTTTTTTAAATTTTATTTATTTATGAAAGACGCACAGAGAGAGGCAGAGACATAGGCAGAGGGAGAAGCAGGCACCCTGTGGGGAACCTGAAGCGGGACTCAATCCTAGGACCCTGGGATCATGCCCTGAGCCAATGGCAGATACTCAACCACTGAGCCACCCTTCTACCCCCTTTCAGGTTTTAGTATGCAGGAATTGCATCTACCTTGTAGCTATATTGCTACTACTGTATTACCTTGATTTGAGGACATGTTTTTTTCCCCCTACATTTTAACATATGGGGAGTTGAGATGAATAATCAATAGGACTACAATTGCTGTTAACCTGGATTGAAGCCAAGTTCAGACAGAGGATTTACATTTACTGGTTAGTCACTGGACAACGTTACCAACCAGAAATCAGTTAAATTAAATTCCCTGCCTGTGGTTTCTGTGGACTGCACTGGGTTATGAATTCAGGACACAAACCTGTGGGATTAGTACCAGTTTGTGACTCAAGTTCTTATGGGAGACTTTTTTTAAAAATCCACTTCCATCGATGTCATAGGTAAGATACCCAAGTTTCTTGACTTTTTGGAGCAGTTCTTGGTGCCTGGGCCATCCTCCCGAGGCCACCTCTGAGAGTTCTGCAGTTAACATAGTAACCCTGGGTACTTGGACAGATTCCCCTCTTTGAAGCATCTCTCTGCTTCTCCACTCGCAGTGCTCGGGTGACTTGCTCAGCCTGGGGAAAAGGGCAGTCCAGGAGTCCTGTGCATATGGAAGTTTGAGGATCATTTGCTTATTAACTTCTTTTCAGGGCAGCCCCAGTGGCTCAGCAGTTTAGCACCGCCTACAGCCTAGGGCGTGATCCTGGAGACCCAGGATCGAGTCCCACTTCGGGTTCCCTGCATGGAGCCTGCTTCTCGCTCTGCCTGTGTCTCTGACTCTTTCTCTCTCTCTGTGTCTCTCATGAATAAATAAATAAAATCTTTAAAAAAATAGCTTCTTTTCACTAAAAAGTGCTGGGGATCTAATAACGCCAGGGGTGGCCCTCAATCCATGAAGGAAGGGAGCTGTTCAGTAATGCCCCAGCTTCCCTAGCCTTCCATGCAGCGATTCTATGATGTGGTCTACACAGGTCTTCACTCCTCAGTGGAGACCAAGTCCATTTTCTTATAGTAGTAATCTGCTCATGACTGATACTTCATAGGTCCCTTCCCTTCTGTCTCATTTCCCTACTCTTCACTTGTGCTTCTAGGGACCATCTCTCAAATAAACTACCTGCACCAAGGTCTGGCTCAGGATCTGCTTTTGGAGGAACACAAATTAAGGCACTGTCCCCATTTCTCCTTTGACCTCATCGAAGGGCATAGCTCTTTGTTGTCTTATACTGAATTCTCCATTGGGGGATTTTTTTTTTTTCTTACTTGGTGATAGTTAATGGGAGAGTAATTCTTATAACAAGGTATCTTAATTTTGATGATATATTATTAAATAAAAATGAAACTCTGCTGGGGTAACATAAACACAATGAATATGCAAAGTGAGTCATTAGCTGATCCCCCACCCCCCAAATTGGTATGAAGCTTTAAACAGTTATGAAATATTCTGTCCACCCTGATCCAACAAAGCTGAGTCAGCACATAAGATGTGTTATGCTATGGGTCTCAGGTCTTATCACACGGTTCTAAAAATCATTATAGGAGATAATGGTCATCAAACCGTTGTATTCGAGTGGCAATATTACCCTTTGGAAAAGCTATATGTTTTTTCAGATTTCTCATAGGTGACATAGAAGTTGATGAGCTAATGGTAGCACCAGTGATTCACTTGAGGTTTTCAGAATGTGGTCGATGGACCATCCGCTGTAGACTTACTTGGAGATTATCATAAAATGCACATTTCTAGGCTTCTTATCAAATCTATTGGATAGGAATCTGGCTGGTGGGGCCTGGTAATCTGCACTTTAACCAATCTTCCCCAGTGATTCTTGTGTGCATGGAAGTTTAAGAATTATCTGCTTACCCATGGTTATTCATAAAAACAGCATCGTTAAGTTCCTGAACCTTTTCCAGTATGTGTGCCTAACATATTGACTAGTAGAAATTTTATTCATAGCATAAGAGCTATCGCAAATATTTTTAAAAAGATAATTGAAACATTGGAAATAGTATTATCTCAATAATTCTTTTAAGATTTTTAAATCATCATTTAAAAGATAATAATTCCATAATTGCAGACAAAAATTCTGGAATTCATTCATTCATTTCGCAAATTCTTATTCATTGTCTGTAATTTGTTAGGTTATGTGGTTACAATGGAGCTCTATCATAATGCAAAGGCAATGACAGTATGAAGGACCGGTGGCATCAGGGTTGAAAGCATGGATTTCAAGTATGAATTTTGATTCTGCTACTTACTTGCTGAATGATTCTGGGCATGTTATTTAAACTCACTGAGATGCCGGTTTCTAATATGTAAAAGACACAAAGTGATGCCTACCTCACAAATAGGTAATTTATGTAATGAAGCACTTAGTGGAGTGTTTGGCCCATAATAAATAATTATGAAAAGCTATGATTTGAGTAATAATAAAATGCATGATCTATTAGGGCAGGAGAAGATAGGCAGTACAGATAGTGGATTCTGGGGCTGGGTGGGTGGAGTTTCAATCCTGGCTCTGCCACTTATTAGCTATGCAAGTCTGGCCAAGTGATGCCACCTTTCTTCTCAAAGAGAGGAAGCACAACTCTGGTTCCTCTCCTTGACTTTCACACACCTTATTCCTCAGTAGACTTTTTCACTCCAACCATTTACCTATTTCACAGAGAACCCAAATGGCACGTCTGTTACTTGGGCATGTTTTTTGCAATGGGAGCAGCAGTCATGATTGATTACAGACTGAGGAGACAATCATTGGGGAAAGAGATATGAAAGTAGCTGCTAAAGCAAAGTCCATTAGAGAAGGGGATCCTGAGACCATCAAGAGCACAGGTGAGGAGAAGACCCAAGGCAGCAACAATTGCCTCTGCTCATATTCTTTACATGAGGAATTATCATAACTTTTGGAAGCTAATATTACTTATCCTCATACCCTTGTGAAGGGTGTTGCTATATATTTTTAAGAGAACATCCTCTGAGTTTATCATTTTCAATTAAAGATTAGTCCATCAGAATGAGTCATGGCAGAAGCACTCACAGGAATAGGGGATTGATTCATCTAACAATTCAGCTACTGAGAGATCTTTGTGTCCTACCAGCACCAGAAAGATTTTTCTCTGTTTTCTAAACAATGTAATTTGATTATGTGTCAAATATTGGGCTTCTTTATTTGCCTACTTATTATATAAATTACATATGTAAAATCACATGGGATGGAGATATTTTTTTATCTATAGGTTTTGTCTGTAAAAAAGATGGGCTGTGACCAGAGTGGGGCTTTGACTTGATTTTCTGGTGATGCAAATAGGTCTGCTTTACTCCAGACCCATGTATATGCAGCCCTTGTGTATTCAGGGGTAAAGGTCTTGGCTATAGTTGTGCAGTACTTTATTAAGAAAGAGTGTGGGCAGCCCCGGTGGCTCAGCAGTTTAGCCCTGCCTTCAGCCTAGGGTGTGATCCTGGAGACCCAGGATCGAGTCCCACGTTAGGTTCCCTGCATGGAGCCTGCTTCTCCCTCTGCCTGTGTCTCTGCCTCTCTCTCTCTCTGTGTCTCTCATGAATAAATAAATAAAATCTTAAAAAAAAAAGAAAGAAAGAGTAAGCATATTGGACTTAATAACAAATTCTTTCCAAAGTACAGTACGATCAACATTCTCATCTGTATTCACCCACTGAGCATTCAGTAAGCCACTTTGAATTAATTACTTAAAAGACATTCATTAAATATCTACCATGTGCAAGGTTCTTTATGGAAAACCAGGAAGCAATACTGTGTAAATACAGTCTCTGTCCTCCAGAGACTCAAGTGATTGAAATCCCAAGTGATAAGAATGATTCTAGGTTAGTAGAGGTCATCTTACGCAGTCTTGAGGGAGAGATAGGAAGTGGTTTCAGGGAGATGTTTTTGGCTGTCACATCCCAGCTGAGCTATAATGGGTGAATGGGCCTGGCCAGGAGAAAGGGAGGTATGGGAAAAGCTATAGGCACAAAGGCTGAGAGATGTGGGCGTGTGGCCAGTGAATAGACCAGCTAGTTGTTATTACTGCAGTTCAAGATGGCTGATGTTTAGAGTTCAAGGGAGGTGGGCAAAGAGGCAACAGAAACCAGTCCTTGGAGAACTAAGGAGTGTCATTCAGAAGCTATGAGACCCATGGAGGTTTTAGTCAGAGGGTGGCATAACAGAGTCCCCTTTTAGGAAGATTAGTATGACTACTGAGCAGAGCATGAATTTAATTGGGGGTGGGGGGAACCTGAAGTGGGAAGAACAGTGAGGAGGGGAGAACTCTTCTTCTGAGCAAAGAGTTGAACCATACACCCATTCCCTCTTAAATAGTAGGCAGGGCCTCATGACACAGTAGAAACCAATGGACTGTGGACTGAAGCAATATGTGCTACTTCTGGGACTGGCACCTGAATATCTTCCTGTATGATCCTCCACTCCCTGTCCTCATCCACTAGGCCTTGACAGCAGTACTCAAACTTTAGAAACACCTAGAAAGCTTGGGAAGAGCATAGTTCTGGATCCTAGAATCAGAGCTTCTGACTTTAGCCAGTCTGTGGTGAGGCCCAAGGTTTTGCATTTTTAGGAAGTTACCACACGATAGTAATAACGCTACTGGGACAGGAATCACATTTTGGATATCAAGGCTCTAGAAAATGTAAAGTACAAGGTATAGGAATGCATTATCCTGGGTTCCTGAATGGTTGTGTGGAGGAGCCTTCTCCCTCCTCAGAACAGCTTTGGAGTGTGAGGTAAAAAATACATTTTTCTCATGGTAAGTCATTGAGATTATGAGGTTGTTTCTTTAGTCAGCCTACTGAAATTAATATAGTAGACACTTATAGAAGAGACATATGAGGAAAAGTTACAATGTGTGTGAGGGCCAGAACTATGTCTATCTGTCACAGTAATCAGTTTTATAACTGGATGAAATGCAAGTGTTACTTTAAGGTTTAGCTTACCTTCCTCATCTTGTCCACCTCAGCCCAGGACTTGCTCTTCCCTTTCACAATAGACTTACTGTTATCACTCATTTGACCTTTCTTGTATTAGACCATGGCAGTAGACAGCCAAGAATTCTACTTAAAATCTCCTTAAAATCCTGTCTGAAGATTCACGTGAAATAAAGTATTCAAAAAATAATTGACAAAGCAGGAAAGAATATCCAATGGAAAAAAGACAATCTCCTCAACAAGTGGTATTGGGAAAATTGGACAGCCACATGGAAAAAGAATGAAACTGGACCATTTCCTTACACGATACACAAAAATAAGCTCAAAATGAAAGAGAGACCTAAATGTGAGACAGGAATCCATCAAAATCCTAGAGGACAATACAGGCAGCAACCTCTGTGACCTCAGCGACAGCAACTTCTTGCTAGACACATCTCCAAAGGCAAGGGAAACAAAGGCAAAAATGAACTATTGGGACTTCATCAAGATAAAAAGCTGATAAAAAGCACAGCAAAGGAATCAGTCAACAAAACCAAAAAACTGATAGAATGGGAGAAGATATTTGCAAATGTGTTATCAGATATAGGCTAGTATGAAAAATCTATAAAGAACTTATCAAACTCAACACCCAAAGAACAAATAATTCAATCAAGAAATGGGCAAAAACATGAACAGACATTTCTCTAAAGAAGACATACAAATGGCCAATGACACATGAAAAAATACTCGACATCACTTGGCATCAGGGAAATACAAATAAAAAATCACAATGAGATACCACTGCACATTGGTCATAATGGCTAAATGTAACAAGTCAAGAAATGACAGATGTTGGCAAGGATACAGAGAGGGGAATCCTCATACATTGTTGGTGGGAATGCAAGCTGGTGCAGTCACTTTGGAAAACTGTATGGAGATTCCTCAGAGGTTGAAAATAGAGCTACCTTACAATCCACCAATTGCACTACTAGGTATTTACCCTGAAGATACAAATGCAGTGATCTGAAGGGGCACCTGCACCACAATGTTTACAGCAGCGATATCCATGGTAGCCAAAATGTGGAAAGAGCCCAGATGTCCATCTACAGGTGACTGGATAGAGAAGATGTGGTATACAGATACAATGGAATACTACTCAGTCATCAAAAAGAATGAAATCTTGCCATTTCTAATGATTTGGATGGAACTACGGGGTATTTCGCTAAGCAAGATAAGTCAATCAGAGAAAGACAATTATCATATGATCTCACTCATATGTGGAATTTAAGAAACAAAACAGGATCATGGGGAAAAGAGGGAAAAATAAAACAAGACGAAATCAGAGAGGGAGACAAACCATAAGAGACTCTTAATTATAGGAAACAAACTGAGGGTTGCTGGAGGGGTGGGGATGGGGGGCTAGGGTAACTGGGTGATGAGCATTAAGGAGGGCACATGATGTAATGAACACTGAAGATTACCTAAGACTGATGAATCACTGGCCTCTATCTCTGACATGAATAATACATTATATGTTAATTAATTGAATTTAAATTTTAAAAATAAATTATGTAAAAAAATAACAACCCTAAAACAAAAAATGCTTGTTGGTCCTCTTGATGATGTGTCAGTAGACACTCAAATGCCCACTAAGTAAACAGAAGTGTGCATCATTCTGTCTTCTCCTGCAGTCCTTTGCACATGCTGCTCCTTCCTCCTGCAACATCAGCCCACTCTCACTCAAGGTAGCTAATTTTACTCAGCTTAGACATCACTTCCACCAGCATGGCTAATCAAATGAAACTGTGACTAGTTACCACTCCTATGCCCATTTTCTTCCCTCTACTATTTATAAAATATTTATCGTAATATTTTATAACATTATTCTAAGTAAGCTTTTTCTTTTCAAACTATTTTTTGAATTTTGGTTCTCTTTGCAGTGCTATAAAACTTTTGTTCTATTTAGATTTCTATAAAAACCATATTTATGTTTAACTCAATGATTATTGAACTAGTCCAGCATCCTATTTCTATAAATCATTCAAATATTTGATGAATGAGGCCCAAATATCACATGGCCCTTGGAATGTGCTCGGCAACCTTAGAAATTGATTTATTGTTTTCCTGAAGCCGTAAAAGTGGACAAAGTCTCCAAGAAAAACTTTTTAAGTCAAAAGGAATAGAGACTTAAGAATGCTGTCCACAATTAAGAAATACAATAATTTGGAGAATAAATTGGAGGAAAAGTAGGTGTGCATGCATCATATTTGAAAGTTATGGGCAAACCATGGGATGAATGTTGCATATCAACCCAGCAGAGTCAACAGTGGGAGGAGGTCATTGAATGTGAAATGTAGAAAGTCATGTTTGGTATCCACATTTGTAGTCCAGTGTTACCACAGTTGAGACCTGAATCATGAGCAGGACTCTGTGATAACAGAGGGACTATATTGTAAGAACAGAGATAGTCATGGAGGTGTCATGCATATAAGACTTAGCCACAGAGGAAAATATAGCAACTGGGTTGGGGAGAAGCAATAGGAGCAGCCATTGGTTTTCTAAGACAGGGAAGACCTGTATATGTTTGAAGGCTAAAGGAGCAAATAGAAAGAAATATATGCATGATTCTGGGAAATAGGAAATAATTGAGGACACAAGGTGTTGTTTAACAAAAAAGAAAAAGGTATTCAGATGCAAAGTTAAGGTTAATTTTTGGAAAAGAGAAAGTAGCTATTATATCAAGACAGAAGAAAATGAGAGAGGAATGTGTCTAGATCAAAGATAGTTTTGATGGAGAAGATAGAAGGTTAGGAGATTTCTCCTTTAATGGCCTTGATTTTTCTCAGCAAAGTGGGAGATAGGACCATCTGTGAGGTGAGAGAAGGAGGAGAAGGAGAAGGAGAGGAATGAGGAGGAGAAGAAGAAAGGGAGGAGAGGAGGAGCAAGAAGGGAGGGACAGGGACGAGAGGGAGGAAGGGAAAGTGGGAGGATGGAGAAAGTTTAGAATAGCTACTGTAAGAAGTGTGCTCAGGTAATCAAAAAAGATGGCTTATCCATGGGAACCATTAAATGTAGTACATCAATAACATTATTTCTTAGCCTAGGGAAAAAAAAAAAGGCCATGCAAATTTATAGTACCAGAAACTTGGCATTGCTCTGAAATGAGTACCTGAATTGATGATCTCACTGTTGTATTTCTTCTCCCTCTGAAAGCTAATTCTAGGCACTTAATTTTTTGATGTCTTAACTCTTTTGTTACCCTTCTTTATATGGCTTCCCTTGGCCATCTAGTAATATTCACTTTTAATATTTTACTATCTGTAACTCATATTCTCTATTCTCAAGTGAATATTCATATTCTCCAGTGAAATGACTTGGTGAAGAGGTTGTATGGCCTTCGTGCTGCTTCGTGTTAGTTTGGCAAACATCTATGGGGTACAAGTAGGTGCCAGGAACTGTGGGAAATGGCAAGGAAGTGACTATGAATTAGACATCGTACTTGTCCCAGAGGTTCTCACAGTCTTTGTCGGAGACAGACTCATGTGGCTAGTGCCATCTTGGAGGCACAGATTGTCTGATCTTGAGCAGCAAGACTAAAAACATTTATTAATCCTGAAAATATTTTGTGCGTGTCCTCTATGTGTCATATAATGTGAAGCTCTGGCAATACAGTGCTAGAAATAACACGTAAGGTCTTTGCTCTCTGGATATGTGTTTGAGGAAAATAAAGAGTGTGGCATGATAGAGACATGATGAAAGGGAGTTATTTAGTTTGAGCGATGGGGGAAAGTCTCACCAAGAACAGAGTTTCAAAATGAGATCCAAGTGAGATCATCCATGCAAAGATACAGAAACAGGTGTTTCCCTGAAGAAAGCACATCCAGAAAAATGGCTCAAAGGCTCAGATACACTTGGCCTGTTCAAGGAGCAGAAAGAAAGCCAGCGTGGCTGAAGAGTAGTGAGGGAGGGAGATAAAGGAAAGAGATGCTGTTGGAAAGATTGACAGGGGCAAAGAGTTTGAATTTTATTCTGATTCAAGGATTCAGTTCCTAAGCTATTTTATCTTTGTTCTGCAAAAGCCATAGGATGCCATGGTATATTTTTTATAATACCACCAAAAAAATAATTTCTAGTGAGTATAGTTCATTAGATCATTCAATAATCATAAATTGTTCACCAGCCTAGTGTCAGACACTTTCTTAGGTGCTGAAGATTTCGCAGTTACAAAGCAGAAAATGTCCTTGTAGTCATGGTGTTATCTTTGAATATGCATTGGAGTGAACATTTCAGGTAAAGGAGTAGTAGGTGCAAAGGCCCTGAGGCAAGAGTATACTTAAGACATTTGAAGAAAAACAAGGACATGAGTGAATAAAGAGAAACTGAGAAACCAGGACAGGTTGGGAGTACAGTGGGTCAAGACTATGTGGGTCACTATATGGATGTTGGGTCATGTTGGATGTCACTGAGGGATTTTGAGGAGAAGTGGGAGAGTATATTCTTATTTTATAAAAGTCTCACTTCACCTGTGGTGAGACAATAAACTCTAATGAGCAAAGATGAAGACAGGGAACCAAGAAGGCTATGGATAATCAGTGCAGTGGTAAAATTGGGGAGGAGATGGAGGAGATGAGAGATGTGACCATATCTGGGTATATTTTGAAAACCTAAGATCTGATGATGAATTGGGCTAGGATTTAGGGATAAAGAGAAGAGTCAAGAATAACCAAAATTTTGGCAGTGACCACCAAGAACAAGTGCCAGATGAGAAAGACTATAAGAATTGCAGATGGGGAACTGATATTAAAAGCTCAGTTTTGAAAAGGTTGAGTTAGAGTTGCTGGTGAGAAATCCAAACAGGTTTATTAAAGGAATCCTGAGTTCAGGGGAAATATCAGAGATTAAGGTAAGATTTGGGAGTCAGCAGCTATTGGTGATTAATTTATTGAGGTAGGGAACCAACTTATTATTACTTTGAATCAGATCAAATAATCTAATAATGCTCAACTTAAGAGGAAAAGGAAGAAGATGGAGGCAAGGAGGCTGAGAGGGAAACTTCTAAATAAATCCAAAAGGCCTATTTTTCAGTCTTGATTGTCCACGAACTCTCTATGTATAACAGTGGAAAAGTCATCTGACCTCACTTTCTTAATTTCTATAACAAATAGTAAAATAGCTTAATCTTTAAGTTTTCTGCTACTGCTAAACTTAAGATGAAAAAACAAGAGTCATAATATATAAAGGACACTTATAAATTAGTAAGAAATAAAGAAAAATCTATTAGACATATGGGCAAAAGATACACACTATTCTTAAAGAAAAAATAAAAATAGCACTAAGTAACCAAAAAATGTAACAGTATAACCAAATAACCAAATGCAATTTGCTCTCAAAAGAAATAGTATGACTGGGCAGCCCAGGTGGCTCAGCGGTTTAGCGCTGCCTGTAGCCCAGGGAGTGATCCTGGAGACCCTGAATCGAGTCCCCATGCCGGGCTCCCTGCATGGAGCCTGCTTCTCCCTCTGCCTGTGTCTTTGCCTCTCTCTCTCTCTGTCTCTATGAATAAATAAATATAATCTTAAAAAAATAGTATGACTAAAAGGAAAACCAACTATATAATAGGAACAATAACAATAAAATATATTTTAAAAGAAATAAAAAGAAAACTAAAAGTTCATATTAATAAAAATGTTAAATGCTATGGAGGATTCATAAGAGAGACTACTTTGGTGACAAAGATGCATTGTAAGGTGGCCAAAATTTAGCTTACTTCCAGTAAAAGTACCCACTGTAGAACAAAACAAACTAATTATAGTATTTGTATGGAAAAACAAACATTCAACTTTTATTTTCCATCCAGGAAAATTCTCTAAATGAGCTCATTCAACATACAGCGTTTTTTTTTTTTTTTTAAACTAAAGTGGATGAACGGTGCTGTAACATAAATTAACACTGTGCTAGTTGAATTAAGACTGAGTCAGTTTAGTAAAAAGCAGTTGGATACGGAGTCTCCACCAACTCCCCAGGTCATCACTGTTTTGCTTTCTTCAAGAGCCAACCACAGATATAAAGTAAGAAACAAAACAAAACAATGACCAAAAAACCAACCTACTTTGCAAGATTGAAGAAATACTGCCACCAGACTAAAAAGCAGGAAATTGGGAAGAGTGATGGCTAGCAGCAAAGACATCACTGCCATTGGGATATCATTCTCCTTTCCTGCCTCTTCTGCCTCTCCCTCACCTTTCTATAGGCTGAGGATGAGATTTAATGGATTACAGAGCCCTCTAACCCTAACACACACAAGTGCACAAGTCAAGAAACTCCAAATGGTGGCCATGGTTACATTGAGAGGAGAGGGCATGGCTCTTGCTTGGCCAAAGGGTCAAAGTGTATCGAACACTACGACAGATGTTCAGGCTAGGGAAAGTGGCCAGGGATGGAAAAGGGACATGGCCCAGGGATATTTAATCTGCTATGCTGTTCTGTTACTTTTCTTGGCTTCTGTTGAGCCCAGATGGTGACCAGGGTTTCCCCCAGCACACAGACTCTGTGTGTGAGCAGAAGGCTTGTTACTTTGCAAATAGGGAAATGGGAAAATCTGACTTAGTTATCCACAAATTCACATAGGACTTCTCCTTGTGGTTATGACAACCTGTCTTCCCATGCAGGGAGCATGTGTTAGGCTGCTAATGTCATCTTCTTTCTCAGCATAACAAGTTGTCATTTACTGAGAATCTTTTCAGACTAGAAGTTATATACATGAAACCCTTCTAATAGTAGTAAACATCTGATCTCCATTTTATAGTTGAGGAACTGAGGCTAGAAGAAGTTAGAAAACTTGCTTTTATGGTCATCCAGCCAAAAAGTGATAGAACTGGAATTTTACATCCCATCTACATGAAGACCAGGCTTGTTGAAGACCTGTGTAACAGGCAGGCCCACATTTTAAAGCTCAATCTTTAGGTGAGGTGGTAGAGAAAATTTTAAGAAAACCCAGAGACAAACATTGACACTTCTTGTTCTAGAAAAAAACCTTGATGTGCAAAGTGTGAAGGGTAGATGGGGATTTAGTACTTGATCAGTGGATCCCCTCGTTTTGCTGATCTTCCAGAATTTAAATGATGTCATTGAGGATGCAGAACCAATTGGTGGCAGTACAACCAGGATGAGATATCACAGCTCCATTATTCAATTCAGTGCTCTATTTACCTATGGTCTATCTTGACAGATATTTCTCAAAGCATCTGAAGGCATGTGACACATAGACCAAAAATGTCTACTAAAACCTTCTCACTCTAACAGAACGTCAATACTTAAAGTTACTGTCAGAAGAAACTGCAAAGTGGTAAACTTCAAGGCTACTCTGTGGCTTCTTCATAAATGTTACCTTCTCTGTCTGGAGTGCACAAAATTTAAAGGACTATAATGCAGCAACACTGAGGTGAGCAATTTGCTAACTAAAACTAAGAACTTGACCGTGGAGAATCAATGTCACCACCCAGGCATGTGACACTGCTGTGGACAGAAGCTCAGGCTCTAGCATTCTGCATATGTCAGTGGTGGACTGCAGTTACCATCAACACCATGGCCTTGACTGGGGATATTTTCCTAAACCATCCCTTGATAGGCACCACAGTATGGAATCCTAATTTTATTATTTTTTTTAATCTGTAATTTTTGTTACATGTAGTAAATAGTAAAATTTCAGAAATAGAGAACTCTTCTCAATTCCAGACCCACCTCTAAGAGACAGCCCCTACAATTTGTTTTAGTTCTCCGGATGGTTGCCTTCTTTCCTTTAAATAACATGGAATTAGGCTTCCATTTTTATCTGCCTTTCTTGGGCAAAGCTATTGACTCTCAAAATGACCAATGGTGATTTATTATTTATGCTACACTCTCTCTTCCTAGATTTTGATAGCTACAATAATTTTCTAGCTTTCCTATGGGAGACTTTTGCATCTTTAACTAAAGCACCCAAAGTGTACAAGTTCTCTAACCTTTCCTTCTAGTTTTCCACAAATTTGCTCTTACATGGCCAAAAATAAAATTTATATTCTGTCTATGACCCTAATAAACCCAAATGATTTATTCTTAATGTTAGAACTTAAAAACAACAGTTTGGAATCCATTGTCCATCTCCTGATTTCTTCATTGTTGGGGTTTACTTTCTAATCAAATAATATATTGAAATTATTTTGAC
This sequence comes from Canis aureus, assembly GCF_053574225.1. Classification (NCBI taxonomy): domain Eukaryota; kingdom Metazoa; phylum Chordata; class Mammalia; order Carnivora; family Canidae; genus Canis; species Canis aureus. The sequence continues at coordinate 12,219,318 of NC_135636.1, forward strand.
TATACTTTATTCCTCTTCCCCATACATCACATTTTCTAGCAGCCAATGGCTATTTTAGTCACTGTAGAGTGGGAAGGCCAATGCCACCTCAGGAAGGAGGGAGAATATAGAGAAGTATTCTCAAACTTGAGAATCACCTATGGAGCTTTAAAGAATACTGATGCCTGGCTGCCATCTTCACAGCATTGAATATAGTTGGTTGGCACTATGGTCTGAGAATTGGGCTTTTTGAAATCTCCCCAGGTAATTCTCATTTATAGTTAAAGTTGAGAGGAAGTACTGGTCAGAAAGGATAAGTAAAGTCTAGCCCTTATGGCACTTTCTTTTAAATATGGGATAAAGTCCAAAGACCTAGAGAGGAGGCATATAGGTAGGTTTAGGGAAAAGCCAAAATTTGAAGAGGGGCTTTTCATCCACTTTTTAAAATTTTTATTTATTTGAGAGAGAGAGAGAGAGAGAGAGAGAGAGAGAATGAGTGGGAAGGGCAGAGAGAGAAGGAGAGAGAATCTGAAGCAGACTCTGTGCAGAGTGCAGAGCCAGATGCGGGGCTCAATCTCATGACCTGAGCAGAAACCAAGAGTTAGCCGCTTAACCAACCAAGCCATGCAGGTGCTCCTTTTGCTCTACTTACTATTTGGGATTTAGAATGTATGTCCTAGGAAGATCTGCCCCTTCACTTTTCTGCTTAGACTAAAATGGTATCTCTGTGAGATTATGTTTAGCTCCCCCAAATCTCTTCATGCCTTGCAATCAGAAACCCCCACATATTCTATGACTAGGGTGTCCAGAATGTAGCTGGTGATGCTCACTGGTGAGTTTACCTGGGCAGTCACCGTAGTGTGGAGTACATGACCCTGAGCAAGACCACCATGTGAAGCTGAGCATGCTATTTATGGCACATTTGCATAGGGTATTGATTTTGATTGTGTTCCCCAGAGTTGTGAAATGTGGAGCCTTGAGCCTGCAGCTGAAAAGTGCGAAATGAACCCTAGGAATGGGAAAAGACGAGGAGTTCTAGTCACACTGAAGGGCCACCTGAGGTCAAGGGGTAGTGTCACTAGAGAATCACCAAGCCTGGACTGGACTAGAGAGAACAGATTGCAGATTTTGATGTTAAGAACAGGGTGATCAGCCATTAGGTAGCAAAGGTGCATTGCCAGACAAGCCAGACAAGCCAAACAAGCCAGAGAAGCCAGAGACCGTGAAGGGGGACAACACAAGAAACACTGAGAATATATATACAAGGGATTAAATTCCCAGATAAATAAATTAGTGGATCAAATTTGATTTTCTTTCTTTGTTATACAATAAGATAGAGATTTAAGGATCATTGTGTCTACCAGTGCTGTCTAATATATGTTGTTTTTTAAAAAGATTTTATTTATTCATGAGAGACACACAGAGAGAGGCAGAGACACAGGCAGAGGGAGAAGCAGGCTCCATGCAGGGGCCCGATGTGGGGCTCCATCCCCGGACTGGGCTCACGCCCTGAACCAAAGGCAGATGCTCAGCTGCTGAGCCACCCAGGTGTCCCTAATGTATGTATTGATTATCTTATCTATCCTTTGGCATTTCTGAATTAATAGGTCTAAATTGTTGGCCATCTTACAAAATGATATGAATATTGTTTCTGGGTAAGTCAAGAAGTAGACCACAGTCATGAGTTTTCTTCACAGAAGCAATGTTTGTTATGGCACCAGGGTCACGCAATAGGGAATGTTCATGGCATTAAAGTCAAATTGATTACCATGGTACCAACATTAGTTTGCATCATCTTAGAGCGGATTTTCTTGTTACAGTATTTTGTTTCTCTACAGGGTTGAATCTAATGCTTATTAGATCCCCTGTTTTCTTCCACTTTGGTTTTCTCTGTCATTTTCTTTGCATGCTTCCTCAAGTAATTTCCTAAGAGAGAGTATATTGGAGGCAAACATTTCAAGGCTTTGTATATCTTAAAATATATTTATTCCAACTATACCCTTTACTAGGAAGGTATTCAAGTTCAAAATCACTTTCCCCCCAGAACTTTGAAGGCTATGTTCTATTGATTTCTAACATTCAGGGTTGCTGATTAAAAAAAAAAAAAAATTCTGTGAGATTGATTTATTTGTTTGCTAGCTTTCCAATTTAAAATTTTGAAATTTCACAATAATGTATTTTCAGTGTGGTTCCTTTGTTGTTCATATAGCAAATTTTTATTCAGCCCTTTCAATCACATCTGTTAGCTGTGGGGCCTTTCCTTCAATTTGCTTTGACAATTAGACCTCAACATTTTTCTTATATTTTCTGTCTTTGCCTTTTTACCAATTTTAACTTTCAACTTATGTATCGATTTTATTTTTAATTTTGGCAATTTCATTTTACCTTGTAAACACTCCTTACTTTCTAATTGTTGCCTTTTTCTAATTGTTGCAACTCCTTATTTTAAAAACATTTTTTTTCCTTCAAGAGGTTACAAATTATTGTGACTTTTTTTGTGGTTTCTTGTGATAGTTCTTTTAAAAAAATACTACTCTATGTTTAGTTTACCTCTGCTTTTCAGTTTTTCTCTTACTCTCCCTCATTTATAGTGATGGATTTCCTGTTATGTTCACTGATTCAAGGTTACTATTCACATTCACAAATGAGAAATCAGGGTGATAGGGAGTTCCTCTGATAAGGGCATTGGTCTCTCTGCTCACCGGCTCCCATAAGGAAGAATCCTGGTGGCCTGGGGGGTTTATGTAATCGAGTGGTGCATGTTGATTGGACAGGTTTTACCTTAGGGTAGAATGACAAGAAGACAGATATCAGGCCCCCAAATGCTAGAATGAGGGGGCATTTATCTGGGATGGCAGCATCCACACTACCACAATTCTCCTCATTTCATTTGCTTGATTTTTTTAGAATTGAGCTCCCTGCTCTCTTAGGTACTATGGTGAGGAAGCCAACTGCTTTAGTTATTCCAAAGAGAACTTTAGTTTAGGGCCACCTATATCTGCCCCTTGTTCTTTGCCCTGAACTCCATGCTGCCTACTGACCATATGTCTTAGTGTCACCTTTTACTTCCAGCAGTGTCCTAGGTTAGAAAATAAATTGTCTGGTCATTGTACTGCTGACTACCAATGTTGAGTTACTCTGAGGTTCTAGAATGAAAGGTCTACTTCCTCCTACACTGTGGCATTTCCTCTTACAGTCTATTCTAGACTATGTCATCTCCAACATATTTCCTTTTGCTTTCCAATATTTGCAAATTTGTTGGAATCTATTGTCCATCTCCTGATTTCTTCATTGTTGGGGTTTACTACAACTTTGTGTTTCTATACTGTTATCTCAGTGGGGTCTTTTGAAGGGATGGCAATGAACATGCATGTTCATCCTGCAGTCTTGAACCTGTTTGGTTTTAAACCAGACTGAAACTGTGAGATTGAAGCCACCAGCCTTGGTTTAATATTAAAATATTTAAGACATTGTTTTCTCAAACACATCAGCCAGTAAGCATACCATCTAACAATGGTCTAAGATTACTGACATCGTGTATCACCTGAGGTGGGTAGGACACAGAAGCCAGCAAGCTCAGTTTAATGTTCATTGTAAAATGTGTGTTTCTTGGGACAACTTGAGTTTAAGTGAATAATAACCATGAATATAGACTTCTAAGCAAAGGAATGATCAGAGATTATTAATACATTGTTGTCCAGATGAGAACCATTAATGACATTATTGTTCCCCATTTAATTCAACTTGACAATGCAAGTTGTCGAAAACCTATAATGCCAAAAATTTATATTAAAAATGTGGTTGGGCATTAAAAAAAAGTCCATATACATAAAGCTGAATTCAGTTGAAAATGTGTTAGCTATGATATGGCAGTGAAGTTTTTACACTCACTTATCATTTCATATTCTCTGGCTATTATCACACTTTTAACACAACTAGGTATCTATTACAAATCCCAAAAGTGCAAAGCCCTAGTCTTGCTTTCCTAGTCACATGCATGCTCAGAGTAGGGGAGGAAAGGTGAGTTCTGAGTGTACTTTGAGATGTGACCACAGTTAGGATCGACTTCAGAGCCCTCAATAACAGCACACACCTTCCCAAAGGAATCGTTTTGAAAGCAATTTCACTTATTTTGTATGTCTAAATGTTGGTTTGTTTATTTCATGATCAATTTAAACTGAAAAATGGGCCTGTTTTTGAGATTTAGCTGTACACCCACATTGTGTGCTTAAAAAGTAGAATAATTTATTGGATGCTTATCTGAGTTTCCAGGACTCTGTGTGGAGCCATAAGAATGTGCCTCACAGACCTCCAACTACAAGCAGTGTAATCGACCCAGGGCCCCAGCTGCTGGGCTCTGGAATCTACTACTGCATTTGTTCTGAGGCTAGTTCCCGTGGGCTGCTCCCAGCAGTAACTTAGGGGAACTAAGGCAGGTTTGTTCTTGGCTAAATTTACCTCAAAGACTCCCAGGTGCTTTGCCAAAACTTCCTTACACTGCAGATGTCTTAACCTTCCTTTTCTGTCTTCTTCATCTGGGGGTCCCCCTTCCAGAGTGGCCTGAAAGCTGTCCCAGCCTTCACCAACCCCCTCCTCCTTTTCTCTCACATAGGCATTTCCCTTAAGAAATACAGGGGAGCTGAGAAGATGGTGGAGGAGCAGGGTCCCCAGGTCACCTGTCCCCACCAACTTACCAAGATTACTTTCAAACCATCCTGAAAACCTACAAATTCGGCCTGAGATTTAAAGAGAGAACAGCTGGAGCACTACAGAGAGAAGGGCTTTCGATTCTAACAAGGTAGGAAGGCGGAAAAATAATAAAAAAGAATCAAGGGGAGGAGGGACCCTGCGAGGAACCAGGCTAAGGCCACAGCGAGAGCCTCGGGGACAGGGAAGTCCAGCCCCGGAGAAGCAGGAACTTTAAAAATCGGCACCGGATTCTTCCCGGACAGAAAGGCGCTCGCAGGGAACTCGGGCAGAACCCCAGGAGGGGCCTGGAGCCCCCGGTCTCCCGGGGTCACTAGCAGAGGAGGTGCGCCCGGGGGGAGCGCGCCGCACACCGCGGGCTGAGCGCGGTAAAGGGCTGGAGCGCCCGGCGGGGCCCCGGGAGCAGCTCAGGAGGGGGCCCTGGGCAGAGGGGATGCGCGGCCCGGACCCAGGGCGCCGGGGGACACAGCCCGGGATCCTGCGCTCCCCCCGGGACAGGCGGAGGCGGGGAGGGCCCAGGACAGCAAGGATGCTCCTGCCACCAGGACCCCGAGCTATGCAGATCAGCGCCCCCCGCCCTGGAAGCATCCAGGCCAGTGCAGACTGGGAGCTGCGGTAGTTACTGCGGGAGCTGACTCCAGCGCTGGAGAGCTGGCCGCCGCCAGTGTTGTTGTTGTTCCTGGTGTCACCTTGTGCCTGAGATGGAGCGGGGCCACCAGGGAACAGAGGCCTCAGGGGGTCAACAGCTCGCACTGAGCCCAGCACCCAGCGGGGGGGGGCAGGCAGCTCCCCCAGGTGCACACACCTGAGAATCAGCACAGCAGGCCCCTCCCCCAAAAGACCAGCTGGAAGGACAGGGAGGAGCAAGTTCTTGACCGAGCAGTGCTGGAAAGCTCCAGGGGAAGTCGGGGGATTTACACTATATAGAACCAGAGGATACCCCTCCTTTTTTTTTCCTTCCTTTTTCTAGTACGACTCATTTTTATGTCAGACTGTAAATTTCCATTTTTTTTTCTCTTTTCCCACCTTTTTTTTTCTTTTCCCACCTTAACTACAATATTTTACTACCTCTTCATTTTTAAGATTCTTCCTTTTTGACTTTCATATTTCTACAATTACAGGTCCTAGATATATTTTCCATTTCTAGATTCCCTTCAAAACACTCAACTAAATTTTGGGAGATAAACAAGAAGTGTTTCTTTGTTTTGTGTTTTTTGTTTTCTCTGCCTCATTTTGTTCTATGCTGGTGGAAGTTAATACCTTCTAAAACATGACCAGTATGTACCCAGAACCAAGTGGTATACCGTACTGGTTCATTTTGTGAGATTACTCATTCCCATTCTGCCCCCCTCTTTTATCTCATTTATGTTTTTGCGGTCAATGTTGTGGCCTTCTACAAGTATTTCTGGTTTATATAAATTTGGGACTAAGCATCTTCTAACATACAGAACTTAATATGCTCTGAAACAAGAGGATCATCCTCTAGAACCCCTCAGGTAGACTATATTATCCCTTCACTACAACTTCTTCACCACCACTATCTCCCAGGCCCCCCCTTTTTTCTCTTTTCTTCTCCCCTTTTTTTCTCTTCTTCTTTGGGATTCTTGGCCCTTTATTTTTTACTACTTTTTTTTTTAAGATTTGCTTTTCACTTTAGTGGTCCTTTTGTTTTATATCATTCTGATCTTTGTTTTCAATTTCTGGTCTCCGACCTTGGCAGAATCATTTAGGGTGAAATTTACTTAGGTCATGGTTGATATTCTTGACTCAGCCTGCTCATACAGCCACTCTGCACTGAGAAAAATGACTAGAAAGAGGAACTCACCACAAAAGAAAGAATCAGAAACAATACTTTCTGCCACAGACTTACCGAATTTGGATTACAATTCAATGTCAGAAAGCCAATTTAGCAGCACAATTATAAAGCTACTGCTGGCTCAGGAAAAAAGCATAACAGATTCAAGAGACTTCATGACTGCAGAATTTATATCTAATCAGGCCAAAATTAAAAATCAATTAAATGAGATGCAATCCAAACTGGAAGTCTTAATGACGAGGTTAATGAGGTAGAAGAAAGAGTGAGTGACATAAAGACAAGTTGATGGCAGGGAAGGAAGCTGAGGAAAAAAAGAGAGAAACAATAAAAGACCATGAGGAAAGGTTAGGAGAAATAAATGATAGCCTCAGAAGGAAAAATCTACGTATAACTGGGGTTCCAGAGAGCGCCGAGAGGGCCAGAGGGCCAGAAAGCACATCTGAACAAATCATAGCTGAGAACTTCCCAAATCTGGGGAAGGAAACAGGCATTCAGATCCAAGAGATACAGAGGACCCCCGCAAAAATCAATAAAAACTGTTCAACACCTGGACATTTAATAGTGAAACTTGCAAATTCCAAAGATAAAGAGAAAATTCTTAAAGCAGTAAGAGACAAGAGATCCCTAACTTATATGGGGAAAAATATTAGATTAACAGCAGACCTCTCCACGGAGACCTGGCAGGCCAGAGAGGGCTGGCAGGATATATTCAGCGTCCTAAATGAGAAGAACATGCAGCCAAGAATACTTTACCCAGCAAGGCTCTCATTCAGAATAGAAGGAGAGATAAAGAGCTTCCAAGATAGGTGAAACTGAAAGAATATGTGACCACCAAACCAGCTCTGCAAGAAATATTAAGAGGGACTCTGTAAAAGAAAGAGGAAGCCCACAGAAATAATCCACAAAAACAGGAACTGAATAGGTATTATGATGACACTAAATTCATATCTTTCAATAGTAACTCTGAACATGAATGGGCTTAATGATTCCATCAAAAGACCTAGGGTTTCAGACTGGATAAAAAATCAGGACCCATCTATTTGCTGTCTACAAGAGACTCATTTCAGACCTAAGGACACCTCCAGCCTGAAAATGAAGGGTTGGAGAACTATTTACCATTCAAATGGTCCTCAAAAGAAAGCAGGGGTAGCCATCCTCATATCAGATAAATTAAAGTATATCCCAAAGACTGTAGTAAGAGATGAAGAGGGACACTATATCATATTTAAAGGGTCTATCCAACCATAGGTCCTAACAATCATGAATATGCCCCTAATGTGGGAGCTGCCAAGTATATCAATCAATTAATAACCGAAGTTAAGACATACTTAGATAATAATACACTAATAATAATAGACTTCAACACGGCGCTTTCTGCAAATGACAGGTATTCTAAGCACAACATCACCAAAGAAACAAGGGCTTTAAATGATACACTGGACCAGATGGATTTCACAGATATATACAGAACTTTCCATTTGAACACAGCTGAATACACATTCTTCTCAAGTGCACATGGAAGTTTCTCCAGAATAGACCACATACTGGGTCACAAATCAGGTCTCAATCAACACCAAAAGATTTGGATTGTCCCCTGCCTATTTTCAGACCATAATGCTTTGAAACTTGAACTCAATCACAAGAAGAAATTTGGAAGAAACTCAGACATGTGGAGGTTAAAGAGCATCCTGCTAAAAGATGAATGGGTCAACCAGGAAATTAGAGAAGAATTAAAAGTTTCATGGAAACTAATGAAAATAAAGATACAACTGTTCAAAATCTTTGAGATACAACAAAAGCAGTCCTAAGAAGGAAATACATTGCCATACAAGCATCTCTCAAAAAATTGGAAAAAACTCAAATACACAAGCTAACCTTGCACTTAAAGGAACTGGGGAAAGAACAGCAAATAAAACCTACACCAAACAGAAGAAGAGAGTTAATAAATATTCAAGCAAAACTCAATGAAACAGAGACCAGAAGAACTGTGGAACAGATCAACAAAACCAGGAATTGGTTCTTTGAAAGAATTAATAAAATAGACAAACCATTAGCCAGCATTATTAAAAAGAAAAAAGACCAAATTAATAAAAATGAATGAAATAGGAGAGATCACAATGAATACCAAGGAAATAAAAATGATTTTAAAAACATAATCTGAGCAGCTATACACCAATAAAATAGGCAATCTAGAAGAAATGGATGCATTTCTGGAAAACCACAAACTACCAAAACTGGAACAGGAAGTAATAGAAAACCTGAACAGGCCAATAACCCAGAAGGAAATTGAAGCAGTCATCAAAAACCTCCCAAAACACAAAAGTCCAGGGCCAGATGGCTTCCCAGAGGAATTCTATCAAACGTTTAAAAAAGAAACAATACTTATTCTGCTAAAGCTGTTCTGAAAGATAGAAAGGGACGGAATACTTCCAAACTCGTTTTATGAGGCCAACATCACCTTAATTCCAAAACCAGACAAAGACCCCACCAAAAAGGAGAATCATAGACCAATATCCCTGATGAACACGGATGCAAAAATTCTCAATAAGATGCTAGCCAATAGGATCCAACAGTACATTAAGAAGATTATTCACCATGACCAAGTGGGATTTATCCCCGGGACGCAAGGCTGGTTCAACACTCGTAAAGTAATCAATGTGATAGATCATAACAACAAGAGAAAAAACAAGAACCATATTATCCTCTCAATAGATGCAGAGAAAGCATTTGACAAAATACAGCACCCATTCCTGATCAAAACTCTTCAGAGTATAGGGATAGAGGAAACATTCCTCAGTATCTTAAAAGCCATCTACGCAAAGCCCACAGCAAATATCATTCTCAATGGGGAAACACTGAGATCCTTTCCCTTAAGATCAGGAACAAGAAAGGGATGTCCATTCTCACCACTGCTATTCAACATAGTACTAGAAGTCCTAGCCTCAAAAAAAAAAAAAAAAAAAAAAAAATTCCTAGCCTCAGCAATCAGACAACAAAAAGAAATAAAAGGCATTCAAATTGGCAAAGAAGCAGTCAATTCTCTCTCTTCACAGATGACATGATACTGATCGAAAACCCAAAAGACTCCATCCCAAGATTGCTAGAACTCACACAGCAATTTGGCAGTGTGGCAGGATACAAAATCAATGCCCAGAAATCAGTGGCATTTCTATAAACTAACAATGAGACTGAAGAAAGATAAATTAAGGCATCAATCCCATTGATGGGATTCCAATCCCATAAAATACCTAGGGATAAACCTAATGAAAGAGGTAAAGCATCTATACCCTAAAAACTACAGAACACTTCTGAAAGAAATTGAGGAAGACACAAAGAGATGGAAAAAATATTCCATGCTCATGGATTGGCAGAATTAATATTGTGAAAATGTCAATGTTACCTAGGGCAATTTACATGTTTAATGCAATCCCTATCAAAATACCATGATGGACTTTCTTCAGAGAATTGGAACAAATAATCTTCAGATTTGTGTGGAACCAGAAAAGACCCCGAATAGCCAGGGGAATATTGAAAAAGAAAACCAGAGCCAGGGGCATAACAATGCTGGATTTCAGGTTGTACTACAAAGCTGTGGTCATCAAGACAGTGTGGTACTGGCACAAAAACAGACACATAGGCACATAGATCAATGGAACAGAATAGAGAATCCAGAAGTGGACCCTCAACTCTATGGTCAACTAATATTCGACAAAGCAGGAAAAGACTATCAAAGCACAGTCTCTTCAAGAAATGGTGCTGGGAAAATTGGACAGCCACATGCAGAGGAATGAAACTAGACCATTCTCTTGCACCATACACAAAGATAAACTCAAAATGGATGAAAGATCTAAATGTGAGACAAGAATCCATCAAAATCCTAGAGGAGAACACAGGCAGCAACCTTTTTGAACTTGGCCACAGAAATTTCTTACAAAATACATCTATGAAGGCAAGGGAAACAAAAGCAAAAATGAACTATTGGGACTTAAAATAAAAAGCTTCTGCACAGCAAAAGAAACAGTCCACAAAACTAAAAGACAAGCTACCAAATGGGAGAGAATACTTGCAAATGACATATCAGATAAAGGGCTAGTATCCAAGATCTATAAAGAACTTATTAGGGGATCCCTGGGTGGCTCCGTGGTTTAGCACCTCCTTCAGCCCAGGGCATGATCCTGGGTTCCCGGCATCGAGTCCCATGTTGGGCTCCCTGCATGGAGCCTGCTTCTCCCTCTGCCTGTGTCTCTGCCTCTCTCTCTCTCTTTCTCTCTCTCTGCGTGTCTCTCATGAATAAATAAATAAATACTTTTTTTTAAAAAGGACTTATTAAACTCAACAGCAAAGAAACAAACAATCCAATCATAAAATGGGCAAAGGACATGAACAGAAATTTCACAGAATTTCTCAGGAAGACATACAAATGGCCAACAAGCACATGAGAAAATGTTCTGCATCACTTGCCATCAGGGAAATACAAATCAAAACCAAAATGAGATACTATGTCACACCAGTGAGAATGGGGAAAATTAACAAGACAGGAAACCACAAATGTTGGAGAGAATGTGGAGAAAGGAGAACCCTCTTGCATTGCTGGTGGGAATGTGAACTGGTGCAGCCACTCTGGAAAACTGTGTGGAGGTTCCTCAAAGAGTTAAAAATAGACCTTCCCTACGACCCAGCAATTGCACTGTTGGGGATTTACCCCAAAGATACAGATGCAGTGAAATGCTGGGACACCTGCACCCCAATGTTTCTAGCAGCAATGTCCACAATAGCCAAACTGTGGAAGGAGCCTCAGTGTCCATCGAAAGATGAATGGATAAAGAAGATGTGGTCTATGTATACAATGGAATATTACTCAGCCATTAGAAACGACAAATACCCACCATTTGCTTGAACGTGGATAGAACTGGAGGGTATTATGCTGAGTGAAATGAGTCAATTGGAGAAGGACAAACATTATATGGTCTCATTCATTTGGGGAACATAAAAAGTAGTGAAAGGGATTAAAGGCAAAAGGAGAGAAAATAAGTGGGAAATATCAGAGAGGGTGACAGAACATGAGAGACTCCTAACTCTGGGAAATGAACAAGGGGTAGTGAAAGGGGAGGTGGGCAGGGGGATGAGGTGACTGGGTGACAGGCACTCACGGGGGCACTTGAAGGGATGAGCACTGGGTGTTATACTATATGTTGGCAAATCGAACTCCAATAAAAAAAATATACAAAAAAAAAAAAGAAAGAAAAAGAAATACCTTGTATTTCCCAAATAAATCCCATCTTAGCATCTGCTCCTAGGAAGATATAGATTCGCACTCTGCACCTTAAAATAATCTGCACCACTTGGAATCCTTAGAATCTGCTAGTATTTCAACCTATGGTTCAAAGTTATGACAACCAGTACTTTGCACTACTACAGAGATATCAGATAGAAAGATAGAAGCCAGTCTCAGCCAAAGGTTAACTGGTTCTTTCTAGGGCAGTGGTTATTGTTTTGGCCTCAGAAACTCTGATCATACACAGCTGATGCCATCTCATCCTGTTGGTGAACATTGACAGACCTTCTGTAAGCAAATGTTCCATCCTCGGTTTTTTTTTGTCTCATACCTTATTTGTTCAATAGGGACCAGACTACCAGAATTTGGATGAGGACATATTTCTTCATATCCTCAGTTCACAGCACTTCCAATGACACCAAACATTTCTGCCCCACCAACAAAGTCCTGGCACAAGTGACCCAAACCATCTTGTTTCCTATTTAGGGTAAGATACTCAAAGTCCCAAGCTTAATGGGTTGAGTCTCTTTGGGGAAGCTTTTCTTCATGCCTGTGGGATGTTTGAGATGCACTTACGCCTTCTGAGAAGGACTGGTTTCCTTTTGAAAAGAGAATTACATTTGAGGTTTTGATAAGACCATATAAAATTGTGTGTTGAGACGGTACAGTTCCTGTCTCTGGGTTCCCAAGTCTGTGTTCCCTCATCAGGCTTCTTTTATTCCAGTTATTGGTTTGCCAGAATCCAAATCATGAGGAATCCAGATTTACAGGGCCCAAAATGCAGTTGGGGGAAAGTGATTGCCAGGCGCTTCTAGTCTATCCCCCACAAGGGATGGAGGAGATGCTACATCTCCCAATATGGTTCTCATATCCCAAGTTCTTAAGAACCCCAGGGACCATGATCCAGGAGCAGCACACTTGGGAGATAAGGAAATGAACTGCCCATGAGGACTTCCAGAAATCTCCTTGTAGCTGAATACTTTAACACACTTTAAAGAGGGTAAAGCCCAAAGCAGTTTGATATAATAAGGCGGAATATCATAGTGCTATTTTTTTCCATTCTCTAGAACTGCCTTTATTGTTACAATATGGTTGGTACAAAATATGAATTCTAGAGGGAGAATAAGATAAAATGGTAAGAAGACAAAGCACTTATTCTTTCATATTCTGTTCCCTGGTCTTTGTGGCTGTGATCACTGGTGTATGCTGAGATAAGAGGTGAGTGCCTGTGGGATTCTGTACCCAGCACAAAATGTCACAAGATGCTGGTCCTGTGAGAGCCCTGAAGAGAAGGGCCTTTGAAGGTCATCTGTCTGCAGTTAGGCTGTGTGGTGCTGCCTGGGTGACCCAAATGCCCCAGGACCCACATCACAGGTCCATCTGGTTCTCTCTCTCTCAGCATTTTCTTAATCATTTGTAATCCCAAGAATAATTAAGACACCAATGATAACATAGCTTATATAAAGCAAGAACTTCAACCCTGGCATTTAAAATCAAGTACAGTAGAGATAAAAATTTGACTTCTGCCATCCTAGTCTGAGATCGAACCCACCAGGAATGACCTAGAAGGATTAAACAGAGCTACCACTGTCTCCCACAGTAATTCCTCACAGTTAACTGATTTGCCAGAATTGAAATTTCTGTTTGTCCTCAATCTACTTCTCCCTGAGAATGTGGCTCTTTTGGGGATTTTGAGTTTCTTTATAGAATGGGCCTGGAGGAAATGAAACAGAGCATGGTGGGGAGTGTTGTTCCTGTCTCCTGCTTTGTAATATGCTTTGATCCAATATCAACAGTTGAAAGGAGTTCCAGTAAATATAAAACCCCATAACAAGAAACATGAGTGAGGGAATGGAATTAATGATAAATCCTATAACCACCAAGCCGAGGGATAGGCGTTTCCATGCTCCTGAGTCCTTGTTTTGCTGTTTCTATACAAATGCCAACTGTGATTGTGACAGTCATGTTATGCATGCTGCAGCATTTACACTTTGTGCCTCGGTTTCTAAAAATAATGTCAGTGGGAATGCACAGATCCACCTCCATGAATGTTTCATCCCTTAAGTTTGCAGGCCCATTCTGGCCAGGTTTTGGAGCTGTTTGCATGGCCCTGTCATTTCTGCATGGGGACATGACACAGCACATCTGCCAGAAGCCAAGGGCTTCAGGGTGTTTTTCTTGACCAGCTACCTCCCTTTAATGAGGTCTCTTACTATCAAAGACATTGGCAGCTAAAGGGAGATTATTGGACTTCTGGCTGGTGTACATTTGGAGGATGAAAGGGGTTAGATATCTCTCAGGGCACGCTCATGGTCCCACAGTGTGCTTGTAGGGACTAAGGGAGTCGATTAGCCAAGTAATTATAGGGCAGAGGTAACATTTGATCCAGTGTTCCTTTTGTTGTTAGGTTTCCCTGTGTTCATCACAAAAATGTGGGATTTTCTTTAGGTTGGTCTATGGGCTTCTGTTCTGAACAATAACAATGACTAATGTTGATTAAGAGTTTACTACATGCCTGGCACTATTGCTACAACTTTACACATATTAAATCATGTGATACTTATAAATAATCCTCTACCATCACCCCCATTTACAGATGGGGAAACCAAGTCTAGGGTAAATAGCCTGTTTGTAGATCATTAGAGAAGAGTCGGCCTGCAAGCTTGGATAGTCTGCAAGCCTCTGCAGACTGGCTGCTGGTCTTACCACTCAGATCCTTTATCATCTCACCCAGGGAGCTGTTCACACACAGAGTTGCCAGGGCTTAAAGCAATTTTTTTTAGCCTTTAATTTGACAAATGAAGGTCTGGATCATTGTGTGCAATTCTATACCCATGTTTTGAGAAAGAAGTTGGCAAATTTAACTTGCTTAGAGGTATGCAGCCATGTGAGGAAGGGTTAGAAAACCTTGTGATGTGAGGGGTGTTTGGAATGAGTCAGGAATGAATTAAGTGACTAACAAGAAGACATCAAAGGTGGCTCTGTAAACCACCTTCAAATACTCAAGGGGCTCTCGCCATGTGTGCCAGGCTCATTTCAATCCCCCAGGCAGGGAAGAACTGGCACAAATAAGCAGAAGCTGCAGTGAAGTCAAGTTCATTTTCGACACTCAGAACCACCTGTGGATGAAGGCGCTGCTAAGAAAGGTAGTGAGTTCCCCGTGATGTATGTTCTGCAGCAGAAGCTACAGCTCTTCTGGGAAGGAATGAGGCTTTTGTGGATCAGAGTGGGAAGCAGAGTGGGTGACATTTAGGATTCATTCCAAATCCAAGGTTTACCGTAGGGTGATTTTACCATTTCAGCCTCCTAGTGTGTGAAGAAGAACCCCTAGAGCAACTCATAAAGGATAGGGTAGGGTAGACAAAAATAGTGGGCCACAATTTGGACAATGAATGTCAGGTCTGCCTCCACCAACTAAATGTATGACCCTGCTTAGGTGCATTAACTCCTCATACCCTTAATTTCTGTAACTTCAAAATGGAAGGAAATAAATGTCATCACTTTGGGAATTTCTGAAATAGTGATAACTGGCCCCAAAAGTTTTCTGATTAAGCACCAGTTATTTGGGAAATAGAAGGAACTAAGGATATCCTGCCCATGGTACTCTGGCTAATGGTGGAACTGTTGTAGAAGGAGGTCTGTTAGAAGATTATTTCTGTGTATTTTCTGGACCTGGAGTTTGTGGCTAGTCCTTGTGTCTCTCTGTCTCTCTTGTTATTAAGTGAAGGTCTTGTGGACAATTTCTTTCCTTTTCTTTTTGTCTTACTCATTCTGCACCAATACAACTAGTTTCATGACGAGAACTTTCCCCCCTGCTAGAAATAGCCTAGTTCCTCTGGGCCTACTGTATTCTAAGAAATGATACTGCAGCTTTACTGTAATTAATTTTTTCATTTTGCTTTGCAAAACAAACATTTCTACAAAAGACCAAGTTCTTATTCGTCCTACCTACAGAAAACTTCCACTCTGCTTATATCTTTTGTTGTAAGTCAGTTTGTACCTCCAACGTTACTTTGTATTTGGGAGATAACAATGTTAAGTCGTAAGTGTCTGGAGACTGTTTGCAAACCTATGCCTTGGCATAACACTGCTCAGAACACACTTCCCACATGTTAAGAGGAATTTGCCCCTAAATTGTGCTTATAAAAAAAGTGTGGCATATGTAACAAGCTCCATCGTAGGCACCAATCCATACTTTTATATCACTATTCAGGAAGAAAATGATCAGCTCACTTGAGGCGGAAAAAAAAGTCATTTTAATCAAGTGTTGGCATCGGTTCCCTTTATCTGAAAAAGCTGGTAGTGGATTTACAAAGAATGATTCCCCTTTTACCCAAATCTTGGTAATGAGAAACTGACATGAGAACACACTTAATCATCCTACTACCCAACACCTGAGGCCTGGAGCCTCCCACCTGAGTGCTTGGGGAAACAACACATCACACAATTCAAGGGTGAGCCCATGCGCCTCTCTACATCCCACGAAAAATCTGTGCTTCACATACTTAAGCGCTACTTCACTCCATTTCAATAAAAATAGAGTTTAATTTGGTCTCAAAAACTTGCCTTCTCCTAAGTGCGGGATCAACTCTGTAGTACATGTGGCTATTCAGAAAGAAAGGGGGTTCACCACCACTCAGATGCAGGGCGCGAACCTGTATTGTGATTAATTAATTTAGCCTTCATATCAAATGCTTGGAACTATAAAGAAGGCTTACCAGCTCATTTCCAACAACCAAAGGATAAAAAAAAAAAAAAAAATGAATGAAAAGGCTAAGAGATTTAGCAAACAAACTGTTTGCCATTTGGGAGTAACTCAGGGCCACTCAAAAAGGCTCCCTGATTGAAATCAATTAAAAAGAACCAAACACTGACCTTGCTGAAGAGAGCTTAAATATCCCACCTACCCAATAATGGTCCAAAACAGAGCTCCAAAGCCCTGGAGGCCTCATGAATATTCTGAGAATTTAAAATGCCAAGACGGGGGACAGGGAGGAAGAGAGAGATCTATGCTTCTAAATAATAGCAGCCCTCCTGTGGTTTTGCATGGCCTTCCAGGATCCTCTTTTCAAGCTCTTTATTGAAATTGCTTGGGTTTTTTTTACTGATCTCCCGCGAGGGCTCAAAAGCCTTAAGCTAATTACATTTGGCTGAGATATGCTTGATGAGATGGGAAAAATATAAAGCTTTTGAAAGGGTGAAAAATCTCTAACCATCTGCTGGTGGTGTTACTAAAAGAACAAATAGGGGAGAAAAAAGAGGGCTGCTAGCCAGAGTGGAAAGGTACAGGATTTCTTTAATTACTGGGTCAATGAGACTATTACTGCTTGGAATGTCAGAAACTGCAGGCCCAACAAGCTTAGAAGACTAAGCAACAACAGTGCTTAGTGAATAAGCAAAGCCAAACACTGACACCAAAAACGGGGACACATTTTTAAGGGAGAAAAAGGAATCAGGTAGGCTTGCTTTCGAAAAGCATTTCTAATTAGAAATCATCAGTAGTGGGAGAGAGAGAAAGATAGCCTCCTAAATTGGAATTGGGTTTCCAATTCCAATTGGAATTGTACAGATGTACCTCTGTACATCTTTTTGGGTTCTCTCTCATCCTCAAAGGCAGCTTCAGATGGAGTCCTGGCGAGGCACGTTCTTTCTGACAGCATCAGCCAGACAGTTGCTTCTGTTATACTTGGCAATCCAGGTGAACAGCCTGCGTTTGGCTTTCAAATCAATGCCCCAGGTGTTGATTCAATATGGCAAACAGCTTATGTGCATTGCTCTAAAAGCCTGGTTTAGTTTCTCTTTTTCTTTTCTTTTTTAAAAAATAACTAATCCCCTCAAATTCAGCTGAGAAAATGCTGGATTTTGGAAGACAAACTGACTTCAATCAGGTGGAGGACTGCTAAATCAGACTTTATTTTTACTCTGTGTAGGGTAACTCCTGTAAATTGGGTGGCAGTTACGCCCCCCAATCCTATTTTTGTTCCTTTTTTCAACATTTGCAGAGGGAATGCCACTTTCTTTCACATTACTCTGTCTGGCCTCTGTGTTAAATGATGGGTAAGACCGCTCAAACGATGGGAAAATGTTCTCTGAGTTCTTTTCTCCTCATCAAAACCAGAAACACATTTTTCAGGTACACAACTCAAATGCATACTCGGGATTGTCTTAGAGTAGCCCAGGCCTGTATCCCAATGGACAAACGTAGTCCTTTTCTGCATCTTCCTAACCTAGGCACCCAGCCTCTGTGTTCCCTCCTCCATATGGCCTTCTAGACTGGACACTGTGGGAGGGACACATAGCACCATTGCCCATAGGAAGGCACATGTGGGAAGAGAGGCTTAACGTGAAGAGCAGCAGCTGAACTCAGACACACTGGGGTTCAATTTGGGAAGAGGTTCCCATTCCTACCACAGATACCCTAATGTCCGGTTCCAGCTGCTTGTCCTGGTTAACCACAACAGTGCTAAAAGACCATTTCATCCCCTGGTACCTGATGGGAGTCAGCTGGTGTAGATAATAACCAAGGGCTTTGCCAGTGGTTCTCAAGCCCTTTGAAGCCCATTGGCTTCAAACCTACTGAATCAGGAACTCAAGGTATAGAGCCCAGCAAGCCATCGTTTAACAAGGCATCCAGGTAATTTGGATTGACTGAGGAGGTGTATGCTCTCTATCATCTGTCTATCTATGTATCTATGTATCTACCATTTTTGCCATGTTTAGCCACTCCACCCTCCAATGAAATTAAGTCAGAGGGTAAGGCCGAAGGGATTTTCAAAAAGAAGAATCTAACTTTGGATGCCAAATACTAGACTAGTATTGCCATTCAAAGTATGGCCCACAGACCAGCAGCATCACCCACTCCTGGAGCTTAGTAAAGTGTGCAATCCCACACCCACCAAGGTCTACCTTGTCAGACAGAATCTCTGGGGGCAGGGTCTAGAAATCACAAATACTCTAATGCCTAAACACACCTAAATTTGACAGCCACTGTGCTGGAATAATATACCAACCACGTTTGTGGTCAGTTTGGCCTTTAACTATTAGAAAAGTCTTAGGGTCAAAAAGCTCTCCTCATTTTGTGCAACTCGTCGGTCAGAGACAGCCAAATGGGAAAGTCTGTTGGGCATGAATTTCATATCTTGTCCATTTCCAAAACAATATTGGCTGGATATTGAATTTGTTATTTTTCTGAGGCCAGAAAACAGAAACCAGCTGTTTCTTATCCTTCCATTCTTCTCTCCCGCCTTTCCTTCTCTTTCCTTTCCTTCTCCCAGCCTTCATTTCCCTAATGCCTTGGAGTCCTTTTCTTCTAATCTCCCAGAAATGCATAACTATTCGTTTCCACTTACTGTGGCCATGGTAATTAGATTTACCCGAATTAAATCTCAGTTGTGCAACCAACAGAGACTGACATTAAGAAGGGATGGGTCATGATAATAAAAATGCTGCCTAATTTAGCAGAGATTATATAAGCAGGGAGAACTTCATGGTTATTCCCAACTGGAACATGGAAAGATATTGGAGCCTCTCCTTTCTCTGGGGATCTATTAAGACAAGCCTGAATTTTCAACATGGTTTAAAGAAACCATGTTGAGAGGTAATGTATTCCTTTCCTATTGCTGTTGTAACAAATTACCATAGGGTTAGTTTCTTAACATAACACAAATTTGTTTTTGTACGGTTCCAGAGGCCCGAAGTCTGAAATGGGTCTTATGGGGCTAAAATCAAGGTGTCAGCAGAGTTACCTTTCTTCTGGAGCCTCTGGGGAAGAATCCATTTCCTTACATATTTTAGTTTTTAGAGGCTGCTTGCCTTCCGTGTCCCATAGCCTTTTTTATCTATCTTCAAAACTACCAGCATAGTTCTCAGGCATGTGCTCTCTTCTCTCTCTCTGTCCCTGTCTCTGTCTTTCTCCCTCCAGCTCTCTCTGTCTCTGTCTCTCTCAAACACCTCTCCACACATTGTATCTATATTTATCATCTCTATTACTTATCTTATTTAATTACATATAATTACTAGATTTTATGCAAGTTTTATTTTTTGATGGCACAGGATTATTTTAAATATTTTGCTAATGGGAAGAACAGTAGTAATGTAACACACTATGAAATGACTAAATTAATTTTGAAAAGTATTCCCTTACATTGAAACTATATGTCTAAATCTTAACTTACCATACCTCTCTTGATACTGAATATTATCTTATGCACTATGGTCCAAAGTATATGAGAATGAAGGACAGGTTCAGTAAATATCTCGTGTATATTTGAACAATAAACTGAATATTATAAATGGAAAAAAGAATATTCTCCTTTGAAATATGTCTTTAAAAATAAATTTCCACTTCTTTCCCTTTCTTTCCTATTTCTCTGTAGCTTTTTTCTATTTCTATTGGTTTCAATTAAAATCTGAGACTAATAAACTATGACATCTCTGAAACATGAACAGACATGCTTCCATGTCAAAAATGTAAGCTCTAACAATGAAATGGTATTTATTGGTTAGAAACATGACTGATTCATCACGACGTTTCCTTTGAAGATTCACAATGAAATAAAGCGATCACATACAATCAACCCAAACCCCTCACTATTGTTAAAATGCTTACCTCCCTTTTTCTTTTCCTTTTTTTTTTAAATCATTGCAGCAGATGTCATAAAATAAATGTAGTGAAACATTCAAGCAGCAAGCTCCCTAATTGTTTCCATCCTGATTATAAAAAACACATTGAAAGGTAAATCCTCACAGTGAAATAAATGAAAAAAATAATTAACATTCAAAGTACTCCTTATACCACCTGCTCTTTACATACTGTGCTGAAATGAAGGCACCTGATGTATAACGAGTAATAAAAAGAAATTGAGTTTCCTTCTAAAACAGAGAAGTAGCACTTACATTCGAAATCTAAATCAGAATGGATATACCTTTTGTACAATCAATAGGGTCTGGAAGCTCCTTCATCTGAGTTAAGTGGTCAAGTCTAAATTCAAGTACAGAAAATATTTTATCTAATATATATCATATATTATTTTGTCACTATTTGTTGTTTTTTTTAGAAAATATTTTATGCCAATAGATGTTGAGTTTCTGTGGTCTTTGAAAGCAGATACTCCAACCATTATCTGAGTTTAAGCTCATATGTTAAAACCTGACTTAACAATATTTTGGTCTTTACAACAAATTGTGTAAATGGACATAATTACACATTCATATTATTACCATCCCTAACTATGCACCCCACTCACCTTACAGATTAGACCTGCATTTTTGTTAGTTCTGTCACCTAATGGTCTTTCTGTAAAAATGGTTATGATTAGGATGTTTAGCCCAATGGTCCTAATGCAGGTCTCACTTGTAGTATACTTAGAAAAAGCAAAGTTTGGTTCACTGGTAAATAGGTGGAATCTCCTATTATTTTTTTATTTGTATTTAAAATTTTTTTTGAACATTTATTATTATTTTAAAATATTTTATTTATTTATTTTGGAGTAGGGTCAAGGGAGAGGGACAACAGACATGGTGCTGAGTGCTGAGCCCCATTGGGGGAGGGGGGAGTAGGGAGGGCCTAGATCCCATGGCCCTGAGATCATGACCTGAGCCGAAATCAAGAGTTGGAGGCTCAACAGATTGAGCCACCTAGGATCTGCATAATCTCCTTTTAAGCAGTGGCAAAAAAAAAAAAAAAAGAAAAGTGTTTATCGGTAACTTAAATTTTTATTCTGAGGGAGAAAGAGCCAAGACTTTGGAGTACTCCTTCTCACCATCCAAAGTGTGAAATGCTTGGGGTCCAAGTCACATTGTTTTGGGTTGCCTCTAATGGATGCTAACATCAACATGAGAGGGGGCCATTTTCTTCCAATCCCTCAGTTTGGAGAGGGGTGTGGGCAGAGCAAAAGCTGTGCCTACAGCTGAGCAAAGCATTTTGGGAATAAACCAGCATTTGCAACATAATGAAACATATGTGCATATATGTCAGTGTGTATTAATGAAAACTATGTAATTTAGAAGTTCTTGCATGATAATGAGTGGCTTCACATTCAGGGTAACTTTGGCTACATTCACACATATGGTATAGACTAAGGATCTGCGATTTTTTTCTGTAAAGGGCCAGATAGTTTCAGGTTTTGCATGTTTTAATACAATTTTATTTGTGGACACTGAAATTTGAATTTAATAGAATTTCCATGTCTCACAAATTATTATTCTTTTCCCCCCACCAATTAAAAGTGTCAAAACCATTTTTTTTTTTAGCTCACAAGCCATATAAAAAGAGACAGTAAGGCCAGATTTGGCTGATGGGTTGTAGCTTGCTAGAAGCCACAGATCACCCCTCAAAGATGGTTTCATTTCATCTTTCCAGCAACTCCAAGAGACATGAGGACAACTACATCTCTCACTAAAGAGAATACTAAGGCTCCAGGAGGCTTAAGCAGCTTACTTACTTATATATAAGTAAGGTATATAATACATAGTAATAATATCTATATGCAATGGGTATATATGAACACAAAAAATAAGAAAAATATATATAAGAAAAATTTGTTTATACTGTATATAACCAGAATGCATATTATTTGCTTACTTTTATATAAACAAATCATATTTCTTATGCTTTTTTTTCACTATTCCATACAAATCCTATACCAAACGCCAGCAGGGTGAAATAAATGTCATACATCTATGGTCCTGATTGGCTGTATATGTCAATATTAGGTGCTTAATAAGTATTTGTTGAATGAATGGAACAATTTCTCACTCTCGGTTATATGATACGCAATAGGAAACGGTATATGAATGTGCTGGCAAGGATCCTACTTCTAGTCAGATTTTTGAGTTAGAAGGAAAAACTAACTTTACTTAATTATATCACCAGTAATTAAGTTTTCCTTACCTAGGCTTAGTGTTGTTTGCACAGTGAAATAAATACATTTTGTAATACTAAGGTGCATTGTTTCCATATCTTAACATCTATGAAATAGAGAATTGTTAAATTTTTGTTGGCTGGGATACTGTGATGAAATTAACTGATCCTATATAGGCACTAACATCAAAAACACAAATACCCAAACTTGTAGAATGGGTTTCAATGACTTAGACGAAAATCCTTGGAAATAGTAGTGAAACAGGGAAGGAGCTGAGGGAGTAGTTCATCAGAAGTGTTCAGCAACAGTCTCTAAGTGAAAAAGTAAGGTAGCTCTATCTTAATAATAATAACACAGTTCCTTTTAATTTCTTTATGGATACTCTTAAAGTCTGAACCATCAAGTGTTTAATAGCACAGAGGACAGTATTTGTGAAACAACACAGATACTGATCATTCTGATTGAAAGTGATTCAGAAGGAGACTCTGAATCTGATGAAGTTTTAGCAATATCTTAACTAATTTATTTAATACATTCCTATGTTTAAGTATTCTCTAGTTATTGATGATAAAATTCTACATCTAGTTATTTTTTTTAAAAGATTTTATTTATTTTGAGAGAGAGCACAAGCAAGGGCAAAGGGCAGAGGAAGGAGAAGCAGACTCTCTGCTGAGCAGGAGCCTGACGGATGTGGGGCTCCATCCCAGGACCCCAGGATCAAGACCCAGGCTGAAGGTAGCTGCTTAACTGACTGAGCCACCCAGGTGCCCCTATGTCTAGTTATTTTAATAGTTATAAAATAATTATAAATTATTTCAATAGTTATAAGATAAGATGTCTAAATGATAAGAAAATGTATCTTACTTTAACTGGCAAGATTTAAAAAAAATTTTTAATGATAAGTAAAATAATGGTGCATCTTACAATTGCAGCATCTTAAAAGTATACGTACATCCACAGTATATGTTCATCTATGGTATATGTAGAATAGCAAATAGCAGCCCTTAGCACAAAATGATACAAATAAATGACAATCTCAGAGATGTAATTAGAGGTTGCTATCCTACCCCAACACTGCTTTGGTACTTTATCATTGTCTGTTAAACCTATCATACAACCAACATTGGCAAATTCAGTGAAATGGGAAAAAGGGTAAAAATGACAGTTTTACCTTCAGTGTACTGCCAAGAAAAATTGTCTAATACTTGACAATGGGTAAAAGAGCTCCCTGGGTATCCCTTCTCTGGAAGGCTGGATGTTGTCCAGCATGCTCTCTGGAACTATCTGATTCTATTGGGTGTTATTCCTTTGATTAATTTTCTGTCAACTAGACTATTGTACACATCTGTAGAGATAGAAGTTAACTTGTAGAAAACTTGTAATATTGAAAATAAGACTTGTTGGCAGCTGTGCAAATGCATTCAGTTTGGTGGAGAAGAAGGAATACATTTTATTGTCCTATATGACATTCAAATTTTAGTACCCCTGAATGTTACGTGTGTATGTGTCTATGTGAGGCTACATTCAGTATTCCTGATTGCATGTGCATTATGGAAATAAATACATCTAACATTTTCTTTTGAATCAGTTTTATATCTTTCTAGTTTCCTCATTAATTAATGATTTAAAGAAAATCTTTTGCATGTATCCACTTTATATTCGTAAGATACTCATGATTTTATCTTTCTGAAAATGACAATTTAACATTATTTACTATCTTGGAGAGGAAGGCAAATATAATGAATATGTCACCCAGTGTTCACAATTTACTCACTATCTTTAGAGGAGACTAATTGTCTGAAATAGTTAAGGACGTATGCAAAATAATATTATGCTTAGATGCAAGTAAAAATCTTTTCATTAGATGTGATAAGAATTAAGGAATTCTTAATTCCTTAATGCCGTACAGAGAGTTGCAGAACTCTAACGGAGCTGACAGGAATAAAAAGTTCCACACCTGGAGACAGAATTCTACTTAAGGGAGAGGTCTGTTTCATCTTTGCAAATTACTCTGATAAGCCACATCGCCATACGCCTCAGGGCAAGACCAGACAACCTAAGCATGCTACAACGTCAAATTGGAAATGAAATTGGGGAGTTAGGAAGGGGAGAAAATACAAAAAGACAAAGTGGATCCAGAAACAAAGCTGGCTGCTAGAGATTTATTAGAAGAGACGGCCTCTGAAAATTCCCCAGATAGGATAAGGATGGACTAATATTGACAAGTTTTGATCCTATACATATCCTTAAGTTTCTTCCCCCACTTACATGTAAAATGGAGGTTTGGGTTAAATTCTTCTAAATCTTAAAAGATAAGCTGATCCCAGCAAGCTAGAAGATTTGGCCAATAATATTATAATGTTATTATTCAAGAAGCATGATATATACTTTCTTACTGAGCCAATGCTGAATCTAAATTTACACACATGCATGCAGATATACAGTGTGGAAGCCAAAATTACTATTGCAGACATGAATATACTATTCCTTCTTCTGTGTTTTTTAACTTTAAAATTATAGGTCAGGTACATTTTTATTTGAAGGAGAAACACACAGAGGATTAGCAGTCCAAAAATGAATTTTAAAAAGTCATATCAATGTAAATATAAAGATTGTATCTTTACTTGTCATACAGTGCAATTTCAATGAGCTGATTCTATATATATGTATATATATATATATATATATATATATATATATATATATATTGCCTACATACAGATATGCAGAAAACTGAAGTAATTTAGCTTAAAAGGTCATAATTTTTATGTTCAGTATATTTAACCAATACAAGGAATTGAATTGAATACAACCAATACACAAATATCTTATATTCTAAAGTAAATTTTTGGTTGACAAATTCCAACTACAAAATACTGATCAGGACAGAAGACCAATAACAGAAGAAACTACCTAAACATGAAATGGCCCTACCCAAACTAAACTGTAGTGCTATTCATGTGAAAAGCACAGCATTATGAAAGTCTACTTCATTTGAAAAGATGAGATAAAAAGACTTTCTGAAAATATAGAGTTCCAGGAAGTTAATTACCCAAGATGCAAGTTCATGTAATATTTTGTTTGAATCAAAAGCATGCCCGAACTATGATTTTCTAGAGCAAAGATCACAGGTTGGAGGAGGAAAAGCTGAATGCCATGGATGCTGTGTGTTGCTACATTGCTGGCATCTAGGCTGCTTTTCAAGGAGAGAGGGAAGGCTCTGTCAGCGATGTTAGAATCCCATAAATGGTGGAAAACACCAAGGGCTGTTAGAAAAATATTTCTAACAAACAAAATGAATCCCTATTGGATTTGATTGGTAGAAGCAGAAGAAAAAGTGATTCACTAACTATGTGTTCCCCAAAAGATGAAACAGTGGCCAGAGGAGCTGTAAGAAAGGATGTTTCCCACATAGATAAGAAAGATGGTGATGGAAAGCCAGCCTGGTTCCGAGTACAATTTGGGTGTAAACCAAATTTGAGCTGAAAAGCATTTTTTTCTGCCATATTGAAAGTATCTTCGGGGAATAATTGGCTGTCCAATAACTGGTTAAGTCACAAAATAAAATATGGTTGACTTAACTGATGTTTTTGTCTGGTCTAGGGCACTTCTGCATTTTTATGAATAAAATGAAACAAGTGAAACTGAGTAAGACCTCTGAATTGGGCTTTCTCAGTGCATTGATGACCATTGGCCCCCATGTCACCTCCCCTTGTTTTATTAAGAGTGCGGTTCTCTGGCCTTCTGTGAAAATTTGTAAAACTGCATTATTGAGTTCACAGTCCGCATTGTACAATCCCAGAGACTGGGATTCATAGAAGGTAAAGAACTGCCTGGAGCCACAGAGCCAGAGCCAGAAACCATGTTTGTCAGAGGCCAAAAAAACTAGCCTACCAACATGATAATTTATAATTTGTGACCTTTTAGTTCACCTTCTACTTGTATCCCCCATCTACACCTATCTTTTCCCAAGAAAGTCTTAGGCCAGAACATAGGTCTTAAGTTTCCAGTAACATTTTGGTCAATCATAGATAAATAAAGAATTACTATTTTATGTTATACTGATCAATGGTACAAGGAAAATAATTGGGATGTATGCCTTCTATGGAACACGTGAAGAAAAATTCCAATATATTCCTAATAAATCATACATGCAAATTATTTGATTATAATAATGACATGATTTTAATATGGTTAAGATTTTATGTAAAATATTTCTAAATTCAACTAGAAATAAAAATCTTCAGAAAAATGTTTTAACTGGCTTTCTATTGTACGCTAAAAACATGAGATTCTGTTTAGAGGAGATCTCCTATAACATTACTTTCCTATTAGGTTATCAGCCTAAATGGTGCTATTTTACTGGATTTCATATGTGCTGCAGATCCTGCTGCGAAAGCATAAAACTGGACTCATTTAGAAAGAGGCAATGTGGCTCTATGAGAAAAACTGCCATATGTGAAACCTCACTTTATGCCTGTTGAAATTTTTGTATTTCAGATCTCCCAGGGATATGTCCATTGTGCTATTGTATAATTTTATCAGCATGAACTTCTGCTGAATATTTTCTCTTCTTTTCAAAAACCCATATTTTGGTAGAGCTAACTTAAAAACTTAATGTTGCAACATCTGTGCTCATACACCTGGGAGCCATAGAAGATGTATCCTGAAGATTATCTACATTTTCTAATCTTATAGAATGCTACAAAATGAGAAAAAAAGGTTATACATTTTTTTCTGGTCTGAATTTTTTTTTTTGAAAGCAACCACTTTCTGTCTCCTTGGATTCTAAAATAACACAACCAATATTTCTAAAGCTATAAGGATATCCTGACAAATATAATGGAATATTCATATATTTCTGTTTTCAGATAAATTTCTAAGACATCTTAAAACTTTCCATTAATAGATACTGAATATACACAAAACCTTTATTTTATTTGAGCTTTATTCTCAAATGTTTTCAAACAAGATTCTAATAACTCTATGAGTCTAGAGAAAGCGAAAAAAAAATATTCTCATTTGATTTATTTAGTATGTTTACCCCATGGATCTGCCAATAGATCAATGGCATCTTCTTTTAAAAATAGGAATTATGGTTGGATCAGCACTTTCCAAATAGAAGACTGACATCTTGACACAGAAAAAGGAGTTTCTGAATAGAGAGAAATGCCTTCCACCTCACCTTTCATTAATTGTTCTATCTTTATAGAAAAGAATATACATATCAAAACTGCCTGCAGGAGACAGTGCTAAAAAGGGAAAGTGCAGAACAATGTTTTTCATTGAAGGAAAGGGAGAATGTAAAGTTTTTATGAATTCAAAATAGTTAGGAAGGACCACAAAGGGACTTAAGAAACTCCACAAGTGGACTCTCTCGACTCTGTCATAATTTATCAAAGCATGAGAAATACTAAACACCAAGTGCTTTCTATGAGCAGGTATTGGGATTTCTGTACATGTGCCAACTTATTAAAGTTTCTCCACAATGGTAGGTGGCAGGTAATTTTGTCTTTGCCATCTTACAGAGGAGGGAACTGAGGCACTGCAAGTTTGAATAACTTGCCCAAGGCCACCCAGCTTGTCAATGTGGGGCAGAGCTACTCCACAGAGTCCTGGATCTACATTACCCCACTTTCCTTCCGTGACTTTCCTTTATGTGTAGCAGGCTCGCTATTAACTTTTACTTTGAAGCAAGGAGTAAGATGACAAGGGGAGTATTTTTAAGTTATTTCAAATGTAAACACAAACAGGTGAGGCAGGGCCAGGGTTAATGTCTCCCAGAAAGAAGAGTAGGGAAAACCGTTAATTTGAGGCAACAGGCGGGTTATTACTCTCCTGTAGTGAAAAGTCACATTTCAAAAAAGGCAATCCAACTTCAAAGTCACTATCAGCAAGTAGCAGATTTTGGCCTTCACTTCTTTCTCATGTGCCATTCCCCCTGTGTGATAGAGGATGGGCATCCCTGCAAGGGAGAGGCAAGCAGATATTTAATTCTCCAGTAATTAGAGGAGGCTAGATGCTGGAGAACCTCTGGAAGAAGGGACGCGTGTCGGCAAGTGCTGAAAGCCAGTTTTTCCCTCGCAGGTCAAGTTAAAAAGAAGAAAATGTACCAGTTATTTGATGTTCCTCTCTTGCATGTCTTGAGGCACAATACACAAAGTAAATAATTTCCGCTATAGAGAAATTAAACAGGCAGGCAAGACATTGTGTGTTTTACATTAGAGAAGTACAATTGAAGAGCGCAGTGACGTGTATCGGTGTCTGAAGGAAGGGTCCTAGAAAATCTCTGTTACGTCATCAGACAGGAAATATATCCGATATGCCATTTACTTGACCTGCCAGGAACATGGTGCCGTGAACCTGAACTAGGATTTACAATAGAGAAAAAGCTATTAGAAGCAAAGAGATGGAAGATATTGTGCTCTCAATGCAGTGGAAATTAAAAAAAAGGATGTTGAAATCACTAACAGGGCTTAGTAATTAAACTGTGTCAATGCCCCTGCCATGAAGAGTTCATAATTTGGAAGCTGTAGTTACTATTGACCTGATTTTACTATTGAGATCATGTCTGCCTTTTAATTTGGAACCAAAATTGATCACTGTGTTCTATAAACAAGGCCTTGACAGTTGTTACTTTGCAAATGCTTTGCAAACACATATTTATTTAAGAGCAGCATGATTGATGATATAGTATACCAGACAAATCATTTCATTTTTTATTTCATATTTGAGATTCTTTTAAGAGATTGCTTTATAATTTAAAATGGAGTTCATCAAGTTCTTCAATAAATATAAAATTTCTTTGATAATAGTTTTTTAAAATAGATATTTTAAAAAGATGCCTGTCTTTACTCCAATATATTGATTTGATGGTCCAAGCACTGCTTTAAAATTTACAAAGTGTTCATTCCTCCTGTGTCTTCAGAAATCATTATAATGCTCATTTACTTTTTTAAGAGTAAATATTACTGCAACCCAGTATTAGTGGACAAAGCTTGCAATTTAGAAGGTTCATATAATGTGTATATTTGACATAAATTGCTTCCTTAATCACTACCATATGAAGGATGACAGAAGGAAATCAATACAGAAAGGTTTATCTTTGTGTTTCAAAGCCATCTCACACTTTCTAAGACTCTCATCCATCTAGTCCATAATTTCAATTTCTTATAGGCTTTCTCAATACTGTGATTTTTGTATTCATGATTTTTAAATTAAATTGAAACGAATAATAAAAAACATCTTCAAACTTCTTGAAAGGACAAAAAAACCTGTTAATGTATCTTCTTTTGCTACTTCTAGATTTTATTCTACTCTCACTAGTAGGATCAGGATGAAAGAACTGCTCATTTTCCCCCTTTACAGATCGCTATTGCCAGATGATAACTGATGGTTGCATTCTAGGTGGAAATCCAAAGAAACTCTTTATTCTTGATAGGTTAATTTAAGAGCAGTGCTACCTTTTTCACCTTCTTTGTCTTCTTGGTCATCTGTTAGCGGGATCACTTCTGGTTGCTCCACAGTCGTGGCATCTTCTTGGTTTGGCAAAAGCTCTAAATAGAATGAGACAGAAGGATACTCAGGGATATTTTAATTGGAATCATTGAGAAAATACAGTGACTAAAGCAGAGAAAGTTAATGTGTGTTTTTTTTTTTTTTAATTTTTCCCCTTCAAGTTTTAAGAAGCACATAAAGCAGAATACTATTGCCATTCTCTGGTAATCATTGCCTAACACATACACGCACACCACTCACAAACAGCAGGACAGACAGTCATGGTTCACAGTTTCATCTCATTCTCTGATAACAATGCATTCTGGTTTCAATACCTTCTGTTTCCATATATGAGCTCTGGGAGTCTGCCTCAAATTTTATTTCATTCTTTGTTGAATCATGCTCTTGTCCTGTCAAGAACAGCAATTGAAAAAGAAGAGAAATGAGACATGCATGACTGTAGATTTATCCCTGGTTTGAAAAAGCAAAACATTCAGAAACGGTGTTTTGATCATGCATGGAGAGGCAGAGAGCAATTTCAAACCAAAGTGGACAATTTTGCCAATCATCAAATTTATGTCAATTATTTTATGAGAAATAGCCAGGTAATTAGGCAAAAAATCTCTTCTTTGAACTGACTGGTATAACTGGTGTTTAGCTTATCAATGCACTGAACACTGATGAGCACAACCTGGAAGTTTTGAAATTTTAAATAATTCCTGTGCTGTATGGCTATTCTACACCTAAGAAGATATATACATTAAGATATATAATCTTAATGTATATATAAGATATATACATTAAGATATATACATTTAAGATATATACATTTAAGATATATCTCTTTAAGATATATACATTTCCTGTATTGAGGATTCCTAGAAAATCAAAACACTAGTATTCTCATTGTCCCATTAAAAGATCATGAACAACTTAAGTAATATGAGCACACAGGGGTTGGGTCACCTAACAGCTCAACTATTCTGTTAAGACACCTACTAAATATGGCAAAGGTGAGGAGAGAATTCAGCCAACGCTTGATTACTCCAAAGCTGATTAGTAATGTTTTTTTGTTGTTGTTTTTTTCCCACACCCTCTGGCTTCTCCCCCTCCCCTGTACAGTTTCGAATATTTAAGTGCTCATTAAGAGAGGAAATTGAAATCTGTCCATTTGCCTCATTTTAATGAAAGGTTTTATACTGAGAATATATTTTTTTTTTATGCTGAGAATATTGAACTGTTGAATTAGAAAAATCCATAGCTTAGAGTTGGTTATAGGCCTGAAGAGGATATAGAGGGGGCTCTGTTGGGCACATTCCTGTGATAGACTGCATTATTGTTTCAACTGGTCCCTACTTCTTCCCGTAAGAGGATTCTACTTCCATGTCTGTGACCATGTAACCTGCAATGGCCGCTATGGCCGCTATGGGACAAGTGTTTATTCCCATCTGACTGATACCAGGTCTATTGGGGTGACTTAGTTTACAAAATGGCACAGCAACACACATGATGTGTACTACATTTGAGCAGAAGCTTCAAGATCCATTGCATGTTTTCCTCCAACTTTCTTGATCCTAAGAGAGTATGCTACTTCAATCTACATCCTGGAATGAAACACATGGAGCAGAACCACACAGAGACACAACACACCTTTGTTGTAAGCCAATGGGACTTTTAGGATTATTTTTAGGATTATCCAGCAAAGC
Source organism: Canis aureus (assembly GCF_053574225.1). Classification (NCBI taxonomy): domain Eukaryota; kingdom Metazoa; phylum Chordata; class Mammalia; order Carnivora; family Canidae; genus Canis; species Canis aureus. Next base: position 12,251,160 of record NC_135636.1, read on the forward strand.
TAACTGCTGCAACACTTTATTACAGTTTCCTCTTTAATGCAACTATTCTTAAGCTGCCCACTATATGGCTTCCCTTTGGTTCATTCTCTGCTAGCATGACCCCAAAAAGAAATTTTTTGACATCGTTCCTTTCAAGCTCAATTTTAATCAAAAGGATCTGATAAAATAATTACAACAGAGGTATATTTATCCGTCTGATCACTGAAGCTAAATATCTCAAGCTGTCTTTGATGACTGTCATCACTCCTAAAAGTCACTACAATGCCAAGTCTTGACGCTTCTGCAAAATGTTTCTCTTTTCCCACTTTCCATTTCCTCTTCCCCTTTCCTCATTCAGGGATACATTCTTTCTCTTGGATCTGTTACTGTCTTCTCTTATAGTCTATCCAGTGTATTGCTAGCAGAAATGCCTTTTAAAACACGGATTTGATCAAGATGTTTCCCTGCTGATAAACTCTATTCACTTCCATTCTTTTTTTTTTTTTTTTTCACTTCCATTCTTCTCTCAAAAATACAGGAGTTCAAGCCTCATCTCAGACCTACAGTCAGATTATGCATTTTAACAATATTTCTAGGTGATCTGTATATGCAGTAAAGCTTGAGAAGTGCTGGCATACAGCATATACGTGTATCTGCAAATTATTTATCCTATTAAAAATGCCAGACTTGCCCTAGACATTTCATATACATTATCTCTAATTACCACATTAGCTCTGAAAGTAAGTATTGTGATCCCCATCTGCTTTCAAAATTTCCAACTGGGTTTATCTGACTACAGATTCTTTCTTCCTCTTTGTTTTGCCTGGGAATGTCTTTATTTGTTTTTTAATTTTTAAGCTGAAGTATATCTTGCTTATATAAAACATACAAGTCGTAAGTACATAGCTTGATGACTTTTCACATACGTATACAAGTATCTCCCTGTGTGATCACCACCCAGAACAAGAACACTTCTAGCACGAGTGGTGCTCTTTTGGAACCAATGGATATCCCACTACAGACAAAAGGTAATAGTTTTGCGGGTTTTTTTTTTTTTTTTGAAATAGAACTTACACTATATGCTTTCTTGTAGCTTGCTTTTTCACATGTTCTCTGTGAGATTAATTCCAGTTGTTGTGTATACCAATTGCCAATTCTTTTTCACTGATGTATACTATTCCACTATCCAAATATATTATGTCCTATGGATGTTGCATTGTTTTCTGTTTGGAGCCATTATGAAGAACACTGCTAAAAACATTCTTGTGCATGCCTAGATATATGTATTCATACCACTTGGGTATAAGCTCAGGAGTGATATTAGTAAGTAATCAGCAATGCATACATTTGGCTTTACTAAATCCTGAAAAACAGCATTCTGAAGAGTTTGTTCCAATTTGCACTCCCACCAGAAATGTATGAGAATTCCATGTGTGCCTTTTACCCTTTAGACAATTTGATGATACTACTAATGACAAAATTCTTTTATATGAAGAAGAAAGCTGTGCAAAATCTTTCACCCATTTTTTTCATCTTTGGGTACTATATAAAGTGGTGATACTACACTATGGGTCATTTATTCTACAATGTATTATGTGCTACTAAATGGCAGATATGTCAGGTGCTGGAAATAGGTCTTAAATAAAATAGATATAATACTTGGCCTCAAAATGCATAGTTGCAAGGAAAAAGGCATTAAATGTACATAAAGTTCTTTCTAGAAAGATGTGAAGCAGAATTCCAAATTTATGAAAAATCCACTTAGCAGATGTTTATTTTTATTATTTATTTACTTATTTATTTTTTGAGATTTTATTTATCCTTTCATGAGAGACAGAGGCAGAGACATATACAGAGGGAGAAGCAGACTCCCTGCAGGAGCCCAATGTGGGACTCTATCCCCAGACCCCAGGATCACATCCTGAGACAAAGGCAGATGCTCAACCACTGAGCCACCCAGACATCTCAGCAGACTTTTTGATCACGGGAAACTGAGAGAGATAGCCAATATATTGGACAACAACATCAACACTGAGGAACTCTCAAATAGACTAAATGAAATAAGATGGAATTTGACAAGGATAAGTGCTAAATTTTAAAACCAAGTTTATAAATCCAACTTCTAGGAGTGAGATGGGAGGAAATAAATCCTATTTCCAATAAAACTAGAGCCACAGATTTTGCATTCCAAGTTTACCCTAGATAAATACTGGATAGATACCAGTATGGCTGGATGGAAAGAAGGATTATAGCACATGGAAAGTGAAGGGGATTTTTCCACTTATTTCCTGGCAAACATCTTGCCTGGTTAGCTATTCCTAGCTATCCTAATGAACAGGGGACTTAAAACTGAAACATAATAAAAGAGGGGAATTATAGTAAGGGAAAAATATTTTTGTAAAAGATATATTCAACGGGATGAGCACTGGGTTTTATTCTGTATGTTGGCAAATTGAACACCAATAAAAAATAAATTTATTATTAAAAAAAGATATATTCAGAAAAACAAAAGCAGTGTTTTTGTGTTTGCAATGAACTCTGAGAACTGATGAATAAGGAAATGAAAAGATGGATTGACTGAAGAGGAAACTGAGACAATCAGAAAAATCTACAAGCCTAAAAACACAATAACAGCATAAACATGGACAATGGATGTCATAAGAGAGAATGAATGCTATTCATATATTAGTGAATGCTGTTCATAAATTAATGTTTCAGAAATCAAAGTTTTGAATTAAAATTCATTAAGAAAGCAAAAGTCAGGGAGAAAAATGACACATGAAAAGATGATATATACAGAGGACAGAAAATAGCAATAGAATTTCTAATTAATGGATTAGAGGAAGTCTAAGCAACTATTTTTTTTATGTGATAGCAACCATTAAAAATATATTATGAGATTTTCAAGGACTGTAGAACATAGAATATGATTTCATTTTTTGTAACTATGGAATCATTACATATGCCTTTATATGTATTTAGATTAGTGGGGACAAAAACTGGAAGGCTTTATCTCCTATTTAACACTGATTATCTTTGGATGGTAGGTGGAATTTTAATTTACAGAATTTTTATTTTGCTAACCTGCATTTCATATTTTACAACAAATGCATATTATCTAATTTAATAATTATAATGAAACAATTTAGAAAACAAAAATGCTTTCAGTGATATCATAGAAGAAAAAACTATAACTAAAAGGTGTTTGTGGTTAGCTAAATTCAGTTACTTTGGCTTGATATCTATTGTACTTGAACTCTAAAAAACATGGGAAATTCAGCTGTTGAGTAGCTCTTTCTTCTTGCATATTCTTCTTTTTCTACTTTTTTTTTTTTTTTTTTTTTTTTGTCTTTTGGCCAAATCACCTACCTTTCTTCTATGTCACAACCTACTCATCATTTTCTAAACACCTTATGTTATTTCTTGCCTTTGTGTCCACTTAACGTGTATTCTCACTGGTTGAAATATCCCCATTTCCCCTCTTTCTATCTGATAAAATTCTCTTCATCTTTCAAAACTAAGTCATCAACTTACCTTTCTTTGTGACGTCCTCTAAATCACTAGTCAGAATCAATCATTTTTATGTTTTTGCTTATTGAATTCCTTTGCTCATTTATCTGCTTATTATTCTCCTTACCACATTGTAATATAGTGGTATCTCTTGGTCTCTCTTACTGGGCTATGAACATTATGAAACTGTGCTTTATTCATATTTCCCCTCCCAGAACCTACTAATGAGTGATCGATAAATGTTTAATTAACTGGCTGTCCATTACAGCATGCATCAATGTCTGCAAATAGTAATTAGGGATTATAACTTATTTTCTATTGCATCCTTTAGCAACAAGGTAAGTGCCTTTGGCTGCATATCCATATATATTTATTACAAAGAACCCTGAAGGAAGAACTTAAGTTTTAGGCAAATCACAACCTCTTTGGGCTTCAGGTTCATTATCTATTTACTTTTAAGGATGCAAAACTGGATAATAACTTAGATTCCCTCTATCTATGGCATGATATGAGGCTCTGTCTCCTCGTGAAGTTTTTAGTTACCACCAATGTTTGTTTATTGGGTGGATGATTTTGAGAGAGGACGTTCACTGTTTGAGTGAGCCTCATTCCCTATCACTGTGGTGATAGGGAACCGACCCCACACCTACTCTTGGGTCACTGCGGGGAACTTTGACTCATCATTTGCAATTTGGCTTTGTCGTATGATGAAGGCAAAGAGTAGAGCATTCAGAGAAGAGAAGCAGCCACTCTGTTCCTGTGTGTCCCCACTCCCAGCGCCCCACTTGATAAATCTTCACAGGAATTCAATCAGGGATAGGAAGACAGTGATTCTACAGGGCCTGCGGCACCTGCTGTTGGGGGGACTGCTGGTGGTGGTGGCAGCCTAAGGCTCTTGATGAATACTAGGGATTTTTCTCTTTGACTAGTAAAGGCTGGCATTTCACTTTGAGGATAAGAGGCCATTGCAAAGTTCTTTTGGAGCATTTCTCTCTTCTGCCTTTTCACTTGTCCCCACTCTTGATCTGTTTCACCTGTGTGCTTTACATATTTTAGCAATCTTTTCTTGAAACAGAAATACAGGTATTTTCTTCTTTCTAATTTTTCTGAAATGAAGTCAATAAAAAACAGGGAGAGAAGTGAAGTGCACAGCTTTGAAATCCAAGAATAATCATATTTTCTCATTCCTGAGGCAAGCCAGGACTGGGCATATTACTCAAAGAGGAGGTACATGTGAGCTCCTTGCCCTGCACCCAGGCCTGCTGTGTGTTAATGATGACTCCAGGGGTCTCCAGCCCTTCTGTCTTTCTCTGCAGTGCGCTCAGACATTCCATGTTTCATCTTGCTTCTTGACCCCATGCAGGCAAGCTTTATGTTTGCTTCTCCACATTCAGTCTAGTTGAATTCCACCCACTGTCCTCTGCCCTAATCCCTCCTGGCAGAGGAAACAAAGGAACATAAAGGGTCCCACAGTTTATGTATATATTTTTATATAGTGAACTCAATCATCCATGCTAATGGGAGGGGACTATTAGAACAGATAATCCAAAAATCCATTCACTTTTCTTTAGAAATAGATCACGTGATTATTTCTTGGAGCCCTGGTAATTAAGTTTGGCTCAAGCTAATGCTTTAAATAATTTGCATAAAAATTGGTCTAGGGCCATCAGTCTGGAACTAAACATTTTGAGAGGATAAACCTAACTGCACTCTGTAAATGGACTGGTTCTGAACAATAGTAACAAAAGTATAGTTCTATTGTTTGCAGATTACTATATGCTCAAATCTTCATGAGAACAAAGACTTTGTTGTCTTCAATGCTTGTCTTAAAGACAATGGAAATTGCATCCTTTTGTTAAACTTGATTGCTGCTAATATTCAAAATTTTATGTTTATCATGTGTAAAAATAACCCCAGCTTAAGAGCAAAAATTAAACCCAGGTTTGTGTGAATTTGATTATCTTCTAGACATCCTTCAATTTTTCCTGGGGCCCAAAAAACTTACTACCTAATGTAAGTTATTTCTAAAATTATTTTTTCCTGCAGTTGCAAAAGAATTGTAGTTTCCTTCTAGAAACACTGAAAAGTACATATAATTATTGAGAGCTATGAATAATTTTATAACTATAATTTATAGCTATAATAATTTTATAACTGTCACTGTTAATATTGTAAACTATCTTTCTGTTGTGTGCACATATATATGTAGATATACATCTGCATATACATATGAGTGTATACAGATGCATGCAGATATACATTTGTATATGCATATATGTGTGTATTCCCATGTCTGTAGATATATATCTTATATGTATACATATATATGGATCTCTCTATATATGTGTTAGTGAGTCTTTGTGTATGTAGCTCAATACACATATACACATGCAGAAATATACACATATATCCTGGGATCAAAATGAATTTACACTCTGATTCTTGCTTTTTTAGCTCATAATTTTACAAGAATCTTACACTGTTATTAAAATTTCTTCAGAGGGATGCCTGAGTGGCTCAGTGATTGAGCATCTGCCTTTGGCTCAGGACGTGATCCCAGGGTCTGGGGATGGTGTCCCACATTGGGCTCCGTATGAAGCCTGCTTCTCCCTCTGTCTATGCCTATGTCTCTGCCTCTCTCTCTGTGTCTCTCATGAGTAAATAAATAACATCTTAAAAAAATAATAAAATAAAATTTCTGAAGTAGTTTTATTTTTAAAAGATGCAGTATGGGGATCCCTAGGTTGCTCAATGGTTTGGCGCCTGCCTTCAGCCCAGGGCATGATCCTGGAGACCCGGGATCGAGTCCTGCATCAGGCTTCCTGCATGGAGCCTGCTTCTTCTTCTGCTTGTGTCTCTGCCTCTCTCTCTTTTTCTCTCTCTGTGCCTCTCATGAATAAATAAAATAGGAATCTTAAAAAAAATGCAGTATATTCCATAGTATGTACAAAATTTTTGACATTTCCTTCTTTTTTTCCCATTAAACATAGTATTGTGATGAAGATTTTTGTAAATACACATCTCCCTAGTCTTGGTGGGTGTTACTTTAAGACAAAGTCCTAAAGCATAATTCTAGGCTAATAGTATGAACACTTTACTTTTTATTAGATTTTGTCAAAATTGCTGATGTGGTTATGTCTTTCATTCTCCCACCAATAGTGTGTGAGCCTGATTGGATACCTTACTCCCACTAATTCTCCTACATAAACTTGTTTGATTAAAACTGAAATCGTGTTTTATTTGCATTTCTTTAAGAAATAAAGAGATAGGCCATCTCTTCATATTTGTGATTGTATTTCTTCTTCTGTAAATTATAATGGAGTCCTTCGCCCATTTTCCTTTTTTTTTTTTTTTTTATTGCTTTATAAGATTTTTTTCTCTTTAAGAAAATTGATTCTTTGTCATTTAGGCTGAGAGTACTTTTCCTAGTAGTTTTTCTTTAGAATTTGATTATAATCTTTATCATGTCAAAATGCATATATTCAGATTTAGCCATTTCTCTTTCTTATGACATATATTGATGCATGCACACACATTGCAGATATATATACATATATATGTGAATGCCTTTTTATAACATATGTATACAATCATGTGTTTGTGCATTTTGTTTACAGTTCAAAAAGCAGTTCTTATTTCAAAATTTTTTAAAAGTCACACTTTTGTTTTTTTAGTCTGGTAATTTTAGTTTCATTTTTACATTTCATCTTTGCTCCTCCTGTAATTTAGGTTAGTATAAGGAATGAGATTCGGATTCAGGTTATTCTTCCAAATGGCCAAGCAGTTGTCTTAATGCCATTTATGGAGTCATCTGTCTTTGAAATGTCAGCCTGAAGATGTGCTAAAAACCAGATCTGCTTTAGTCCATTTCTAAAGTCTTTATTCCATTTCATGGATTGACTTGTTTGCCTATTCCTATAGTAGGACTACAGTGTTAATCACATTTTTCAAAGATACCATATTTTTGTAGTCTATTTATTCTGTCATTGACTGAAAATATATCTGTGAATCCCCCATTGCATTTCCAGTTGGATTTTATTCTTACTGTATCATCTGCCATATAAAGACCCATCATTATTATATTAAATCATGGAATTAAATTTTTACTGATATAAAATGACCAAATCTTTCTTGCTCCAGACTCTGTTTTTTTTTAAAGAATTTATTTATTTATTCATGAAAGACACACAGAGAGAGGCAGAGACACAGGCAGGGGGAGAAGCAGGCTCCCTGTGGAGAGCCCAATGAGGAACTGGCTCCTAGGACCTGGGATCCCAACCTGAGCCAAAGGCAGATGCTCAACACTGAGCCACCCAGATGGCCCTCTTGCTCAAGACTTTTTGCTGGAATTCTAACTGGATAGATTCTAAAGTAGTTTCTCATCCTTTCTTTTAATGTTCATTTCCCAAATATACCTTTCCTGAATTTAAATTTTTTAAACCTTTACTATTTTTTAAAATTAATTCAATCCAACTGGTTTTTACACTTAATAAATTAACCTAATTACCTTTCTTGTCATAACTACTTGCCTGTGTTTCTGTTGTCTTATTTGATATATTGTACTTTTGTTACACTGCTACTTACTTTTTAAAGTTATTTCCATTATTGAAAATACTCATATTTGGTATGAAACATACCAGGAAATTGAGAGAGTATCTTCCATTAATTCTATTGTGATTTAATTCTATTTGTGATTATCATTAAATTTTTCAAAGGTATTCTTAACCCTAACTTATATTGTCAGAATCTGAGCAGAACACAATTTTTACTTTTTGACTACCTTTACTGAAATCAGCTTTTGTGCAACACTCCCTACTCCCCACCATAATCGTGATTTATAAATTCTGGCATTTGATACTTCTTTCCTTTTCTCTCCCTCCTTTCTTCCTTCTTCTTTTAACTAATCTTTAAAAATGTAACAAAGTATAGGAAAGTGCACAATATTGAGAGTTCAGTTAAACAACCAAAAGCAAATAGAGAAACTATACTTTCTTATAGTTATAGAAACTATATGTATCCATCCAGTCCAGAAGACCAGCTCATGGGCCAATCAGAACCTCCCCCTTAATCACCAAAATTTAATCAGCACCTTAACTAGATTCCCTTTATTATTTTTCCACTCAAGTATGCTTTTCTAAATAGCATCACTATCTTTTCCTGCTTTTCGAATTTGATATGAGATATTGTACAATATATATGCTTCTGTACCTTCTTTGATTTAACATTATACTTGTAAGAGTCATTCATGTTTTAGCCTGTAATTTTAGTTGTAGTTTCCAATGAGACTTCTGCTTCCTCTTTATATCTATTTCCCTGTACCTGTTTTTTCCCTCTGTTTTTGAAATTTTTCTGTTTATCACTGATGTTGAACAAGATGATGATGATGTACTTAGTTATAATTTCCTTTATGTTTCTTGTGCTCCGAGATTATAGAACTTCTTGGATATGGATTCACAGTTTTCACCGAAGTTTTGGAAAATTTCAATCATTTTTACTTCAAATATTTTTTGTCTTCCTTTTCCATGCTTTGCCTTCAGATATTTCGATTTATGTATATTGGACTTGCAATTACCTTTATAGTTCTTTCATAGCTCACTGATTATATTTTTGTTTTCAATCATTTATTCTCTTTGTGTTTCAATTTGGATGGTTTCTATTGCTACTTCTTCAAATTCACCACTCTTTTCTTCTTCAATGACTAATCTGCCATTATTCTCATCAGGTGTAATTTTCATCTCAGACATTTAGTATTTCATCTCTAGAAATTCAATTTGTGTCATTTTATACCTTTAATGTCTCTAATTAACATGGACAATCTTCCTTTTAGCTTTCAGAAGACATGGAATATGATTATAATAACTTTTAACATGGCCTTTCACATTAATTACACAATCTGTACCATTTCTGAATTGATTTGTATTAATTGATTTCTCTTCTCTTATATGTCATACTTTCCTGCTCCTTGTCAAGAATTGGTATCATCAGTACTCATTTAGACTTATCAAATAATTACCATTTACCTTGCTTTTTCTTCTTTTTCTTCATCTTTTTCCTTCCATCTGGTATCAATACCCTCCTACCTGAAGAACACCAAAATTCTCTGTTGGTGAACTTTTCTTTTCTTTTTTTGGCCTGAAATTTGCTTGATTAAATTTATTCTTGAAACACAACTTTTTTTTGGCTTAGAATTCTTGGTTGGCTATTATTCTGCTAGATTGTCTTCTTATTTCTATTGTATCTATTAAAGTCAGGTATCAGTCTAATTGTTTAAGGATTTCTTTTTAGATGTCCTGTTTATCTTTGATTTTCAGCAGTTGTACAATGATGGGCATACTTGTGGATTTATTTTGCTTAGAGTTCAAAGGGTTTTAGGAAGATGTGATCTGATGTCTTTCATTAATATAGGTCATTTCTCAGCACAATTTGCTGAAATATTGCTTCTGCTCAATTACCTCACTCCTTTCTGTCTGGGATTCCAATTGATTTATCATTTATCCTCTATATTTGTTCCCTTTCTTTAGTGTTTATCATTCCTTTTCTTTCTCTACTACTTTTATTTTGGATATATTCTTCTGACTTAACTTCTAGTGCACAAATTCTCTTTCATCTGTGTGTAATATGCATTTAAACCATGAATCTATTCATTGCATTCTTCATTTCAATTATTGTATCTTTCACTTCTAGACTTTCTTTTCTTTTTCTTTTATGATGCTTTGTTTTGAATTTCTACTTCTCAGCTAATTTTTTCAATGTCATCTTTATCCTCCTATAACAGCCAGGGAAATTATTTTATACTTTATGTTTTAACTGTAATACTTTCAGCCCAAATGGGCCTATTTCTTTTTTAAAAAAGATTTTATTTATTTATTTATTTATTTATTTATTTATTTATTTATTTATTTATTCAGAGTGAGAGTGAGAGAGCACAAGCAAGGGGAATGGCAGAACCCAACCTGGGGCAGATGCTTAATCAATTGAGCCACCCAGGTGCTCTGGGCATGTTTCTCTTGACTTTTTTTTTATGTTACCATGTTTCATTTTTTTTTTTTCCTGGATTTTTTTTTGTGTGTGTGTATGTGCTAGACATGCTGGAAATTCTGGCTAAAAATTCGTTTTTGTAAATGGTTTTACATTGGTTTTTCTCAGGTGCCTATGGGGAATAGTAATCTGGGTTGATCTTCATTTATTTTGAGGATTGAGATGATTCAAAGATGGGCATCAGTCTTTCAGAAAGTTGGTCTCCTGCTGCTTGATTCTTTCTGCTAGGATACATATCTTTAGGGTTTCAACAAAGAAACCAGGGGGTTTACCGTGGTCCCTTGCCCTTTTCAGCAATAGGACTCTGGATACATTTTGCAGAATCAGCAAATGACCAAGAAAAAAAAAAACAGCTTCAAGTTCTGAACTCACATCTCTGGATATCTATTTTCTCCCAGAACCTAGCCTGACAATTTTTCACTATCCTGTTAGTTCTCTGGTGCCTTTAAACAGACTCCATACCTTTTTGTTTTTGGTGTAGTTTGTCTAGTTATCTTCAGGGAGAGTAATGGTCTAAGTTATTTAGACTTTCATTCCTGAAAGTAGAAGTCTCTCCTTTTTCCTTCTCATTTTAAAGCAACATATACTGTAATTTTCAAAGATAAAAGTGTACATTTAGTTAAGGTATTCTGATCCTAATTTGGAAGCAATTATTTCAACATTTTCATACATTTAATGAGTCTCTTATCACATACTTCTTTCCAAGTGTGACTTTCTCAGTCTTAACTTTTTCCTTCCTTTCTATATTTACTGGTTTTGCACAGGATTTCTGTTAGTTTACTCACAGGAAGGATACTTGGGTGGCATATTTTCTTAATCTATGAATTCCTGAGAAAATGTTAGTCTTGACTTCATGCATGAGTAGTAACAACTTCACTAAATATAGAAACTGTGTACTTTAGAGCAATTGAAATGTTTGTCCATTTCATCTAGTGTTTAGAATTGTGGAAGAAGAAAGGCAAGGCTAATCCGATTTTGGTGATTTTGTTTGTAACCTGATTTTTATTTTCTTATGTGCTTTCAAAGCCTTTCTTTATCACTGATGTTCAGAAATTCCATGAGGCTTTGTAGATTTCTGTTCCTATTTGAGTTTTCAGTATCTTTGTCTATAAATAAGTATGTATACTCTTGTGTTTTGGGTGGAAGAACTGGTTTACATTAGGAAAACTTTTTTCTGTTATTTTTCTAAAGATTGTTTTCATTTTTGTTTGTTCTAGCCTCTCTTCTTGGTATTCCATGGATATGTAGATTTAATTACCTCGATCTGTTGTCTATATGTGTCACATTTTTCTCATTGTTATCATTTCTTCATTTCTGTAGTTGCAAATCTGATGCCTATAGAGTTTAGGCAGGTAACAAAAATAATGTCAGCCAGTACAAAAATAGTGAATGATGAGGATAGCAGAGAGCAAATTTCCCTTCTAAACTTGGCAGCTACAAATCACTTGATATTCATAAAAATAAAATATTACCATATTCCATTTTTCCCAGAAAAACTAAAATCTGTTTTTTAAATGTAATATTTCTCAGCAGAAAAAAATTTAAAAAGGACCTTGCAACTTACCATTAGGATGATCTTGGCCACACTCAGAATGATCTGTTACTTCATTGTCTTTTGTGATATTCTTGTCCTTTGCAGAATCTGCCACAACAAATAAGCAAAACATCTAGTCAGCATTTTTAACTGGGAAATAAAGCAGCTTCCAACACTGTCATGATATATCTATCTTTGGGAGATGGAATTTATTTTTTTAAACACCATTAAAATACTTAGATATTTTCATAGTAAATAATCTGTTCCTAAAGTTACTGCATAAGAGGTCTTGTACAAAGCTTACAAAGGTAGGATGATACAAATTTGATTGGGTCATCTTTTTGCAACAAAGAAGAAAATGTAAGCAGGTTTTATGCATTAATGAAAGTCTTTGGAGAATTGTGCAAAAGGATATGAAAGGAAGGCAAAATAGGGGAGATTAAAGGAATATCAATTTTAATGTTCTTAATGCTTCCATTACTGCAATTGTTCATATACAGGAGCCTTGAGTCCTTGAATAAGCCAGATGTAGAGCTTTGATATCCAGTTGTAATTAAGTTCATCTTCCTGAGGCACACACTACCAGTAGAACAATAGCAAAGGGGAAGGCAAACCTTCTGTTTTGTGCAATTTCATCCTCTCCCTCATATAGCACATTTAAATGTGAAATCAGCATAAGTTCATCTTTTTGTTGTTGTTGTTGTTATATGATATACTTCCAGGAAATAACATGGCCAAATAGGTTTCAATGACTATGGACTGTTGCAAATCTATGCAGGATTCCTTGTTAGATGTTTGAGGCCTTTCTGTAGACTCTTTAGAAAGCCATCATAAAGGGCATGTGGGTGGGTCAGCAGGAAGACTTAAATTGGGCCTTTTATTCCCTCCAAAAGTATTTATTAAGGGCCAACTCTACGTTAGATACTTCTTGAGGCTAGGGAGTCAATACTAATTGACTCTGCCTTCATACAGGTTACAATCTAGGGGGTATTTTTTATGCAGCTAAAAGAGTGGTAATCCAAAGATATCTAAAAGTCATGAGCTTATCTTCTATGTATATGGCCATGGAGCAAACTGGGCATGGCAGGCTGACACTTCTGTTACTTTAAAATGGGTTCCTTACTGAGTTCACATTGCTCCATTGAATTGTAACACCCAACAGAGCTGAATCAGAGTCTCAAAGCATTCTTTCTTTCCTTACTCCTTTTACCTCTCTCCCTCCCCACACTAGGAGATAGTTTTAAACAATGCAGTTTGGAATATTATGAGAAAGTCTGTTTCTTTAACCTGCCACAAGCAACATTTGATGGACAAGTGAGAAACCTGGATAGTTAACATATAATTCAAATTTAATAACCAGTGAAGCAAGTATACACCCAAAGTGTATGATTTTAATTAACTGCAAATAATTCCCCCAAGGCAAATGTTTAATTATCTGTGCAGCTTATTTCTTTCTGAGACTGACAATAAGTTTCAAAGTCCAAATTTGGAGGCAAAACTGAGCATAGACAATAATTTTCCAAACTGTTCTCTCACTCTAGTCAAATTGTTTTACACCAGTTCCCATTAAAACATGCCTTTTTAATTTTTGGCTCTAACATGTGGATTTAAAGAAAAAAATTATTGAATACTTTTTTCCTACATTAACACTGAGGTGAGCAATGGTTTTAAAAAGGTACTATATGAATCAGGCTAAATTTTAATTTCAAATATTTTACTTATTTATGAAAAATGGCATCATTTGATAACTAGGCTTGGGCTATACTCATTTCTCTCAACATCAATATTTTAAGATTATCCAAGATTTTGCGTGTAGTTAAAATGTGTTCATTTATACTCAACAATAATTCATTATGCTTTATAACTTACATAAACATTATGCTTCATGCATCAAATATTACATAAGAAATGTTTTTTAAAAAGTGATTTACATTGAGTTTATGAATTTATGGTCTAATGATTCACATAAGATGGGTGAAAGTATTTGAAAAATTAATCTCTGGACTGTCACCAAAATCTGTCTCTTTAGCAAATTAATTGACCCTTCAGTTTCAATTTCCTTGGAGAGTCGTTTTAATATTGCTAAGGTGCCTTCTGCTCTCATGTACTCTAATATATATATAATACACTTCGTTGAATCTAAGACACCATCAATTGTTATTTTCATTATTATTTTGTGTAGGATTAAGAAAAAAATGGTACCAAATGAACTGTACCATACTATTAATTTAAGAAAGTGTCCTAGTTTTAGAAATAAAATATACAAAAGACTCTGTATCCTAGAAATATTTGAGTATATTCTGTGTGTACACAAATATATGTCTTTATGTGATGGCAAGGATTTCCTATCAACCTGACCCATCACCAAACCCACAAGTTACTTTTATTTTGTACCTGAAATGGTTCTGCCTCCACATACAGCAATAAAGCAAGATAAAAGCTATAAGCTCATGATGGCATCCACACATGACTATGTGGCTCTGAGATTGTTTCCACTGAAGTTTCTCTTTTCAAAGGGATGTTTGAATTCCTAGTCACATGAACTTTGAGAAGACTGGATATGGTCCTGAATGTTTTAAATCATAGATCCTATCATGCTATACTTAGTTGTGGGTTTGAAATGACAGCAGAGCTTTTCTGACTAGGAGGTGATGAAAGTTGCACTGTATATGAATATAAAATCATTATTCATCATAAGAAAGAAAACATATTGAGTGTATATGGTCACTAAAAGAGCTTGTTATTTCTATGTAAGTTCTATAAACTATCATGAAAATTGTATTTGTATACACTAAATCCTTGCAGCACCTTCGATTCATATTTTATTTAATTCTAAAAATTATCATTTGGTAATGTTCAGAAAAGGGAAAGGAGTTATCACCTAATTCTGAGATTTAGTCAATGTTATTTTAATAGCAGAGAACTGGAATTAAATGTATATGTAGATTGTGACTTTCAAAATCTTTAAGGTCAATGTTCTTTTTTTTTAAGGTTTTATTTATTCATGAGAGACACAGAGAGAGAGGCAGAGACAAAGGCAGAGGGAGAAGCAGGCTCCATACAGGGAGCCTGACGCGGTACTCGATCCTTGGTCTCCAGGATTCCCGTCCTGGGCTGAAGGCAGAGCTAAACTGCTGAGCCACCAAGGCTGCCCTAAGGTCAATGTTCTATTAGAAAAAAATTTCAAATGCAAATATTAAGTTGAATATTTGAACCAAAGTTTTAAAGATGGATCTTTTAAGATTAACAATAATAAATACTTCCAGAAATTAAAAAATCATCTCATTTTGAAAGTTGAAAAGGTTTAAAAGAATAGTTAAAATAGATTGAAATTTTAAAAATATAAAACAGAAATTCTAAAAAGCAGCTCATTTTTAATGTAGTCAATTACACATGCCTATACAGAATAGTACATGTATATATTGAAGATGTGATGAATGATGAAACTTGCATTTTTAATAAACATCTAAGCTATAAATCGAAATAGATGCTATTTCTGTCAAAAATGCACCTTACAACAAAAATTCTTAATCTTAATTAAGAACTTAGTTCTTAACCTCTGAATATACTCTAAAGGTATGAATCAGTCTGTAAAACATGTACACATATTGTTGCATTCACTTTTCTCGAAGGCGATAGCTCTTGTCATATTCTCATAGGGACCCATGACCCCAACAAGATTAAAAATAGCTACAGAAATTTACACCCTACTGCCAGTGACACTGCCATTTTACAAAGGGTTTTTAGGATTACAATTGAGAATCAGCTACAGAACTTGGTGCCCACTCCATAAATTCATCAAGGATGGCACTTCTTGAATTCTTAAGGTAGATTTGACTTGAGGAAATAGCCAAAACATACACAGATATGTTTAATAAACGAGGAGGACAATCTAGCTGGTAAACAACATTTTGCACCAAAATTTGAAATGACCATAAAATATGAAACTGAATGGATGACTGTCTTTGAAAACCATTTTCAAGTTACGAGATATACAAAATCCACTAGTAATAAAGGTAAGCCCTGACCACTATTTAGAGTTGCAGTAGAAGGTCATTTTGGTGTAAAAGTTCCAAGGGGTCTAAACAAGATAAATGCTATTTGCAAACCCCCAAGCCTGAAATATTTGCTCTGTAGCATGTAAACATTCATCCACAAGTCTCCTACCTTCATACAACAGTTGCACAGAAATCACAATTGCCTGGATTTCCTCTGATTCTTGTAAACTGATTCAATTGCACCAAGCAAAATATTTATCCCAGCCTCCTTATTTGAATGGCTGGTTTATTATGTGAAGCAATTAAAATAAAGTAGTTTTTCCTTCACCTGAACAGTGTGTTTATCCAAATAAATTAGTGTCTCCACAGCTGATTATGATCTCATTGAAGCTTTGCAGTGACTATTCCTCTATATAGGTGAAATGTGTCCTGCAATACATTCCCAGATTATTCAGATGGCAATGATCTAACCTATGCTAGGTTTCAGTGCAGCTGGACATACAAAGCTGATCTATATTTACCTGAAAAGTAACCAGGTCTGTAGGACAGGACATTTCCCTTAGCATCGGGAGGCCAGACTCCCAGACTCAGTTGGTCATTTGTCTTCATTATGCAATCATTAACCCCCATTAAAAGGGGGCCAAGCATTCCCAGAGTTATGGAATGGGGGTACTAACAGTCTCTGAGACGCGACTGGCAAAACTACCATCATGTCCCACCAACTGTTTCTGTTAGAAAACACACACCACATTCCAAACAATAACTCTTGTAAATCAGCTTATTCCTACATTGAGGTGTAGGTGTAATTTCTCTGCAGGTGGTTATGGAAAATACAAGCAAAAAGGAGGATCAGTCTTGACAGGTGGATACAGATGGATCTACAATGACAAGCTCTGTAACTCCAGGAAAACCCATTCACCTTACATGATCTTGGTTTCTACACCTAGGAACTGAGGTTATTGAGCCAGATAATCTCTCTAAATGCCTTTCGAAGCCAATCTGTTGATTTGCTCACATTATTTCTTTGTTCCGACAACATCTCTCTATAAACGTTCAGGCTTCCCTCGTTATATGACTACCTGAGTTGGACTATTCTCACTCCAAAATTTTTACTGTCTATTAATAAAATAAAGGTTAATGGTGGGGGAAGTAGTGCCGTGTGACATTGGTGCCACACTGGCCATCGTTAACTCTGTGACTCGACGAAGAATCATCACAATGTCTAATAGAACAGCTGGATATGAAGCCAGACTGGACCGTGATGGAAAAAGAAATGCTTAATTACCTTCTCCATCAAGTTAATTTTTCCCCCTTGGCAATGTAAACAAAGGCAAATCTGCTCTTGTTTCCAGTTGTCTGTGACCTGCTATCCTTGACTCATTCATTGACCTCCATCCTTCCTATTCCTTTCTGATCTTGCTTCCCTCTCTCTTGCTAAGCCTTGCACAGCAGGATTTCTTGCCATTCTTTTTTTTTTTTTTTTTTTTTTTTAATCTGACTAGACCATAGGCATGAAAAGTAGCTATGGTTCTAGATATAAACTGACTTGGAATTCTATTAAAATATTCATCTATAAATCAGGGAGTGTTTTATTTACACTTTTTAATTCAATCTGATAAGGAAAAGTCTTTGAGAGAACATTCCCTGTAGGAGAAATGATGAAGGCTTTTTGGAGCAGAGTCACAGCCTGGCCACTACTTCTCAGTTATTTTATTTTGTGGAGAGGTTGAAGAAGTAGACATATAGTCTGTCTCTGGGTTCATATGTGCTTCAACTTCTGAGCTCAGGTTCTTTTTAGTCAGATACTTGGGGAGTGTGGCTGAGATGCCAGGACCCAACACTGCTGAGAGCCAGAGTTTTCCTATATTCCTAATGGACTGAGTCAAAACTCACCCGTTGGAGCAGTGTTTTCTAGAGTCTTTTTTTTTTTTCTTAAGGTTTATTTATTTATTCAGAGAGAGAGAGAATGAGAGAGAGAGAGAGAGAGAGAGAATGGCAGAGACATAGGCAAAGGGAGAAACAGGCTCTTTGCAGAAGCCGGATTCGGGACTCAATCCCAGATCCTGGGATCATGACCTGAGGCAAAGACAGCCGCCCAACTGCTGAGCCACCAGGCATCCCATTTCTCGAGTCTTTTTTTCCCAAGCGATATAAAGGGACATGTTTAGAGACTAAGATAAGCATTTGGACCTTTTATGGAAGATACTCATTTTATGTGAGCTTCAAAGACCTGAATGATTTCTCCTTAGAACCTATTTGCTCCTCACATCTAGAAAAATCCACAAACCCATCCAAATGAAAATAGATGTGCTTTTTTTTTTTCAATTTTTTGTTTTCTTCAACATTCTGCTGTGCTATTGAATACAGTTCTGTAATATAAATGGCTGCAGAGTGGTTCCCTTTCTGGATCTACCACAAGCTGTTTTATCATTGCGTCTATTACTGGACATTCAAATTAATCCAATTTCCTGCAATTCTAAATAATCCTGTTGTTGTGATATTGGTGTCCCGATGCTGGGTTCACTCCACTCTTCTTTCCCTTACCTCTTCCCAGCCCACTCCCACCTCTGAGGTCTAGAGAGTTTAGATCTTGCCATAGCTAAGCCTTGTAGTAGACTATGCCCCACCAATATCCCACTGGGGTACTCCTGAGATCACAGCAGTTGGTTCCAGGAGATGGGCTTCTCTCTGAGACTCTGACTAAGGGCATTTTTCCATGGATTCGCCAGATGTACCCCGCAGCCAATGCTCAACTAAAGGACTCAGGAGATACAACCTGTTTCCTCGCCTCTTTGGGAGACAATTTTGAATATGCTCTATACTTCTTAGAGAAATACAGCCACAGTTCCCCTCATTGATGTATCCTCTTTTGACTGTCCTCCCCCCACCTTTCCTCTCTGTGCTTCCTGGGATCACCTCTCAGATAGACCATTTGCCCCCATATCCTTGTCTGAGAATTTTGCTTTTGGAGATCCCAAACCAAGATAGCCAAGATAGTCACTAACCTGTCTTCTACTACCCAGTAGCTAAAATGTGAATGTTTACCTTATTCTGATTTATAGCTCTCTTATGCCATTCTACCTTTAATTAGAGAATGTTGGGGAAAGAGATTGCCTTGTTTGGCACCATCTAATCCTAGAAGCTGGGCCACAGATGACTGGTGAGGGATTGGCTCTGGGCAGTCATCTGTGGGTTGGCCAACAGACCTTAATGTGGCCAGCTCCACCTACCAGGAGAGAATTAATATTAGATTATGCTGAAACAAATCCATTAGATCCTCAGGAATCCGTTAGTCTTTATGGTAAAATAGACAAAGTTTGATGGCAAATAGACAAAGTTTCAAAACCTAGAGTGATTTAAAGGCAGAGAGTCACTGAAAAGAAAAGAAACACAGCCCCCATGGGGAGGAAAAAAGAAGCATAATGAGTCACCTGGTGGCTTTAGAAGAGCAGAAAAAGGTAAAGAAGGTAGTAAGTTTGTGATGCTCCTTGAATAGACAGCTGTTTGAGGAGTTGCTGAGTCTTGGAGGAACCACTTGAGCTGCTGTTGCCTCTAGATGAGCCAGTTCTTGGGGCTGATGATGTGGTTTCCTTCCTTACTTGATGACTCCTACCAACTGCAGTCATCCCAATGTGTGTTGTTTTTGCAGATCTTGTGAGAGTTTGGCTCCACTTCTTTTGTTGTTCTTGCAAGTTCATTGTCTAATTTTAATGTGTACGGACATTTCAAACATTTCTAACGTGCCTTTTACAAATACTACTTTTAGAAGCGTGACATTCTTTTAGATCTATTTTTTAAAACACTCACCTTTTTAGGCATTTCAAAAGTACAGCACCCTCGTGAACCTTGTACACAGATTGAAAAATACTGAACCAAGAAACTTGGAGAAAGTTAAAGAGGGGAACAGCCTGGTCATGCAGAATAAAACAAGTTCAGTAAATTTCATTTTCTGATATGACCCTGGTGGGGGAAAAATCAGGTGACATCTGGTATTATAGGAAATGGGGTGTAGAGAGGCATTTGTATGATGAAGGCAATGTTTTGCCTCATAAACTGAGAAAAGTGTTAAAACAAAATACTGCAAAATGTGATTTTATGAGGACCTTGGGAAGCATACTAAGGATCAACTCAAAAGTGTTTTTTTTTTTTTTTTTTAAAGTGTTCTTTTTTATTTCCAGGAAGAAATAATAATAAAATAATTTACTTTAATCCACTAGATTTTACCTAGATTTTACACTAGATTTACCTGTGAGTTCTAGAAATCATTTTAATAGGTTTTTCTAACATAACCACTGACCATATTAGTCTGTTGGGCTGCCACAACAAAATAATGTAGACCGAGTGGTCTAAACAACAGAAATTTGTTTTTTCATAGCTCTGGAGGCTGGAAGTTCAAGATCAAGGCACTGGCTGATTGAGTCTCAGATGGGAGTGCTCTTCCTGATTTGTAGCAAGCTCCCTTCTTACTGCGTCTTCACATGGATCACTGCGTGTGCACATGGAAAGCCAGAGACTGCGATCTTTCTTTCTTTTTCTTAATAAGGCCACTAATCTCATCATGAGGACTCCACCTTGGGGACCTACTCTAAATGTACTTACCTCTCAAAGACCCTCCAAAGACCATCACCCTGGGGGCTGGGATTCAACATATGACACCTGTTTTGGGGGAGGACATGAGCATTCTCTCCATAACACTGACATGTGCATATCTGTGCATGTATGTTTGAATGACTTATTTAACTTTTTTTTTTTTTAAGATTTTACTTTTAAGTAATTTCTACACTCAGTGTGGGGCTCGAAACTACAACTCTGAGATCAAGAGTCACACGCTCTACCGACAGAGACAGATAGGTGCCCCTAATTATTGAATGTGAGCTATTAGTGTTGATATTCCTGCTGTACCTCAGAACAAAGTCTCAACATGGCTGTGGAAATAGAATCTTCCCTAAATGTAAGGTTCTCTTTCCCCACCTCAAGTCTATGGAGTTAATTTTCATTGATCCTTAAACTGTATCAAGTAGTCACTGTTTGGATAGCATGAATAAAGTGATAAGAAAAGCTAGGGTAATATCCAGAACAATAACTGGCATTGGTGTCAGCTAATCAGAATGGGCATGTCCACCGGGGCAGGGTCCTGGAGCCTGCTATGTCTGGGATGACAGGATGGTAGTGAGAGTTACTTGCAAAGAGGGGAGCTTAAGTCACTGTTTGCCAAACACCATGTAAATATTTTGGCATTTTAAAAGTACTTGCAGCAGTACCAGAGTATACTGGCAGATTATCAGTTCTGCTTATTGTATACAGCTCTTTTGATAAGTTTCCAAAAACAGATAGTGAGAACAGTTTAATAACCAGCAGTCTCTGATGTTCTCATATTGGTGGAAAAAATGAAGAGTAGCTTTATTATTATAGACTGAAATCTACAATGTAAGGATTCAATAATCCTCAAACACACATTTGTGGTCACATCTTATTTCATGGCTATACCTGATAAAGCACCACTAAATAGAATCAGTGGAAACTTTAGGTTAGTAGTACCTCTGTCTAGAACCCTGCATCCTATCCAGGCCAGCATCATATCCCCTGCCCCACCGCCCTGCCCATCCTATTCTACTGTTCCCTGCCTAACTGGTGAGGAAAACACATCTGATCAGCATGAGCAAGTGAGTAGCTGAAGCTGATGGCTTCATGGCTGTCTATGCTGTGAGATGTAGGGGGACACCTATTCCAAAATAACCACTGTGTCACTCATTGTTCCCACAGAAGCATGTCATTCTTTTGGGACTTGAAACTTCTTTCTTTTGGGACTTAGAAAAATGCAGATCAAGGAGGGGCAAGATGGCAAAAGAGTAGGGTCCCCAAGTCACCTGTCCCCACCAAATTACCTAGATAACCTTCAACTCATCCTGAAAATCTATGAATTCGGCCTGAGATTTAAAGAGAGAACAGCTGAAACGCTACAGGGAGAAGAGTTCTCACTTCTATCAAGGTAGGAAGACAGGAAAAAAGAATTAAAGAAACAAAAGGCCTCCAAGGGGGAGGGGCCCCGCAAGGAGCCGGGCTGAGGCCGGGGCGAGTGTCCCCAGGACAGGAGAGCCCCGTCCGGGAGAAGCAGGAGCTGCACCAACCTTCCCGGGGGAAAGGGGCTCGCAGGGAGGTGGAGCAGGACCCAGGAGGGCGGGGATGCCCTCGGGCTCCCGGGGACACTAACAGACACCTGCGCCCCGGGAGAGTGCGCCGAGCTCCCTAAGGGCTTCAGCGCACACGGCGGGACCCGGAGCAGCTCGGGGGGGCTTGGGGGCGGCTCCGCGGAGGGGGCTGCGCAGCCGGGAGCGCCAATCCACCAGCGCAGGCCCCAGAAGCACAGGGCGCCAGGACACAGCCCAGGATCCGGCCTCCCCCGGGACAGGCAGAGGCCGGGAGGGCCCAGGACCCCAAGGATGCTCCTGCCCCGAGCTGAGCAGATCAGCGGCCTCGCCCCAGAGCATCCAGGCCCTGCAGACGGAGAGCTCCGGAGTTACTGCGGGGGCTGACTCCAGGGCTTGCAGAGCTGGCCTCCCCACTGGGGTTGTTCCTCCTGGGGCCTCACGGGGTAAACAACCCCCACTGAGCCCTGCACCAGGCAGGGGCAGAGCAGCTCCCCCAAGTGCTCACACCTGAAAATCAGCACAACAGGCCCCTCCCCCAGAAGACCAGCTAGACGGACAAGTTCCAGGGGAAGTCAAGGGACTTAAAGTATACAGAATCAGAAGATACTCCTTTTTTTTTCTTTTCTTTTCTTTTCTTTTTTTTTTTTTTTTTTTGCTTTTTGATTTGTTTGCTTCCCCCACCCCTTTTTTCTTTTCTTTCTTTTTCTTTATCTTTTTCTTCTCTTTTTTCCTTTTTTTCTTCCTTTTTTCTTTTTTCTTTTTCTCTTTTCTTTCCTTCTTTCTCTCCTCTCTTTTTCTCCTTTTCCCAATACAACTTGTTTTTGGCCACTCTCCAAAGAAACGAGAGCTTTAAATGATACACTGGACCAGATGGATTTCACAGATATCTACAGAACTTTACATCCAAACTCAACTGAATACACATTCTTCTCAAGTGCACACGGAACTTTCTCCACAATAGACCACATACTGGGTCACAAATCGGGTCTGAACTGATACCAAAAGATTGGGATCGTCCCCTGCATATTCTCAGACCATAATGCCTTGAAATTAGAAATAAATCACAACAAAAAGTTTGGAAGGACCTCAGAAACGTGGAGGTTAAGGACCATCATGCTAAAAGATGAAAGGGTCAACCAGGAAATTAAGGTAGAATTAAAAAGATTCATGGAAACTAATGAGAATGAAGATACAACCATTCAAAATCTTTGGGATACAGCAAAAGCCGTCCTAAGGGGGAAATACATCGCAATACAGGCATCCATTCAAAAACTGGAAAGAACTCAAATACAAAAGCTAATCTTACACATAAAGGAGCTAGAGAAAAAACAGCAAATAGATCCTACACCCAGCAGAAGAAGAGACTTAATAAAGATTCGAGCAGAACTCAACAAAATTGAGACCAGAAGAACTGTGGATCAGATCAACAAAACCAGGAGCTGGTTCTTTGAAAGAATTAATAAGATAGACAAACCATTAGCCAGCCTTATTAAAAAGAAGAGAGAGAAGACTCAAATTAATAAAATCATGAATGAGAAAGGAGAGATCACTACCAACACCAAGGAAATACAAACGATTTTAAAAACATATTATGAACAGCTATACGCCAATAAGTTAGGCAATCTAGAAGAAATGGACGCATTCCTGGAAAGCCATAAACTACCAAAACTGGAACAGGAAGAAATAGAAAACCTGAACAGGCCAATAACCCAGAAGGAAATTGAAGCAGTCATCAAAAACCTCCCAAGTCACAAAAGTCCAGGGCCAGTTGGCTTTCCAGGGGAATTCTATCAAACGTTTAAAGAAGAAACCATACCTATTCTACTAGAGCTGTTTGGAAAGATGGAAAGAGATGGAATACTTCCAAATTCATTCTATGAGGTCAGCATCACCTTAATTCCAAAACCAGACAAAGACCCCACCAAAAAGGAGAATTACAGACCAATATCCCTGATGAACATGGATGCAAAAATTCTCAACAAGATACTAGCCAATAGGATCCAACAATACATTAAGGAAATTATTCACCATGACCAAGTAGGATTTATCCCCGGGACACAAGGCTGGTTCAACACCCGTAAAACAATCAATGTGATTCATCATATCAGCAAGAGAAAAACCAAGAACCATATGATCCTCTCATTAGATGCAGAGAAAGCATTTGACAAAATACAGCATCCGTTCCTGATCAAAGCTCTTCAGAGTGTAGGGATAGAGGGAACATTCCTCGACATCTTAAAAGCCATCTACGAAAAGCCCACAGCAAATATCATTCTCAATGGGGAAGCACTGGGAGCCTTTCCCCTAAGATCAGGAACAAGACAGGGATGTCCACTCTCACCACTGCTATTCAACATAGTACTGGAAGTCCTAGCCTCAGCAATCAGACAACAAAAAGACATTAAAGGCATTCAAATTGGCAAAGAAGAAGTCAAACTCTCCCTCTTCGCAGATGACATGATACTCTACATAGAAAACCCAAAAGTCTCCACCCCAAGATTGCTAGAACTCACACAGCAATTTGGTAGCGTGACAGGATACAAAATCAATGCCCAGAAGTCAGTGGCATTTCTATACACTAACAATGAGACTGAAGAAAGAGAAATTAAGGAGTCAATCCCATTTACAATTGCACCCAAAAGCATAAGATACCTAGGAATAAACCTAACCAAAGAGGGAAAGGATCTATACCCTCAAAACTATAGAACACTTCTGAAAGAAATTGAGGAAGACACAAAGAGATGGAAAAATATACCATGCTCATGGATTGGCAGAATTAATATTGTGAAAATGTCAATGTTACCCAGGGCAATATACACGTTTAATGCAATCCCTATCAAAATACCATGGACTTTCTTCAGAGAGTTAGAACAAATTATTTTAAGACTTGTGTGGAATCAGAGAAGACCCTGAATAGCCAGGGGAATTTTAAAAAAGAAAACCATATCTGGGGGCATCACAATGTCAGATTTCAGGTTGTACTACAAAGCTGTGGTCCTCAAGACAGTGTGGTACTGGCACAAAAACAGACACATAGATCAATGGAACAGAAGAGAGGACCCAGAAGTGGACCCTCAACTTTATGGTCAATTAATATTCGGTAAAGGAGGAAAGACTATCCATTGGAAGAAAGACAGTCTCTTCAATAAATGGTGCTGGGAAAATTGGACATCCACATGCAGAAGAATGAAACTAGACCACTCTCTTTCACCATACACAAAGATAAACTCAAAATGGATGAAAGATCTAAATGTGAGACAAGAGTCCATCAAAATCCTAGAGAAGAACACAGGCAACACCCTTTTTGAACTTGGCCACAGTAACTTCTTGCAAGATACATCCACGAAAGCAAAAGAAACAAAAGCAAAAATGAACTAATGGGACTTCATCAAGATAAGAAGCTTTTGCACAGCAAAGGATACAGTCAACAAAACTAAATGACAACCTACAGAATGGGAGAAGTTATTTGCAAACGACGTATCAGATAAAGGGCTAGTTTCCAAGATCTATAAAGAACTTATTAAACTCAACACCAAAGAAACAAACAATCCAATCATGAAATGGGCAAAAGACATGAAGAGAAATCTCAAAGAGGAAGACATAGACATGGCCAACAAGCACATGAGAAAATGCTCCGCATCACTTGCCATCAGGGAAATACAAATCAAAACCACAATGAGATACCACCTCACACCAGTGAGAATGGGGAAAATTAACAAGGCAGGAAACCACAAGTGTTGGAGAGGATGTGGAGAAAAGGGAACCCTCTTACACTGTTGGTGGGAATGTGAACTGGTGCAGCCGCTCTGGAAAACTGTGGAGGTTCCTCAAAGAGTTAAAAATAGACCTTCCCTACGACCCAGCAATTGCACTGTTGGGGATTTACCCCAAAGATACAAATGCAATGAAACGCCGGGACACCTGCACCCCGATGTTTCTAGCAGCAATGTCCACAATAGCCACACTGTGGAAGGAGCCTCGGTGTCCATCGAAAGATGAATGGATAAAGAAGATGTGGTTTATGTATACAATGGAATATTCCTCAGCCATTAGAAACGACAAATACCCACCATTTGCTTCTACGTGGATGGAACTGGAGGGTATTATGCTGAGTGAAGTAAGTTAATCGGAGAAGGACAAACATTATATGTTCTCATTCATTTGGGGAATATAAATAATAGGGAAAGGGAATAGAAGGGAAGGGAGAAGAAATGTGTGGGAAATATCAGAAAGGGAGACAGAACATGGAAGACTCCTAACTCTGGGAAATAAACTAGGGGTGGTGGAAGGGGAGGAGGGTGGGGGATAGGGGTGAATGGGTGACGGGCACTGAGGGGGGCACTTGACGGGATGAGCACTGGGTGTTATTCTGTATGTTGGTAAATTGAACGCCAATAAAAAATAAATGTATTAAAAAAAAAGAAAGAAAAATGCAGATCATCTTGAAGGATTCTACTTGAGGCCAGTTTGCTGTTATGACTTAATAATCAAATAGTCCTGGGGGCACCTGGGGGCTCAGTCAGGTTAAGTGTCTGACTCTTGTTTTAGGTTCAGGTCATGATTTCAGGGTCATGAGATTGAGCCCTATGTGGGGCTCCATGCTCAGCAGGGAGTCTGCTTGAGATTTTTTTCCCTCTGTCCCTCCCCCCACTCACACACTCTCTCTCCCTCTCTCTCTCTTTCTCAAATAAATAATCTCTAAAATAAATAATCAAATGGGTCTGATACCAGCTGAGAATAAGAAAAGGATGGCACTGTGCAGAAACCAACAATGGGGGAAAGACTTTAATGAAACTGAGGATGGAAGAGAGCATCAGGGCAGTGTATGTTTATCTTCTAGTTCAGGTAAGTACTAAATAGGTCATTTTAAGGGAAAATCTCTGTTGTCTAGGAGGTACAACAGAGGGGGGATGTTGCCGCATTATACTGTATGTCATTTCCTTTACTGAACGCTTCCCAAAAAAGTGTATTCATGATTTTTGAGTAAAAAAAACCCACTGGAATCCTCAACTTTTCATTGAAGATACACATATATAAAGATAAGTGGAAGTTTCATGAAATATACAGCTTGATGGATTATTACAAATTGAACACCCTTGTATAACCATCACCACCTCAAGAAACACAACATATTCAGTATCCTAGCAGCTCTGCTCATCCTCCCTTTCAGCCACTGACCTCCTCTTCAAAAACCACCACTCTGACTTCTGACAGCATTTATCAGTTCATTTATCAGTTGTCTCTCTTTTTAGACTTTATATAAATGGAATGGCATACAATGCAAGCTCTTCTCTGGTTTCTTTTGCTCAACATTACGTTGGTGAAATTCATTCATATGGTTGCTTGGGAAAATGAATTTTACTTGTTCTATGAAGGCTGGCCAAGTCAATAGATCCTGTGGTGAATTTATTGGAAGAGTGAAAATAATGGTTTTTTTCTTTTTTTCAAACATCAAACATTCACTGCTTCCCCCTACTTTGCCTTTAACTTATTATTTCCTTACTACAATGGTTCTTAAGCATTAGTGTGCACTGGGTCCCCTGGAGGGATTTTTAACACTCAGGCTGCTGAGCCTTTCTCCAAGAGCATCTGATGGTATAGGTCTGGGGTGAGGCCTGAGAGACTGCATTTCTAAGAACTTCTCAGGTGATATTGATCCTGCTGCTCCATGGACCACTGCGAAAATACATTGAATTTGTTAGCCAAAGCCCCATCTGTATGTGTTTTTCTTCTGTATCTAAGTCAACTTGTATTTAGAGTAAGACTTTTAAAATAAGCATCCTCATATGGACTGCCCACATTGCAGGGAGTGCAGTACCTCATATGTGGTAAGGAGGGACACAGCTCCAAGAGGGGCTGAATATGTGAGACCCATATCAACATGGAAAGATGTGAGAGCCATTTCAGAGCATCTCTTTTTTTAACTTTGGATATACTAGATCTTACTGCTAAAAATCTGAACCGCCTTGTAGCTTCATATGTACCCAGGAAATTAAAAAAATAAAAAAATAAAAAAAATAAATAATTAAAAAACAACCTGCCCAAGTGTCAAGAAAGGCCCAGGTCATATCACTACTGGTTACCAAATCCTGCAGCAAGAGCTCCCAAAGAATCAAGCTTCAAGACTAAAAGTGTTAAACCATATTTCCTCCCAAGCTAATTCTATATACTGTCCAAGACATTAGCCACCAGCCCCATGTAGCCAGTAAGTCCTTGCAATGTGGTAAGCCTGAGTGACATATTCTGCAAGTGTAAAATATGCAACTGAATCTTACAGACTCAGTAGAAAAAAAAAAGAATGTAAAATATATCATCAATTTCTATATTGACTTCATGATGAAATTATTTTATTTTGGATATATTTGTTAAATAAAATATATTATTAAAACAATTTTCACCTTTTCCTTTTTCATTCCTTAATGTGGCTATTAGAAAATTTAAAATTTCATATATAGCTCTCATTTGTGGCTCATATTCATCTCTATGGGACAGTGTTGTTCTAGGGAACTTAGTATTAGCATGAGTTATACAAATAATTAAAGATGTGTGTATTTGAAGGCCAATGCTAATAGGGATAACTGGGGAGAAGAGTCTATCTAATTAGGTATAATCAGAGAGGATGTTCTGAGAAGGAATTAGAGGAAGGAATAAGATGATAAACTTGTAACAACCACCACACTAAAAAAACTATTTACACCCCAACACTATCCAATAGTTGAAAATTTTTGCTTCGTATTGATTTGACCCAAACTTCTTAGTCTGGCATTTAGGGTTCTCTACAATGAGGGCTCTAACTTAGCAACTAACTAATGAGTGGATGGATGGATCCATCATGAAGCCAAGTGGATCTATTCATTGTACATAAAATAGGTTGTCCAATGTCCTACTTCCACTCTTTCATGGATGCTTTTCCTTTCAATGATAATAACTTCTTTCTACTTTATTACCTTTGTGTATCTTTCAAATCCCATCTCAAATGTCATATTCTCTACTTGCATTTCATTGATAATCCTGGGCTAGAGATGCTCCTTGACTCGCAGCTCCTCTAATATGTTTCAGTGTAATCCTTCGTTGGTGCTTGTCATGCTTTGTCTAGTTGTTTAGCTGTCTTACATGCTAACTCTGTGGCCTTGGATCACTTACCTCACTGCATGATGCTTCACTTCCCTCGTCTGTACAGTGCAATGATAGCTGCATTTATATCACAGATGAGAGTGGAATGAGTGAAAACATGTTCTTAGAATAGCATCTGGTGTATAACAAGTTAGATAAATATTAGCTACTACTATTTTTGTTGTGCTGATATTGGCTATGTAACTAACACCTACATATCTCCTTTTTCTATCTAGATTATAACTTCCTCAAAGGGCAAGAACTGTATTTTCTTCCTTATATTGCAGAAAGTCTTACAAATATCTGTTGATGGCCATAAAAACCCTCATACACTTTAAAGCTTTATTTAAAAAAAATATTTTATCCATTTATTTAAGAGAGAGAGAGAGAGAGAGAGAGAACAAACAGAGAGGATGAGCAGAGGCAGAGGGACAAGCAGACTCTGTGCTGAATGCAGAGCTGGATGTGGGGCTCGATCCCACAACCCTGGAGAACATGACTTGCGATGAAATCAAGAGTCAGACACACATCGACTGAGCCACCCAGGCAACACAACACCCATACATTTTAATTGGTACCTTTATAGGCCAGACTATATACTAATCACAGACAAATGATCAACAACATAGACAAGGTCCTTTCCTCCATGAAATTAGGTATATTGGAGAGAGATGGACAAAGGGCAAGTATGCAAAAGAAAAAGAGGTTTACATAGTTATAGAGAGCAGTAAGTGTTAGGAAGTGATAAGCAGCAGGCTGGGATGAAGGTTTAATGGAGGAAGGTTCCATCTAAAAAGATGATCAGGGAACCATGATGAGCATAAAGCATAGTGAGAGGAGAGAAAGTTCTGTGAGATAAGAATGGAGAGACAAGTAGAGTTTATAATGGTGTACCTTCCAGGTTACAGTTAGGTGTCTACATTTACTTTGAGGGAAACATGAAGGTATTACAGGAATTCAAGAAAGAGTGGGCTGTAACCTATTTATTTCGTTTTGTTAGTGGCAGAGGCCTAGGAGCAGTCACCTTTATTTTGACTTATGAAATGAGATCATATTCAAGTACAATATATTAATATGACCATTATTTTTTTTACCTATATAGGTCAGCTGACTTATATAGGGTTCAAATATATACACTTGACCTTAGACTCATTAAAACCAGCTATCTGTGTCACACGACTATGTGAAATCCAAGACCAAGATATAATAAGGTATCTGCCAGTAGGAAAACCAATAAGCAAACTCATGAATCAGAGTTCCATTGAGCCTCTATTGTGATACCTGCTCATTTATTAGCATATGTAAAGACCCCATTGTTCATGACAGGTATCAGTTTTGAGGGAACCACTTTAAATGTGATTCTGGAATAAGGAAGGATATAAAGAATGAATAAAAATGATAGAGTGAATCGGTTGTAAAACAGCATGCAAATCCAAACATATGATCATTTAGTCCTAGGCATTACTGTCTTTAAAATATCAGAGGGGGTGCCTGGGTGACTTAATTGGTAGAGCATCTGACTCTTGATATCCAGTTGTGATCTCAGGATCATGGGATTGAACACCACGTCAGGCTCTGTGCTCAGTGGGGAATCTGCTTGAGGATTCTGTCTCCCCCTTCTTGCTTGCTCGTGAACTCTCTGATTCTAAGATAAATACATACATACATACATACATAAATCTTAAAAAAAAAATACGGCAGACAACTTAACACATACCATTGTCCTTGAAAACAGAAATGTGGAAAAAACCCAAGTAGTTACCACTCACTTTTTCCTTGTGGGATTAGCTGGTATCCCATAAAGCCTTACTGTTATGTGTGTGTTTCTTAATATGGAGCAGACTCACAGCATAAGGAGAAAAAAACCCCACAGAAATGAAAGACTTTTATTGTTTTTTTTCTCAAAAAGTTTCAAGTTTATTCTTTTGTCCTCAATACTTGGGTAGCCCTGGGCTAGTTACTCATCCTGAATCTTGGTTGCCTTATTTGTAAAATCAGGAAAATAAAATAGAAATAACAATGATGACAGTGACTAATAATAATAATACCACCACTCATCTCTAGGACATAATGGGTACCTATTCAACAAATCCATTTCCCTCATCTTAGTAGTCATATGAGAAGGAAAAACCTGCAGGACTCAGGAAGATCTCTCCTGTAGCCCAGGGTCATGTGACCAAGTTCTGGCCAACAAAAAGTGGGCAGAAGTGCTGGGTGACACGTTTAGGCCTGGTCATAAAAAACCCTGCTGTGCTACCGTTTTGTTCTCCTCCATATTTGCTAACTGGATGTCAAGAATCAGGACAACTTTGAGGGCCAGAGGCTGGAAATCACAAGCTTCCATCAGGTTGAGCCCCTGAATGACAGCATGGAACTCTACCTCCCACCGTGGACTTTACGCATATGAGAAAAAAATTTCTCTAGTGTCAGTTTGACATTTATGTTACAGCAGCTAGTGTTACCTAACTCATAGTCCATCTAAAAGAGTCATTGAAAGAATTAAGTGAGATGATGATATTTTGGCACTGTATTTTTCTGATTGCCATTATTATTCAAATCCAACTAATTAGGATCTATGTACAAAGTTCTTAGAACACATGATTTCTTTATTCATCTGAAAGAATTTCCAAAGTAAAGGAAAAACTAGCAAAGATAACATGACATGACAGAAAAGGTATTTTGAGGGTGAGGAAGAGGAATATAATGATTATTTTTGACATCTCACTTCCATTTTTTTTTCTCTTGAAAAACTAGCAGAAAACTTGTGGAAACAACAGTCAAATCTAGTTTCCCATGGGGTCATAGCTTATGCTTAGGAAGAAGATTTTTTCCTTTATTATTTTCCTTCCAGAAATCATATTATATGGTCTGATAAGAAGATAAAATCTTTGCAGTTAGAATTGTACTTAAAGAAACAGGGCATAGGGCCACCTTATGGACTATAAGCAAATTCCTGGTTTCCTTACACTTGATGAAAAAGAGAGATTGTGGGGTTGGAAGCATGGTTCAAAGAGGAGACCCATTAGGTAGGAGGAGGACAAAAGCATTAAAGAGGGAAGAATCGATGTTTCACAGAATAAAGTGGGAGCAGGATCAGATATGTTCTCTTAGCTGAACCTTGGCAGAAGTGCCAGGGAGAAAATGGGAAAGGGCTCAGACCATGGCCAAAGAAGGCTGTCAAGAAGAAGGCTCTTCTGGCTAATCCTAGTAAACAAAGGTTTTAGGCAGTAGATTAGTACTTACAGATCCAAGTTCTCTAGACTAGTCTACACCAGGACTTCTAGTGGGAAGGAAGCCCCAGACAGCAGAAAACAGGAAGCAGGAAACTGCAGAATAAGAAAATAGAGTTGCTTCTTTTCCTGAAAGTGAAGAGGGATTCAGAGAAATCCAGTACAGGACGCTAGAGTGGTCTCAGCTCCTTACGGGTCTACTCTGAGGAAGAGGTTAACAGAAATGTGTGTTGTTACATAGTTAAGGTAGTTATTGAGGGAATACTTAGAATTGATTCTGTTTCACACTGTGGTTGGGGTAGATAGTACTTATGGATAGTTGGTGAACTGAAGGAATTTAATGGCTATTGAAACATGCCTTTTGAAAAACTTAGATGAGTCTGCCAGGAGCCCAGAAACATCCTAAATCATAGAGCAAGCTGGGAGAAGTGTTGCCTTGCCCAGATTTATTTGAGTCTCAAAACACAATGTGTGCACACGTGTGTGTATGTGTGCACATGAGTTGTTTTGTGTGTGCACATGTGTATGTGAGTGTTACTATAGTTTCTGCCTGTCTTTCCACTTTAATGTGACACATCTAGTGCAAAACATCAGGGCAAATTTCTAAATGAAATAGGAAGACGAACTTTTCGGTAAATGCCAACGCTTGTTAGTAAACCTTGTCTTTGTACTTGATTAAAATGCCTTCCAGTCTCCACCACTAGCTAGCCAATTATTCCTTCCTTTTTGTTAAGAAATGCAGCTGTTCTGAGACATTCTCTGTCTTTTTGAGCTCTCTGTCTCTTGCAATAAATATGCCCCCCGGCAACAGTGGTGGAAAGAATAGATGACAACAAGTATCATTAGGAACGAGGCAGGACAACATATTTCTGCTTGTGAAAATATCTATTGTCAAAAACTATGATAGGCTACATCCTTTTCTGAAACTCGGGAGAACGTTTCCTCAATAACACTGTAGTATCACAAATTTAAGAAATTCAGACCTCATTTTTTAAAAAGCAATCTTATCATTGCTTTTTTTGTATTATTATAGTGATCATGATTTATTGAATGTTTGAAAGTTTTATGTTAAACTCCTTTGAATAGGATGGGGAATTGTTTCCCAAAGTGTTTCCCAATTGTTTTTTGGATTTAAAAATATTCTACATATAAAAAGAGTAAGAAGCAGAACATTTTCTGATGGGATTTGGTCAGTTACTTTGAGCTTCTCAGTGTATATGAGCATGTTGAAGGCTCTGAAAAATCTGTAGAAACCACTCAACTTTGTCTAACCTTGTAGATTTGAAAAATTTTTGACTGTGGCATTCTTTATATAAAGAACACTTACTAACATCCTGACATATGCTATACAATTTTAAACATGGAAATATCTGATATCAATATCACAATGTCACTGATGAATGTGGAGTCAATTCTTTACCATAAACTTTCTCTGGTGTCTTTGCTCACTTAGAATACGATCGTGTGCTGTTCTACATGAATCACTGTCAGGATCTCTGTTTTTCAGTGAGGTCATATCTTATGTAGTAGCCAAAATACATATCTTCAGAATTAACTCTGGAAATCCTTTCAAACTCCTTTAAAGTACAGTATTTAGTTTTTAACTCAAATAATAATGTATATTTGCTTTATAAAGAAATCACTCCAACACTTTTTTTTTTTCTTAGCTATGTCATTTTTCTTTCTGAAGCTCCCATGGGAAAAGGGTAATGACATAAAATGAACCCAGAAGTAGTCCATGTTTAGAGCTAAACTCTGAATTTTTATTGTATCTATTGTATTATACTAGGGTATAAATAGGCACAAAATTCTCATCAAGTTGTACACCAGACCACCTAATGACCACTGGAAAATAAATAATACTAGAGCTAAAAAATAGTTTCTGTCATTGAAAATATGTTATCATTGAGTAACAGAAGGGAGCTGTGCTTTGTTTGCTTTCTTCTTCTTCCTTTTTAAGTTTTGTTACTTTCTCTGATGTACTTTGAGGCGTACTTTAATGTGACCTAAGTATTTATCTTTCATAAATACAAATATATTCCATTTATTCAAACTAAAAAAAATAAAAACAAAAATAATTCATTCATTTTTCCCACTCACCATCCCCCACCTCTGGCAACCACCCTTCTGTTCTTTGTATCTATGAGTTCCATCTACTTTGGAGATATTGTGGGGTTTAGTTCCAGAGCACTGCAATAAAGTGAATATTGCAATAAAGCAAGTCAAATGAAGTTTTTGGTTTCCCAGTGCATATAAAAGTCATGTTTATGTTACACTGTAGTTTATTAAGTGTACAATAGCATTATGCCTAAAAAAACAATGTATGTACCTTAATTAAAAAATACTTTATTGCTAAAAAAATAAGCTAATCATCATCTGAATTTTCATCAAGTTGTAATCTTGCCTCCAAGTTGATGGCTGCTGATTAACCAGGCTGGTAGTTGATGAAGGTTGGGGTGGCTGTGTCAATTTTTAAACTAACACAACAGTGAAATTTGCCATATGGATTGACTCTTCCTTCCACAAACTATTTCTCTGTCACACATTGCATTTTGCCCAAAGTAGAGCTTCTTTCACAATTGGAGTCAATCTTCTGAACCCTGCCACTGCTTTATCATCTAAATTTATGTGATATTCTAAATCCATTGTTGTCATTTCAACAGTCTTCATGTCATTTTCACCAGGAGTAGATTGCATCTCAAGAAACCACTTTCTTTGCTTATCCACAAGAAGTGACTCCCCATCCATTCAAGTTTTCTCATGAGATGGCAGCAATTCAGCCCCATCTTCCAGCTTCAGTTGTAATTTTAGTTCTCTTGCTATTTCTACCACATCGCAATTACTCCCTCCACTGAAGTCTTGACCCCCTCCAAGTCATTCATGA
Organism: Canis aureus; assembly: GCF_053574225.1. Taxonomy (NCBI): domain Eukaryota; kingdom Metazoa; phylum Chordata; class Mammalia; order Carnivora; family Canidae; genus Canis; species Canis aureus. The sequence continues at coordinate 12,286,595 of NC_135636.1, forward strand.
GGGCTGGAGTTAACTTCTTCCAATGCTGATATTTGGACCTTATGACATCACACCACTATTAATCATCATTTTACAGAGGAGGAACTGAGGACAATCCAAAGAAGTTACCTAAAGTCACAGAGTGGTGGTGTTGTGAATCCAAAATAAATTGAGGCTCATAAAAGCTGCATGACTTGCACAAAAGAACTCAAAATAAGGCTGTGAATCAGAAAATAGACCACAGGGATGCTCATACTAACTTAGACCTATTTGGATTTAAGTCTGGGTTTAAAATTGTGTGTTGGGCAAGGGGGTTGCAACTCCACTCAAGTAATCCCTATATCCTAATCTGGTGATTTTGTTTCCAAGGATCACTGATCAGATCTTTAGAAATGTGTCCCAAGAGATTGTATAACTAAATTGACTGTTACAAATATATAGTTACAGTCACATTTGATTTGTAAGGAAAAGTTTTATATATATATATATATATATATATATATATATATATATATAATGTATATTTTATATAAATATATATTTATATAAATGTATATTTTCATATAGCAACTGCTACTTGACTTCCAATGGCCACTTGAGAGTATTTTACACTGTGGAGATAAATATACTTTTAATACTAAAAAGAAGATAAATGATTTTATCTACTTTCACTAATGTAAAACATATTTAATCAAAACATTTGAAAAGCTTATTGGAAAAGTTTCATCATAAATTAAGCATAAATAATGAGCTTCAATCACAGCAAATGATCTATATATATTTGCCATTTAGAAGAAATTTATTTTGTTCTCTGATGCAGGAGGAATATCCAAATGAAAGCAAACAAATAGGGAAGTCTGGCTTGAATTTGCCTTTGTGTTTCTCCAGTACGACATTTTGGGGAAAATTCAGTTCTGAAATAGAATTCTGAAAGGGAATTCCCTGTATTAGGAATATTAATAATAGTAATAAATATTTTGGCCAAATGGCCATGATATTAGGACAGTTATAAGTGACTCATTTTCTACTACAGATTGTATATCCAATATTGAGGACCTACTGTGCACAAGTCACCATGTGGGGCTTGGTACAGAACATGCAAATGAATGAGACTTGGTTATTTACATTCTAGTAAGTTAGATAAGTCCTGTATACAGCTAATATTGATGATACAAGGCAATGGTAATTTTTGAAGTTTTACAAATTGACAAGAAACTAGAAGAGACAGTTTAGCATTGCATGGAATGAAATGCAATGAAGAGGAGAGAAACCAAGAAAGGTGAAAAGGTGCATGTCCCTCCCCTGCATTATTTAGTATAATACCTGTCATGAAAATATTTGCTCAAATGATGGTTGATGCAAAGAAGTAAAGGAGGGAGAGAAGGAAGGGGGAAAAAAGGAATGATGGAATAAAGGATTCGTGTAAGGGTAAGATATTGGAAATGAATCTAAATCTTAAAGAAAACAGATGTGAGAGGACAAAGGCAAATGTTGTACACCAATGGGTTTTGGGAAATATCACCTATATGAGCTGGGTTACAGAGCAAGGGACATGAAGGTGTAGAAGCAGACTATATGAAAATATTATGAATATTATACAAAGGAGTTTGGACTTTATATCTGGTATATGGGTATATAGGGTGTTTCTGTGCACACATCTCATCATAGGATCAGATTAGGGTCAAAACTGCAATGTGGACTAGGTAGGTTGGCTCCAAACTCCCCACACTGTTGCTTCAATCCTGATGCTCTACTCACCTAGTTTGGGTCCCCTGACTACTCTGGACTTAACCTGCATCCAACTCCCCACCTCCAACCAACCCTGGCAAGGAGTATCTCATGCTCCAAATGCATGATGTGGAAAGCAGCATGGTGTGATGAAAAAAGCATGGGCTTTGGGTTTAGGTTGACTTGGTTTCCAAATTCTGGTTCTACCTTTTGGGTAACTAGACCAGTTACTCAACTTGGAGCCTCAGTTACCCACAGAACTGGAATAATAATACCGACCTTTTAAAAGTAATGAGATATTACTTTACACCCATTGAACTGGCAAATATTAGAAAAGAGCAAAAATCACAATTGCCGGTGGAAATACCAATTGTTACAGCCTTTTGGGAAAGCAATTTGGCAGTATCTATTAAAAACACATAACTCCTCAAAGCAGAACTCACACTCTTGGAATCCTTCCCATACAAATAAAAACACTGTTTATAAGGATATATGGGTAGAGCATTGTTTGTATGACATTAAAATGGGAAGAAAGTGCTTGCTTATCACAGAAAAATGGCTGAATATACTATAGTACTTCCACGCTATGGAATATCACAGGAGCTTTAAAATGAATGAATTAGGTCTACATAAAATGACTCAGAGGGATTTCCACAAAGCTTTGCTGCTTGCAACAAAATAAGACTCAGAAAAGTGCATAGAACGTGATATAATATGTATTAAAAAACATGTATATTTAACAATGTATGAAAATTCCGAGCTTCCTACTCTGTATCAGGCACTCCTTGACATGTATAAATGGATTGCTTCATTTTAATGTTCGATATTAAACTGAGGTACAGAGAATAAAGAACTTGCCCAAAGTCACACAGGTCATGGTAGAGCTGGAATCTGGACTCCAGAAGTTGGGATAAGAGAATATACTTAAATATACTTAATTAGTATATTTTCCTCACTGAACAATTGGAAGGTGGGAAGTAAGCAAAAAGCAAACAATAAAAAGGGGGAAATTGCATTAAAATCACACATTATATGATCAAATTCTGTAAAATTTTGTATGGGTGCCTATATCCAACAAGTTATACATGAAAGGATAGATGGTCCTCAAAATGTGAATGTTAGTAATCTCAGGGTGCTGTGATTGCTCATGTTTTAAAAATTCTATTCCTTATACTGTTTTTTATTATTTGATTTTTTTATAATGAATATATATGATTTAAAGAATGAAAAAAGAATCCGTAAACTCTATTCGTTATAGAAAAGATAGAGATTTGTATGCATTTCCATATATATATATATATTTTTTTTTTAACAGAAATGATCATGAACATTTACAAAATTAAAGAATATTCCTGGCCATTACAGAATTTAAAACTGAAAACAAAGAAATGACTCAAATGGAGAAGGGTAAGTAACATACATTTATTGGAACGTACAATTAAGTGATGTTGTTAGACTGTCAAAAGACATGGAAATAATTTCACAATCTACGTTATGTTTAAAAGACAGTTTCAGGCACCTGAGGGGCTCAGTTGATTGAGCATCTGGCTCTTGGTTTCAGCTCAGGTCATGATCTCAGAGTCATGAGATCAAGCCCTGCATTGGGCTCAGCAGAGTCAATTTGGGATTCTCTCTCTCCCTTTCTCTCTTTCTCTCTCCCTACTTGTACTTGTTCTCTCTCCCTTTCCCTTTCTCTCTCTGAAATAAATAATACCCTAAAAGAATCTATCATCTATCTATCTATCTATCTATCTATCTATCTATCTATCTATCATCTATCTATCATCTATCTACCTATCATCTACCTAGCTATCCATCTATCTATCTGCAGCAATCTAGAGAGAGACTAGAAGTTTATATACCAGCATATTATATATGTTTATTCCTGGGATTGAGATTATGGATGATATTTTTTGTTTCTTCTTTTGGTTGTTGTTTTTTCATATAATAAACATACATTACTATTAAAATAAGACAATAAATGTAAGCAATAAAAATATCTTAACCTTTTCCCTAGTAAATCAAAACAATCAGGAATTTATCCTGAGGAAGTGATCATAGATATACATAGAGATTTATTTAAAATGTATGCACTGCATTTCCTTATTATTTATAATAGAAAACGGTAAATAACAAAATAATCTAACATTAGAACACTGGCTATGTAAATTGTCAGACAACCATATGATGAAATATTATGCCTCCTATAAAAATTATGCCTTTGAGGAATATTTAAAGACACGGAAAAATATTCATGGTTCACTAAAAAATCAGAACGAAGACATTTTTTTAAATAATTTAATCCTTGAAGGGAAAATGATCATAGGCTTTTTTCCCTTCTATATTTCCCTGCATTTTAAAATATTTTACAATAAATATGTATTATTCTTACAACAGAAAAATAAATATTATATTAAAAATAGAACAAAATACTATCTTTTGGTGGGATTCCGTAAAGTAAATATCATTTAACTATCAGCTGGGAGTAAACAGTCATAAATAAAGTTGTTCTCTTCTCCCCACCCCCTACACACATACACCTTTCTCTCTTGCTTATGAGTCTTAGGTTACTCTTTTGTGAAATGAAGAATATATTGTACATAAATGTAAAACATTGAGTACCAGAGACACTCCATACATCTTAGTTCTTTCCCCTTCACTGAGCTGCCAGAGGGCAGTGACTTTGATTCTACACTTCAAACTCTTAAAATTCAGGAGTGATAACTCTAGTGTTACAGTGTATCCAGACATTCTCCCAATGCAGATCCAGGACAGGGGACAACTTTGTCCCACTTTGGTGAGTAGTGGGAGCACTACTTATACTTAATAGGGGGACGGTAGACACCAAGAATAGAAAAAAGGCTGAAAAAAAAATTAGAGTGCAGAAGCCTGAGAGGAATTTCATGGGTGGTCCAATGTTTTCATTATCTGCAACAATATAGGCAAGGAAAAGAAACATGGCCGGAGCCATCTGGAGCCAATACCACTTGGCCAGGCTACAGGGACCAATGGTTGGGAGCATGTATGCTTATCTTCTGCACATACCTGAACCTGCTTCCTCATACATAATTTCATCCTTTCTCTTTTGTTTGCCAGGTGGGGCTGACTCCTGCTCTGGCTTTGCTCTTCTTATTCTACAGAAATTGTGACCTGTAGGGGGTCTGCAACTAGATTAAGGGTTAGGAAATCCTTTGCCAGGTGACATCGCACTTCTTAAACACCAAAATAGCAAAGATGTGACTTGCAGAGCTCCAAAGGAATACAATCTCGGGTGTACATGCACCTGAGTATTAATTGATTTTTCTTTTAATATTAATGAGCATATGATTTGGTCTTGTTGACCTTCAAATTCAAATTAGGTACTGATTAAATAATAAGACAGGAGAATTGGGATGTGTTGAAACAGCACTTTTTTTTCCCTCCAGTAAAGTGCTTTGGCCTTGGCTGTAAGGATGAGCTATTAAGAATGTTGAGACAACTAGAACAGAGAGTTCTTCTTGAATTAAGGAGAATGACTATATCTTGAATAATAGTGATAATAATAATAATAATAATAATAATAATAATAATACAAACTTTGCAGCAGTTTCAACCAGAGAACTTGATATTCCTGGCATAAATTTTACTCCTGTGTTTATACTCCCCTTCATCTGAATGCCTCTTCATTTGTTGCTTTACAAGCCTTAACATTTGTACTCTTAGGTTTGTTTTTAAGGATTTAAAGTACAAACCACCATTAAATAAATAGTGTTTTTACCAGCAGAGAAGGAAATCACTCAATAGATAAGTGCATGCCTTATTTTTAAAATAACTTCAGAACTCCTATGAACCTACAGATATTTTCTCAGGCCAGCATTACCTTTCAATTCAGTCCTAGCTGTGGCATCTTTGGCATGAACCCACCCTGTGGATGAATTATACATCAACATTCCTCCTCCTCACATCTCAGCTTCCCAACTCAACTGCTGCCCACCGGAGGTCTGTAATGAGTCATTGGGAACAGGTGCCTTCAGTCTGCAGTGCACAATCTAGCTCTTGATCCCACAGCCAATCAGTTGTACCTCCTTCTGTTAGCAGCTTGCATTGTTAGCAGTTATGTGGGGTAAATGGGCAATAAGCATATCGGTACCCAGTGGGAAATATGTCTAGAACGTTTGAACAAAATCACTGGTACAGAAGACACTCCAGAAGACACTTTCTCTTGAAATTCTTCAACTCTCACATACCTATTTTAATTTTTTTAAAAATCTAATATCCAGGGCAGCCCGGGTGGCTCAGCAGTTTAGCGCCACCTTCAGCCCAGGATGTGATCCTGGAGACTTGGGATCCAGTCCCATGTCAGGCTCCCTGCATGGAGCCTGCTTCTCCCTCTGCCTGTGTCTCTGCCCCACCCCGCCCCGCCATGTCTCTCATGAATGAGTAAATAAAATCTTAAAAAAAAAGTTTTTTTTTGTTTATTTATGATAGTCACACAGAGAGAGAGAGAGGCAGAGACACAGGCAGAGGGAGAAGCAGGCTCCATGCACTGGGAGCCGGACGTGGGATTTGATCCCGGGTCTCCAGGATCGCGCCCTGGGCCAAAGGCAGGCGCCAAACTGCCGCGCCACCCAGGTATCCTAAAAAAATTTTTTAATATCCCAAACCAAGTGACATAGCCAGCTAATTTTTTTGTTTGCTCATTTTCAGTCCTGGAAGTTTAGAAGACTCCAGTTTCCTGGGAGAACCAAAGTTATAAATGTAAATTAAAAAATAAAAAAAAAATGTAAATCCAGCCAATCAACAAGCAAACTGAGAAATAACTGGTGAATCTCAAAATCTTTGGGAATTATTTTGGAGAGAGAGAGAGAGAGAAAGAGAGAGAGAGATTGAGAGAGAAAGTTCAGCCCATAATATCAGGGATTCCAAAATCCAAGAAGATGCTGGGGCAAGATCAAAGTCTGGAAGCAAAAGCAAGAAAGCAAAGGCTCCTTCAGGACCTTTGATCAGCAAAAACATTCTGCCACTTAAACTGGAGAGTGTAATAAGCATTTTTATAAGTGATCTTATAACTGCAGAGCTCATAAATAGTACAGGTGTCACCAAGGAGGAGATATATTTCTGCATGAACGCTAATAATGGTGAATGTTTGAAATGAATCCACAACACATGTGACTGTCTTTTAATCTCAACTTGACCTCAGTCTTGGAGGCTTTCAATGGCAAATTCATTTCTTTTTTTGTTCTAAGCTGTGTATATATCAGTCAAGATGGCAGGCACTTGGCGTAAGCTTTGTACAGATGGGTAATCAATCAATAACAGCGGTCTCATGTCTATGCTATTTCAGAAGGGAAAAGCAAAAATCTTATCTTATATGTCCCATTTTTAATTGAAACTGGATCACATGTTAATGTGGGTTTCAAAATACTTTTCCTTGTCCAAGATCAAGAGGTTAATGGATATTAACAATTTATTTCAGTAAAATCCTTAAAACTTCACATTTAATCTTACTAGGGAATTGCATTTGTGATATGTGACAGAACTTGAGTCATCACCATTAAGTTTAATGTAAAGAAAATCCTAAAAGTATTCTGAGAAATTGATCCTGGCATGAGCAATTAATGGTGTGAGATCCTAAAAGCATCAAGAAACATCACAGACTGTGTTTCTACAAAGGTGTAATATCTCCAAACCAAACAGCTCAACAGGAAATATCACAGTTTGAAGTACTTAGATTATCTCTTGTTTCCTAAACTCCACCATTCAATTTCATGACATTAAATTTTTTTTTTTATCACAAGCCAAATGACTGGAATGTCCAAAGTTATTTGCATAAGATGAACACCACTTTCTGTCTTTCCACTGTGATGGAGTGGATGGAGTGATGAGAGTGATGGAGTCAGGTTTATTTCTCTCTCTAAGCTGACCTGTGGTTTTTCATCAGAACCTATGTGGATATCTACATTATTACATTTTTAGATACACCAAATGGCTTTAAAACCAGGCATGTAAGAACACATATTTGAGTAATATGAAGGGAAGTGCTAAGGAATTCATTTAAAAAGTGGCAATGATCAAAAAAGGACCACGGAAAGTTATAGTGTGATACATACTTGTTGGGCAACCAAGATCCCCCTTTAAGAATGAGGAATTTATTTTCCCAGGTGCAAGCAGCCCTCATTAACCTCAGGCTTCCAGGATTACCGCAGTGGAAGACCTCTGCCTCACGGAGGGCCATGCTCTCTTCCCCAGGCAGCCAGTATCAGGTGACTTATCAGTGGAAGGTTTTACTGACCTGACTCTTCCATTCTGATGATACATCTCAGAAGGGTCACGCTATCTTCAGACTAGCTATGGCTTCTGTTGGTAGTGCCTTTCTACCCAGTTCTGCTTTGACTCTTTCTCTTTCACAGGTGTTGATTCTAAGAGCGCTCCCTGATAAATGTTTGTTTCCTAATCTCCTTCACAGAATCTATCTTTGGGAAGCCCAATCTGTACATGTGCCAGGTGAAAAGTTTGTACAATTGACAAGTCTATGGTATTTTTTGAGGTAGATATTATTATTGTCTTCATTCTACAGAGGAAAAGACTAAAGCACAAATAGGTTAATTACTTGTCATTACTTGTTAATTCCTTGAGTTACTTGTCAAAGGTTATATCAATTTTGAGTGGCAGAGACAGGATTTAAGCTTCAACCATCTAGCCCCAGAGTTCACAATGTTAGCAACTATTCTCATTACACAGGACATCTCATTTAGGAAAACCCATTTACCAGATAATATGAAATGAAATGCATTTTGCAAATAGCTGAGTATTAAAATTATAAAACAAGGCACCTGAGTGGCTCAGTCTGTTAAGCATCTGCCTTCGGCTCAGATCATGATCTCAAGGTCCTGGGATCAAGTCTCATGTAGGGCTCCCTGCTCAGCTGGGATTATGCTTTTCCCTTTTACTCTCCCTCTGTGCTCTCTCTCTCTCTCCTTTCTCTCTCTCTCAAATAAATAAATAAAATCTTTAAAAAAAATTGTAAAATGACTTTGATTTTCTAAATACTGATTCAAGGAATAGCAAGTATCAATATCAAGTATATATCTATTTTTATATTACTCCAAACTGAAAAAAAATGTATTCAACACATTTATATAAAAGTTCCAAGTAGATTCCATGGTTTACTAGATGCCCATTCATAAAAACACAACAATCTTGTTTATAGAAGGGTTTTTAATAGCCTCTGATGACTGATATAAAATAATACTATCTTTTTGTGTGGAGACAGATAGGGTCAAAGAAAAGAAGGGACTATTTTTCCTTCAGATAAGTTTCTGAACTCTGTCTGCACATGAGCCCCCAGTATTTCTCCCTCAAATTTTTTTCTAGACCTTAAATATTATTTTCCTTTGCTTTTTTCTTCTTCTGGAGATACCTGGGTCTGCACCATTTTCTTCTCATGGTAACTGTTCATAGAATGAGGGATGATTTTCCTGCCAAAGATTTATTTCTATAGATTCCTTTCAACATTTTTCTCTTTCTTATTATATCTGGAAAATGGAGCTTGCTGGTAGGTGGTTCTCAAATGCTACTCTTTTGAACTTACTCCTAATGAGTAGCTGTAAACAGTAGAACTGCCTAATTCTGGTGTTTCAAATAAGCATCTTTTTTAAACAAAAAGATTTTGATCATTTTCTTATTTAATAGTTACTTTTCAGAGGAACAAATATATTCAAATATATATTTATTCTGAAAAGGGCAGATATGGAATAAAACAGAGTGGGTGTGATATTTGATTATGTTGGAAATAGAGGTGCTTAAGAGAATTAGGTAGATTTGCTCACTGCTTCATTTTCCCATGTAAACAAAATCTAAGTGGTCTTCTATGAGTTTGGGATTTTTAGATATAAAAAGTGGTCTCATACCTTCATCTTTACAGACTTCAACAGCCTCTTCCGAAGCAGGGCTGGGCCCAGTTGCAGCATTGACTCCATCTATACAGCAGAAAGAGAAACATTGGCTCAGATTTAATACTGTCGAGATGAGTTTCTCTGACTGTGGAAAGTCCCTCACTACTGCAAGGAAGCCTGAGCCTGTTTAATGCTCTAAGACACTGAATGGTCTTTGAAGGGGCTAGGGTTTGTGACTCTGTTTTATAATTAATGGACAAGTATCTTCAGGGAACACAGAGCCCAATGACTACAACTATTTTTGGTGAAGAATACTATTCATTGGTCCTCCTATTATGCTTTGGCATTTTGCTTTTTCCCATCTCTAAAAAAATGGTACATTTCTTTTAGTGAAAGCTTGTGAAAGTATTTCCTTGCAAGTTTCTACAAAGTGCTTTCATGTGTGTGTTTTAAGGTTTGGTTTTTCTTAGCATAGCACTTCTGCTCTGTTATGCCAGCCTGTCAAACTGCAGGGAGCATATCTGATGGCTGTCAGTGCAGAGGCCAGGAAATGGGGATCAGTTGTAGGAAAGCAGCAAAAGCCAATTGGAGATTTCATGTCACCCAAGCACAGAGTGGGGACTAAGAAACTTGGAAGTCCTTTCCCCATCACAGTGGCAATGAACTTCATTAAAGTTTATCTTTCCTCTCAATATCATAAGCACTACAGTGACCCCACTCATATCTGGCTTCCAAGATAATAGATAATTAACTTACTAACATTAAAATAGTAAATTTAATATATGAAAGATTATAAAAATCAGTTAGAATGGTTAATGCTTAACAATTTAAGAAAGAATCAAAAAGGAGTATACGTTCTTTGTTTAGTAACAGGGTTATGGGACTCAAGAGAACTCACACACCCGTGACAATTAAAATTTAAAGACAACTTGCATACTTTCTAGTATCTCCTTCATTCTTAATGTATACGACTATTACTTGCAGGTCATGCCTTTATTGAAAGAATAAAATTTTTAGTAGGGGAATAATTGGAGAAGATAAATCACTTTCTTTTGGCAGGTAACAATCTCCTATAACAACAACAACAACAACAACAACAACAACAAACAAAAAACAAGACTATGAACCTTCCCTTGCTATTACATCTTCCCATTTGTCCTTCCTTTCACAGTAAAACTCCCTAAAAGAGCTGTCTATGTTATTGTTCTATACTTCCTCATTTCATGGTCTCTCAATAACCCACTCCACTGGCTCCAATACCCCTCTGAGAATTCTCTGAGGAAAGATGCCAATGACTGCCCTTTGCCAAATCCAATGGTCATTTCTCTTTTCTCATCTTACTTGATTTCTTGGTAGAATTTCATGGAGTCTTAACTGGTTCTTTCTGAAACACTTTCTTTTTTCTATCCTGTTGTCACATATCTAGATGTCTTGGTGTCTCAAGCCCATTGTTTTCTTTATTTTCATGTTATTTCTAGTGAATCTTACCCAGACCCATGGTTTTATTTATTTTATTTTGTAAATATTCGCTTTTTTCAGAACTATGATTTTAAATCTCATTTATATGCCAGGGAATCTCAAACCTGTATCTTAGTCTACATCTCTCCAGAATCATATATCTAACTAGCTAGCTTCTTAACATTCCATATGACTAAGAGTCCTCTCAAATTTACCATGGAAAAAAACTGAACTATTAACCTCCTCAATAAAAACTGTGCCTAGTGACTAGTCTTCTATATATTAGCAAATGGCACCATCATCTACAAAGTTACTCATGCTAAAAATCTAGGAAGTATCCTAGATTCTTCTTTTCCCCATATTCCACATCCAAATCCATCAGCACATCCTGTTATCTTTTTGTCTGGAACATAACAGATCAGTCCATTTTGTCTCCATTTCCAGAAACTGCCATCATTTTTTCCTGCTATAGTCTAACCAGTTTCACTCTGGTTCTTGTAACCACTTTTACTCACAGGCAAAGTGAGCTCATTAAAACTTCAACACTTCCACTGGCTTCTCTTTGTAGTTCTAATAAAATAAAATCTTATGGAATCAGACATTATCTGGTCCTATGATTTTTTTAACCAAATCGTACACCATGTTCCCCCAAATGCACCATGCTCCAGCCACACTTTCTTTCTCCAAGTATGCTAAAATTGGTCTTGAGGCATCTGCATCATGTTGTCTCTCCATCTAAGAATGCTCTTCCACCATCTCCTCATTGCGATTTTATTTAATATCCCTTCTTCAGGGAGTCCTTCCCAAATCCAGACGATGGAAAGTTGCCTTCCCAGTATTCCTTCTACCTACCTCATTTCTCCACAAGGTATTTATCACCATCTTGTATTTTTTGGTTTATTGTTTATTTCTGAATTTTACCTCCCTCCACAGCCAACCCCATCAGAATATAAGCTTCAAGGAGGCAAGGATGTTGTTTTTTTGGTTTGCTATTATATCCCAGTGCCCAAAACAGTGCCTGAGTCACAGTAGACTCTTGATATGCATTTGTTAAAGGACTGTTTGAGGAATATTGTCTACAACTTTGATTTGATTTGATCATGACAGCAGTCAAAACTGTGCTGGTTTGAGATTGTGTGTTCTTCACAATGTAGAAGAGGCCTGCAGTTACATAATCAAAATTGAAGTTGGAAATCATATTAAATGTAAAGGAGGTATTTATATTTTGGAAGAACAACAGTAGGTCAAAAGGACTTTAATGGCTGGGACCTCATCGTTGATTTTTGTGCATTTGGATTAGGGAGGCTATGAAATGAGCCATAGCAGACATAATCATGTATATTGACAATAGCCAAGATCAGAGATGGATCCTGCCATGACTTGTCCCAGCCAGTGGGTTCACTTGGAAGAGCAAGAGAAGCCCCTTCGGGGTACATTTAGGATTATTCTTTACATTGACAGGTAAACATATTGTGATGATAATGCTATTGATCCAAGAGGTGGAGAAGAAAACTTACATATTATACTCAACCACTCTCTGCTGACAGGCAATCCCAAATCCAAAAAGAAACTGCTTGTTCTCAACTTATTAGCTTAAAAAGGATGAATTAATAAAACATGGGCAAATGTGTACGTGTATGTGTGTGTGCGTGTGTGTGTATGTGAACAAGTGTGGGAAAAATCTATGGTGATAAAGATAGCTGGGGACAGAACAGTGAGTGAATAAAACCTGTGAAATCTCACTATTCAGAGAATGGCCTCAGCTGTCAGCAGTTAGTTGACTAATACTTGTCAGCCACAAACAGTGAAAACAATGACAGCTTCTCACATTAGATTCATATCCATGGAGCATAATGATGTGTGTGTCAGGAGCTGGGGTGGGGGATGTTGGATAACAACAGTTCGCTGTATCAGAAATTCATTTCATTGCAAGGACTATGTTTCGGCCAAGGGAGGCAGCTGACCTGGTGGCAGCTACACAAGGTCCTTGCTGCTTTGCTTCAGTGCTTTCTCTGATTGGCCTTCTTCAATTCCATCTTCCAGGTTAATAATAAAAGATTCCAGTTCTCTTGCAAAAGTTCCAAGGTTAATGTAGGAAGTTTTCGGTGAAAAACTTATCACACTACCTGGTTGATTTCCAAAGTTCAGTATATGGCCTAGGACATGCCTGGTACACATAGGATGGAGCCCACTGTTTAAAAAAATGCCCCTCCATGGGGGCTCATTAGGACTTGGAGACTAAAGGAAGGATATTTTGATTTTGGTGGTGGTGTTGACAAAGGCATAACTAGGCCTATCAGTCTTTTAAAGAAGAATGTGCCTGAGTACAAAAATGGCTAAGAAGAAATGAGATGTTAAAGGTGGTGACAATCTCTTTAGAGCCTTAAGTGCTACTTTACTTAAAGATGTTCAACTTAGAATCTACAGCAGAGAATCTATAAACATTCAATAGACACATCTCTTCTTAGGGCACAGAGGAAATGTCAATAAGTCTTTGGATCTCACTTTAGCTTGGGTTGTGGGGTTACCAGGTTCCATCTGCTACAACATGTAAAATAACAACCAGAAACACAGCTCTTCAAAGTGTAATGCAAAACAGTGAAGAACATTCTACTCCTCATGGAGGGAAAGCCTCTTATTTATTTCCTTTTAACATTTTTTCATTTCATTTTTTTTCTCCCAAACAAAATCTGCTAATTTTGACCTGTCCTAATGCAGCCAAGTTCTGAGCTGGCCCTTCTAACCTCTGCTGGTCGCTCTTAGAGCATTTCAAAGCAAAGTGTTGTTAGGCAGAAAAAAATGGAATTGGTGAATGAGGAATGAGAATGTACCCTTCTGAATGGAAGCACTCTCACCTGTAGTCAGTGGAATTGATGGCTTCTTGAAGGAGACCTAAATGAATACTGAAGTCAACAGTATATGAAAAGGTATATGCATTTCTAGAAAACATTTGAGTAAAGTTATTGTTCACCTCTGTGGATGAGGCCTAGGAGACTCCTCAAAAGAAATCTGAGCCCACCTGTTTCTTGACTCTGCCCTTCTGTTTCTTCTGTACTTTGTTTTTCCTCTGGACCATTCTCATCTTTCAAGAAAACCAAAGAGAGGGAAAAATACATCAAGTCAATTTATGAAATATCTCTTTACGGCTAATATGCAGCACTGAAATTAATTGTAACCAATGTAGCATGACTCCCAAAGCAAGGCAGAGAGATGAATCAGAGGCGCGAAACAGAAAAATTACCCACATAAATAGGTACATTTATACTTGTCCCTTCTCACCTGATTTGCTTGATGAAATGTTGAACCACAGTAAACAAAATTCACTCAGCACTCTTACAACATTTCTCTCCCTGCACAGCATTTCCCAAAATGCAGTACTGATCTTAATTCAAATCTGCTTTTCTGCCTTGACTCAAGCAATATGCACCACGTAAGGAAATTTGGTTGATTGAGTTTCTATGGCATCTTTCCCTGTTTGATAGACATTGCTAAAAATATCTATTTGTACCTAAGTTACACATGACAGTCTAACACATCTATGCTATGGAATATTTTGTCTTGAACAGATTATGTCAGTCAAGTTTACACCATAGTAAATAACTCCTTGAAAAATAAATCACTAGGCAGGTGCAATGATGGCTAGATACTAGAAACTAGTGAACATTTTCTTTTGGCTTAAAATGTGTAATATATATATATATATATATATATATATATATATATATATATATATCTGTGAATTTATGAGTAAAAAAATAAAATTTTCAAAGGCAAATAAAGGCAGAATTTTCTACCTCACTGCTGGGAGAGTTTCTAAATCTCTTCTTATTTGGAAAATTTTTAAAAAGAAATATTTATATAAAGACACAGGAGCAAAATATAAAACATGTAGTTAAAGTGCAGAAAACAGAGAAGTGGAGTGACTGGAATATATTACTATGGGTTAAAGATGGCCACAGATCCTTTATCTCTCAAGAAATGGAATCTCTCTCCTTTCACGGATCCAGACTGGTTCCATGACTTGTTTAGATCAATGAAACATGTAAATGATGTTCTGGCCCCTCTAAGCCAAGGCCTCAGAGGACGAGCAGCTCTACTTTCTCCCTCTGGGAGGCCAGTCACCATGTTAGAGATGCTCAGGCTAGCCTACCAAGAAAGAGGCACATGTAAAGGACAGGGTGCCATATGGCAAAGCACTGAGGGGCCAGGCATATGGGTGAGTCCTTCTGCACCTTCCAACCCTGCCCAGCTGCCTGCTGCATGCAGCCAAATGGTGACCTCAGCCAGTGCCTCAAGGAGCAGAAGAATCACCCAGCACAGCCCTTTTCAGTTCCTGACCTGAAACCAGGCTCAGATTACTTGACCCGCTATCCAGTACTACCAGCTCTTAATCCAGAGGCAAGAGGCTGGGGAATCCTCCGCAGAGGAGAACTCAAATAGTAGAGGCACAACAAGAGCCTTGGAAGTAATGGGGAAACATCTCACTAAGAAGCTCTGAAAAATAATCGACTGAAGAGAGTTGCAGATGGGAAAACATTTGAAATTGACTTGAATAAAAGAAAAAGTTTATAATAGTATGACAGAAAGAGAGAAAGAAAGAGAAAAGAAAGAAAGAAAGAAAGAAAGAAAAGAAAGAAAGAAAGAGAAAGAAAGAAAGAAAAAGAAAGAAAGAAAGAAGAAAGAAAGAAAGAAAGAAAGAAAGAAAGAAAGAAAGAAAGAAAGAAAGAAAGTTTCTGAAGTAGGGAAGGAATGTTACCAATGGAGATGTAAGTATGTGTATGATTCCCTCCGCCCAACAACGCCTGTGCTATTTGTCCTGGAGGATAGAGTATAGCTTTTAACAGAGGATCTGGGACAGGGCAGCTCCGTAGCTACCTACACCCTGTGTTCTAAATGGCACGTTCATAGTATCCCATAATGTCTGCCACTTGCTCTGTTCTAGTCCTCCAAGTAGGCGACAGGCATTGGCTTTTGCTCTAGGAAGCCATCCTTGCTGCTCTGGCTCACTTAACAAGGCTAAGTTGTGCTACAGCATGTGTCAAAAACATAGGTCAGTATTTTCTTCCCCCTTCTTCCCACCAAATGGAGTCAGAATCAAGCAGGAGAAAATGTCAGCTTTTCTGTCTCCCCCTGACTCCCACCCCCAGCAGACAGTCTTTTTAACAGAGATTTCACAATAGGCTTGAAGTCTGCAGTGACAGGCTGCCTTTAAAATTAGTCTGGTTAACACATCTCCTGTAGAGTAAAAAGCTTTCTTGTGGAGAGAGGAAGATAAGAAGGGAAAGAGAAACAATTAAGTCACAGGAAGGTGAGGCATTGGTTCTTGCAGGTCGAAATGCATGAGAAGGAAGTTTCCAGTCAGATTCCCCAAGTCCAGCTTTACAACAATAAAAACCAGTCTTGTTTTCCTAACATATCTGCTCCTGGGTTTTTACCCATTTGCATATGCATGCCCACTCCCTAACACAGCCACCCAAGTGGTATGCTTTTGTTTCCGACTTTGACTCTTGACTGCAGGATCCAGTTGCAGTCTTTCTGCCCTTAGGAAGCAAACTCCAGAAACAGCTGGCATGTGTATTACTGAGTAAGTGCCTTCTCGAAGAATGCCGGATTTGCCGTTTGAAAAATATGCCCTCAGATGACAAGGTTTAGGTACATTGCTTTCGTCAATCTCCAGACAAGCGCATCCTAGAATCCAGCAGGGGGAGCCAGTGTAGAAGTCTTGCTTTCAAGGCAAGCATTCTCTGGCAATTAGATTAACATTCATTTCACTCTTTCAGAAGGACATTTTGGCTGGCGTATAGCTTTCCATCCATTAAAATGCCTCAGATGAGTGGGTTCTTACTGAAACAGTGGTCTTCCACTGGTAGGGGAAAAAAAATCCCATTACACAGTTACCGGTATTTCATAAGGACAAGCTTTTCTTTTCATCAGCCTTGTCTGTCTAGCTATCTTCACAGGAAGCCCATAAACAGTAAAAAGTTAAGTAAAGTGGTGAATATAAACTTACGGTTTTTAGAAGGGATTTTAAAGGCTTACAATAAATGTGAAGAAATATAGGGAAGAGACAGGCTATTTTGTTAGCTTAAAAAATGTCACGCAGAAGCTATATCCTCATAGTTGGTATGCCTTTAAGATCACATATTTATTTCAGATAATAAAGTGCCATTGCATTCACAGTGGGAGTCACATAACACTTTATTTTCTCAGGCCAAAATGCTCAGCAACCTGTGAGAATTCTAGTTGTTGCATAATTTTTGCTTCTCCGTTATTAGTATCTTGCTCTTCACTCTTCCAACCCATATTTATTGAGCATATACTATATGTAAGGATATTTCAAGAATTTTATAGAAATAAAAATAAGAGACTCCTGCTGCAAACTGAATTCATGAAGGTAGAAGGAATGCATTATTTATTGGATGACAAGAATGTAACCCATGTTTATTTCTGTATGAGATTTACAAGGGCAAACTCACACTATCGTGGCCACAGATTGCCATCCCAATTCTGTAGTTTGTGAATGGTGCTTGGGGATGGGAAGAGAAAGGGGAAGTAAATCAGCAAATCCATTCCTGCTACCTGAAGAAACAACTTGATGTGCACTGCTTGCTCATGGATTAATATACTCTTTTTTTTTATAGAGGTGTCAACATTTCCAGACACAGACAGAGCATAAGCAATTGAAATACAGGTTAGATAATGCAGATTAGATTGTTGGTTCCAGTTCTTCAGTCCCCTGTCATGGAGTATACAGTTAGTGTTTCTCTCACTGTGGGCAGAGAATATGTCTCAACCCACTGCTGTTGGATTTGACCAAGTTGCCTGATTTGGCTAATGAAATATTAGTGAATATAATGTGAGCAAAAGGCTTAACTTTCCAACATAATTGGACTTGTTGCCTATACTCCTGACATTTGCTATGATGAGAAGATGGCCCTATAGCTACTGGCTTAAAGAGAATGCGAGATATGTGGAGCAGACTTAAACCCAAGGTACATCTGGAGCTAAGCCCAGGCAAGTCATAGCTTGAAATAGAACTGCTCAGCTGAACCCAGTGTACATCAGCTGAATGACAATCAACTCACAAATCTGGGAGCACAAGAATAAATATTTTCATTGTAATGTACTGTATTTGGGGATTATTTGTTACACAGCATTATTGTGACAACAGCTGACTAATACAATGGTATATTTATTTTTCTCAAGTGAGGAAGGCTCAACTTTTTTTTTTTTTTCGGTCAATCCTCTTTTATTTATAAAGAATTCAGTCTTTAATTTTTACATTTTGCCATCTAATACATTCCCAAATTCTCTAGAATATACACACATGAAAAATTACCTTATAAAAGGGAGGAATGGTCTAAAAAAGTAGGCACTTTCATCAATTATACTTATGTTTTATTTAATAGAGCTATAGGAGTAGCAGGATAATACTGGTTAATACCAGCTTATATTTATTGAATATTGGCTATGTTCTGCTCAGTGTCTAAATGCTTTGCATAGGCCATGACATTTAATTCTCATAGCAACCCAATGGGTTTGGTATTATTATTATTATTATCCACATTTCATGGATAAGGAAAGTGAGACACAGAGGTATTATTAGGTAATTTGCCTAAGATGCTATAGCTAGCAAGTGGTGGCAGCAGGGTTTGACCCAGTCAGCTGATGCCAGAGCCCACTATTCCCTCCTTAGAAATATAACTAATGGGATCCCTGGGTCGCGCAGTGGTTTGGCGCCTGCCTTTGGCCCAGGGCGTGATCCTGGAGACCCGGGATCGAATCCCACATCAGGCTCCTGGTGCATGGATCCTGCTTCTCCCTCTGCCTATGTCTCTGCCTCTCTCTCTCTCTCTCTCTCTCTCTCTCTCTGTGACTATCATAAATAAAAATTTTAAAAAATTAAAAAAAAGAAATATAACTAAATTTGTTGTTTTGATAAGATAAATTATGGGTCAGCATAAATGTGAAAAGATGGTACTGAATATAATAATAGCTAACAAGTTAAAGTATATCGTCATGCATATTAACACAGAACACTAAGAACATTGAGAATTGAGTTTGTCCTACATTTAAAGCCAGATGAGCATAATACTACAATTCTAAACTTATTTTTTCAATGCTAAAAATAGTTTTATTTTGGAATAATTTTAAACACTAGAAAGTTACAAGAATGGTCCAAAGAATTTTCCTTTTTCTCTTTTTCTGAACCTATTAAGAGTGAGTTGCAGGCATAATCACCTCCATGAGCCCTGAATACTCTAGTATGTATTTTGTACAAACAATGACATTCTCCCTCATAACCACAATGCAACCATCAAGATCAGGAGGTTAGTTCTGATGACATTCCTGCTATCTAAACCACAGACCACATTCAAGTTTTGCCAATTTTCTAATAATATCTATCATATTTTTCTAGGATCACACCGTGCATTTAGTTGTCATGTCTGCTCAGTTTCCTTCAGCCCAAGGTGGAGACACCCTCCTCACTTTGCCTAAGCTCTGTGCTGGGTGTTTGCCACCTCACCCTTACCTCCCTCATGCGAATGCCTACTCGCTCAGCTCTACTTCCTGGTTTGAGAAAGGAAGAAAGGAAAGAAGGAAAGAAGGGAGTGATGCTTAGTTCCAAAAACTTAAAAACTTTGTTCTGGAGGTGTCATCAGCCAATTAGTCAATTTTAATAGATTAGTCTGAGAAAAATAAGTTCCCGAGTTGGCTGCCTCATTATTCTAATGGAAAGCTTCATACGCATCTTTCAATGCAGATAAAGAGATGTCCAGTTGAGTCCTCACCATCTAACATGAGTGGTAGATGCTTTTCCAAATGCCTCCCTGGCACTAGGCACTTACACTCTTACACACCTCACACCTATTACTACGAATCCCACAAGAGTCCTACTGAGTTGCACTTTTGTCTACATGTTTACAGATGAAGAAATCAAGGTTATGGGAGGACAACTAACTTCTCTGAAGTCTTATGAATAGTGGCAGAGCTGAATCTTAAACTGAGGCCCAGATGATGCCAAAGCCTGAGACCTCTCTTCCTTGCAGATTCCTGTGACCTCTTCTGACCCTTGGTGGCAAAGTTGTAAGTCCTGAGAAGGAGGGCCTTGCTGTGGTGTCTTCAGTTCATTAGGGCCTCCATAAACACTTGTCAAGGAATTAAATAAGAAACTTCATTTTCCCCTAAGCAGTAATTACTATTATTATTATTATTATTTTGCTTGAACTATATTTCAGTTCTCAATGTAGAAAAGGTATGTTATCTATCTGAGCCTCTGGTTGAATGTCATTAAACTGTGGGTTTTGATTTGAAATATCGTGTGTCTTTGATCAAGAGTAATGGTTGCTAAAATTCCAATGTGGTGATGTGTAGAGAGCACAGGTAGCTAGAGTTCATCTGAGTTCACCACCACTCAAGTCTGGCCTCCTTCCCTCCTCTCTCCTCTGGGTTGTGACAGTAGTTTCATCTCTTCTTCTCTGGACGTCTTCTCAACTTAGAGGCCAGACAATTTGTTGTTTTCAAGTCAGATAATACCACTGCCCTGCTCAAATGCAACAAAGCCCTGTGTGGTGGAGAATTCTATGGTTTTCCCACCCCGACATTTTTCTAGAACCCTTCCATACACACTGCTCCAGCCACACTGGCTATCTCTCCTAAGGTTTCTTCTTCCCTGGTATTTCTACTTCCTGTCCCCTCTGCCCAAATTGTTTCCAGGTCCTTCAAGTCTTGGCTCAAAATGTTTCCTTTTCAATGAGGTCTATGCTGAACACTCCACTTAAAATTACATCTCTCCACCACTACACCCTCCTACTCTCTTATCTGGATCCATTATCTTCTAATATATAACGTAGGTAGGTATTATATTATTTATGTATGTCTGCCCCCACTTGAATGTAAGCTCCACCAAGGCAAGGATGTTTATTTGCTTCATTGCCTGAGTTTGCCTAAGTACCTAGAATGAACACCTGATAGGTGCTCAATAAATATTTGTGAATTAATGAAATATACTCTTTTTTGATCTGACCTTGCTTGGCTAGTTCACAAACTAATCAGGAAAAAAGGGGGAAATTATCTCCTATTTCAAGAATCACTTATAAAATCTGAGGTTCATGCATCATGTAGGGCAGCATTTTTCAAGGAAGGTGACTACAACACAGAACTCAGGCTCTTGTTACCATATCCCATTACCATTTTGTCTTCTTACTGGAGGAGTCACCTTAGAGAATGACTTCCTTCCTCAGGAAGTGGACGTTATGTATAGAACTTTTTACAATACAGTCATCCAGGCTAATAACTTAGCACCTCCTGGGAAGGTGGTGGAGCACACATAGCCCATTTGAGGAAATGCTTGCTTTCCTGGCTGTCAGTACCAATTCTACTTGAAATAAATACTATTATAACTATGCTTCATTTACAGAGGGTCTGCAAGATTCATGGAGGGTCTTCAATTATAGGACAGAGAAGACAACCATCTTGGTCCTATTTCTTTTTTTTTTTAATATTTATTTACCTATTTTATAGAAAGAGAAGAGGGGTCACATGTAGAGGGGCAGAGACAAAGGGAAGAAAGAAGCAGACTCCCCACTGAATGTGGAGCCCGATGCAGGGCTCAATCCATGACCCATAAGATCATGACCTAAGCCAAAAACAAGAGTTGGATGCTTAACCGAGTGAGACACCCAAGTGCCCCTGTCCTTTTTCTTTTTTTCTAAGAATGTCCCCAAACGGCATTTGACCATGTAGAGGGAAGAGGAAATAATTGAACCTGTTATTTTTAAAGCAGATATGTCTGTTAAGGGAGACCCAAGTGTAACACAAGTTCAATGAAAGGAAAGACATGAGACTATAGCCTGCAACTGTCCTCTCCATATATTTTGTATGATGGCAAGTATTCAATAAGAAACTCAACAAATACCTGCTGAAGGATTGAACTTTGTAGCATTTCACAACAAAGGTATGGCCCTGGCAAACCAAAACTTGCCATGACATAATGTGGTATAAAAATAACACAAGACAATGCACCAGAGAGCTATTTTCAGTATCACGCACACCCTCTAAATAGACAACATATGGTTCTCCCATATGGTGTGTTAATACAAATACTTTTACCCTGATATGGTTAGCTTTTAATCCAAGGATTTCCAAGTACTTTACAAACACTATTCATTAGCACAATCTTCCCAGGGGAAGTTGCGGTGCCTCACAGAGATACAAAGCATCCGGCATATAATCAATAACCATTAAGGAATGACAATAATTAGAAATACATTAATGTGGCCTTTCTTAAAAAGATTAGGAAACAAATGGGAATTAAGCAACTTTCCCAAAGTCTTCCAATGACTTCACAGTACAACTGAGGCTACAAATCAACTTATGCTGATGCATACGGTTCTCCTACCAGTTGACCTATCTTGGTGAATTGACCCTGAATTATACCAGTTTTCAGGTATGAACTTGTGTCTACATCGTAACTGAGAAAATTATGGCCGAATAAGCTTAGCATAATAGCATTACAATGCGGTTTCTTTGTTCTCTCTGTCTTAAACAAAACAACAATTGCGCCTTCTATTAACTTTGAGCCCTAAGGTTAAATTTCCTTCTAAAAATTCTATTTCTCTCTATTGTCATCTATGCTTCTAAGTCAAGAAAACTGGTGTGCCCACGCATTTGTTTAAAACATTCACACTTTGTGCTCTCTGCAGATGTTAGAACAGAACTGGCAAGATGAAACACAGTTTCACTTTTTTTTTGTTGAAGAGAAGAGATATAAAGATGTTCTTTAGGTAGAAGAATCATTCCATAAATAAATTCAAAAGCTGCTAGGTATCCCTGCCATCAATTAATGTTTGGTGAGTACCTACGAAGTTCAAGGTGGTGGAGAGGAAATAAACTAGGCTATGAGGAAGACAAAGACCTTTCCCTTTGGGAGTTGATGGAAGAAAGCTGGACCTGTTTCAGTTCTCCACTTGCTTTGCTCTTGTGGCTCTCTGGGAAGTCAGTCTTTGAAAATGTGCTTGTGCTAAGAGCTGGTGTCTCTCAGGGAGGGCACGATTCAGTATACGATTCAGTATACAGTATATGTATGCTTGATTGTAGGCTGTCCTACATGGTTGCAGGAAGTAAAATCCTTCATCTTTCTGTTTCTACCATGTCCTCTGGCAACATAGTTGTTCTGTTAGTGTTGAAACATGCTATATTTTAAGTGGTGAAAATAGAAATTTTACCATTTACCTAATTTTACCATTTACTAGATTTTACCGTGAATTCAAGAACCTAAACTTGGAATTTTGAAGTTTAGGATGAAGGCAATGTGTGGGTTTTCCATAATTCAATATGAACTTTTTATAAAAATGTGCTCTTATTCAAATTATAGTCCTATAGATGATAAAACTTAGCCACTCCTCCTGAGCTTACTCAATACTATAAAAATAGCAGGGAAATATATGTGTTTTATCTTTCTTTAAAAACTGTGGAATTCCAGTAATGGTATTGCTTAACCCCATGTTTATTTAATAGCTATTTGAAATTACTATACTAGAATAAATTTCAACATATGACTTCCTTTATTTTACATGAAAATAAGTCCTAAGTGCAGAAATCATACTCACTGAAATGTGGCATGTCCAAACGGAGATGTGCTGTGAATGTCAAATACACATCCACTTTTAAGGACAGCACAAGAAGGTACCATATCTTGTTAACAATTTTTATATTGATTACATGTTGACATGCGACACTTTGGCTGTATGGGTTAAGTCAAATAAAGTGTTAAAATTCCTGTTGCCTGTTTCTCTAAGTTTTTTTTTTTTTTAAACCATTGCTTCTCAAAAATTTAAAGTTACACGTGCATCTGCAACTCATGCTGTGTTCCTATTACGTAGGTTGCTTTAGAGCTGACTGGTGAAGAAGCGGGCTGCTCCAGTGGAGCAGGTGGATGTTGAGGCTGAAACTTTAAAGTCCCCTGCATTCAACCTGCATTTACCAGTGGCTTCCCCTCATGTACATCTATAGCACTCTGCCTTAGGGTCTTTTCTAGTCTCAATAGGATGCTTGTTCTGTACAGCAAATTTGGAAGCAGCCCCTAATCAGTGATGGATAGGATAAGGTAATTAATACTTTGTCTCCATTCCCCTTGGGTGGGACAACTCTAGGGCACATCCCATAGAGTTCCCCTGCAGGACTCAGTCCTGACCACCCACAGGATAACCTTCTTGTTCATGGACCTGTATTTGTTTCCTTCCTTTCCCTGTCTCACTTTCCTATTTCCTCCTGGTGCTTCCTGGATTATTCCCCAAATCAACCACTTGCCCTTGAATCCTTATCTTAACATGGGAGACCTGATCTAAGGTATTTTTAAACCAAATAGTTACACAAACATATTATCCCCAATTGTGTTAAGTGTTAATGGAGGGAAGTACAGTTTGCCAAGAGGACTTCTATCTAACATGGTCATCAGAGAGGACTTGCCTGTGCAAAGGGTATTTGAGCTGATAAGTTTAAGGCATTTACTGTGTGAAATTAATTGGCAGAAATTAATGAATCAAAAAGGGAGGGATAGATGAATTTTCCAGATAGAGTGAAGAGCATGTCCATATGACCATATGAGGAAGACCATGGCACCTTTGAAGACTTGGGGGTAGCCAATGAGGCTAGAGTAGAGATTGAGGACTGTGAGATGGGCCTACAGGGAAGATATCTAGGCATATGGGGTAGAATGAGTTGAGAGGACAGGAAATGTTCCAAAGGTTGGGGAACAAGATCTAGAAGAGCGAGTGAGCATGTATATTTGGAGAGTCACAGTGATTTAATATTGCAGGGCCACTGAAAACCAAGGGAGTGGAGCAAAGAGAGAAGCCAGAAGAAGAACAAGTGGTTATGTGACAAAGGACTCTGTACCCCTTACTAAGGAGGGTAGTGTAGGGTAGTAGGGATCCATGGCTTTTCTTTCACCTGGCTGCTCTGTTGGGCCTGGATTGATTGGGGTAGGGGCAGGAGGGGGACATAAGTGACCCACATGGAACGGATTAAAATACTCCAGATAAGAGATGATAGAAGTCTGAGATGGTGGCAGGTGAGAACAAAAAGAAGAGGATGAATTGAGGACATAGTTAAGGGGTAGAATCAACTGGCTGTGGTGAGTAGTTGGATGGAGGTATGAAGGATGAGGAGCAGTGCCAGCCTCTACTAGAAAAGCTCTGAATTATCCCATTTAACAACACTCATAACAATTTTGAGGTAGAAATACAGTAAATAATCTATTTTATAGGTGAAGAAATTATTTAGGATAAAAAACTTTTCCAAAGGTCCCATAGCTAATAGAAAGTAGAAACAGGATATGAGCCTTGGTCATCCACTTCCAATATGAAATCTATTGATCATCGTGCTTTCATATTACCTGGAATCCCATCCAGGCATTTGGCTTGGGAAAATCGGAGCTGAGGACCCATGACCAGCCTGGGAGCAAAGGAAGGCATGTTGGTTTAGGGGCCCAGAATGCATGTTATGCAGTAGAGATGTTTCAGTAGAAACAGTAGAAAGGAAGGGAAATCAAATAGACAGGAAGGAAAAATAGACCAGTAGAAAACAGACCTTCTAGAATGTTATCTAGAGGGTTTGTATAAGATATATTTTTTTAAATAAAGCACTTTGCTTTTACAAAAGACCTACATTAGTACCTGCTTTCAATAACCAAAAGAAATCTGAAGAGGATTTTCACTTTTATGAAATAGTAATTGCTTCTTTGCTTTGAGCCACTTTGGCTTACAGAAGGTTTCACAGGAAACTTCTGCTTTAGAAAGAGAGGGAAACCTGTAATGGTCATTAAAATATGTATACATATATATTTACTTGCTGAAATTCCTGATTCCTGGTTAGCTGTCTGTTTTCTTTTGTGATTTCATCTGGGTTGTATTCATCTGGTCTGAAATAGTCGCTTCCAATATCTGCTCCCTTTATGTTACAAGTAGGACACTATCCTACTGCAGGCCCTCCTGCCAGCTGAGTAAAAAGGCTCTAGCCTCCGTTAACCCACTTCTGCACCCATTCTGTGATTTCTAGTCCTACCATACTTCCTCCTTCTCCTACTTGTGTCCAGTACCACCACTATTTCTTTCTAATCAGGCCATAGTTTTAAAAGCCTGTCACTTTCAATTTAGTATAAATTACTTTTATTTAATAATTAAACTGTCACCTCTCCCAAGACTACTGATAACACTCTATTTATCTAGTACTCTTAACTGTACCACTAGTTCTGTAATTACTATACTGAGTGTCAAGACTTCCTGCCCTTGAATTTAAATGCCCCCAAATTTCTATTATGTGTATTTCAAAAAGTTATTGGGGTCTCACTTCACTTTGAACAAATAAAGTTTTATGTATTTTTGTTGTTGTTATGTTCTCTCCCCAATGGTATCCGTTTTTCCCTTGTACTAGGGCAATATCAGCTGGCAATGGATCATTTTCCCGATATAATAATCACATACTTAATAGCCACCTGAAACAATCAGTCCACAGACTTAAGGCGAGGGAAAACTTGTCTAGGGTGGCTGATGTTAGTTTAGACAACCAAATATAAATATCAGAAGCCACATCAAAAGACAAATGAGAATATCTGGTTCTCCTCTCTTGATGGCAGAGGAGGCCACAGACAATTTAGTATGGCCAGTTTGTACAATGCTGTAGACATAAAGCAACACATGAATCCTTAGCTGCATAGTACTGGCATGTGCTTTGTTCTTTCTGCCAAATTGGTCAATTTGCAGAAGTCTGCCCTTATCTGATGCAATGTTTTGGGATAACTCTAAAGGAATTCCAGTTGTCTCCTCTCCACATCTCCACAGAAATATGTTTGGTTAAATATATATATATATATATATATATATATATATATATATATATATATTTTATCTATCTATCTATCTATCTATCTATCTATCTATCATCTATCTATATCAAACAGTGACCTACTCCCTCTCATGGGTCTAGGGGGAGTCTTTTTTTTTCACTGTAATATAGTTAACAGTATTATACTAGTTTCATGTGGACAACACAGTGATTTGACAACCATATACATTACAAAATGCTCACCATGATAAGTGTAGTTGCCATCTGTCAGCATATACAATGTTATTACAATTAGAGACAGTCATTTACTATGTAGAGCCCCTTCCTACTTAAACTAATGGAACCCTATGAAGAGGGAGTGGATGTAGCAGGGAGCAACAGACAGAAACAGTTTGATGGTGGAGGGATGATGGAATGCTACCAACACAGAAGATCACAGGAGAACAGTCTCACAGTAATGGCTTGAGAAAGGTTTTTAGGACTTTCTATCTTCTTGGCAGTTTGCTTATGAGAACAAATTACTCCACCACTCCCAGCTCTCATTACAAATATCAGATGATCCTGGACTTGGTGGAAGCAATTTCTCCCTCTTTACCTCAGAAGATCTGTAGCTTCTAGAAGTGTCAAATGGCCTTGGAGTATTTATTTATTCATTTAAGTCCAGATGACACACATTGTTCTATTGGTTTCAGGTGTAAAACATAGTGATTTGGCATTTATTTACATTGTGAAATGCTCACCATGCTATGTCTAGTTATCATCTGTCACCATACAAAGTTACACAAATGTTTCCTTCAGAAAATCCCCAAAATAACACTATTGTAATGAATGCTGCCTTGTGATTCTGAACATCAAACAAAACGTGTCAAAATATATCAAAAGTTCTTTTGATCACATGACAGTGGCCTGGACAAATGCTCAAATATATGCATACACCTCTTGAACCATTCGAAATGGCAAGTGAATAATTTCCTCTAAAGCTGGTTATTAAATTTGTGATTGGAATAATTTACAATAACAAATAATTATAGGGAGAAACATCATGTATTCACAATGAAAGATGACCCTCCAAAGCTGTCCTATTAAGGCTAATTAAATTATGATTTGGTCCCATTTTAATTACAACTAATAATGAGTTCTACAAGGTAAGCTCTAAAAGGGTGAAACAAGGACTTAAGACTGCAGTTATTATGATCAGGAGACAGAGATCTCTAGCTGATTCATTGCTTCTTTAAAGAACTTCCTTCATTCACAGAGCAAATTCCCCACTCTTGCAAGTGTTCCACATGTTTTCATGTATGATTTTCACATAGCGCTTTAGGTTAGCAGTGTTTAATGCTACAACTTTGGGCAGAGTAGTAAAATAAGAAAGCTGTGCTACTGATCTGGAGCTATCTGAAACATTGAATATGATGAACAGCTTTTCATTTCTTCCTTCAATTCCCTCCTGCTTTTTGCCTCTCCTCGAATGAATTCATCAATCATATATATATATTATATATATATATAAAATATGTTTATATATATATATATATATGTTAACACATTAACTTTTGTTGACTCATGGGCCCAGTAATACATTTTTACTAATGCTCTGGTAAAATTAAAATGCAGACTTTTTTTTTTAAGAATTCTTATCCAAGGATTTTTTTTTTAATCCAAGGATTTTGATTCCAGTTGCTGCTGCTGAAACCACAGGAGGTTTTCTTTTTCTTTCTTTCTTTCTTTCTTTTTTTTTTTTTTTTCTGGTATGTTCAATGTCATTCTTGAGGAATGCTGATATGAGAGAAAACAATGGAGATGCCAAAGTCAAAGTCTGAGACTGGATTATTTTTCCCCATTAAAAGCCAGAACTGACACAAATTCCCTACATGTCACCGTGGCTACATAAAGCCCTTGTGGTGCCAATATTTAGTGAGCAGTGAGGAATTCTTACTGGCAGTCCATACATTTTTCACTCTGCTTGTTGGAGAAGGTTATTGTTATTCACGTGATGGATAGAAACACAAAATGAGTTCTCTGAGAGACCATGGCCCTGTAGGTCCATAATTCTCCTCTGACAGGACCACATTAGTCATTTTAGTGACTCAATTTTTGAACCTGTTTCTGTCTCCCTGAAGGAATGAGAGAAATCCTATGTAAAATGTATACAACCCTAAAAGAGGACTCTCAGCATTTTACCTCAAGTAAGATAAATTAGACACATGGAAAAGAGCTCTGCTATCATGGCTGGGAGGGGTGAAGAAGCACATCTAAATATTTCCCGAGGACACAATGGGCATCTTTCTATATAATGATTTGAGAGCAGGGGTCAGGAAACTCTGGCCCGTAGGCCTGTTTTTTTCATACAGCCTGCCTGCTAAGAATGTTTTTTTTTACATTTTTAAAGGGTTGTAATAAAAACAAAGAAAAATATGTGACACAGACCATATGTGGCCTATGAAGCTAAAAATATTTCCCATCTGGTCCTTCACAGAAGTGTGCTGACTCCTGTTTTAGAGCAACCTAATGGAATAAATAGTGGGAGATGACTCAGCCCACGAAACCACACATCTGAATGCCTCATGGAGAGGCGATTACCTATATGGTATAGGAACTGGCCTGACCCCTTATTAAGATACCCCTCCACTACTTCTTGCCCACAAAGATATCACTTTCTGCAAGGTGGCAAAGTCCATATCTCTGACACGTTCTCACTGATTTCAAGACTGCAGATGGTACTGGAAAAGATTTTTGACTTACACATGGGCTTAAATCAATAAGAGGATTTAAGATTTGAGGGGATCTCAAAGAATCCAAGGGCAGAGACACAGTGAGGATGTAAGATGTCTTAGAATAGGAAACAAGAAGAACATTTGGGATTATGGTGGTCTTAGGAACATGCACATGAATTCTTAGATCCTCCTCCTTTCCAGAGACTGAGCTTAATGTGCATCCTCTTGATTGTGTAATGGATTTAGGGACTTGCCTAATTAACAGAAGATGGCAGCAGCAATGGTCTGTCACCTACTCTGGAGGAAGCCAGCCACCATGTTGTGAGACTAGAGATAAGCCTAGGGAGAGGCTGACACAGTGAGGAACTAAGGTCTCTGGGCAACGGTCAGCAAGAAAGTGCCTAGAGCCAGCCTGCCCCAAGAGAAGATGTGTGCTGGAGGATATGGTGAGTACATGGGGACACTGAGCTGAGTAGGTGCCACATATACAATGTTCCATAGGTTTATCTCACCTTCAATCAGCTGTAGGGATGAAGGACTCCAGAGGTTGAGTTAGTTTTAATGTATAAAATGTATACATTTTATTTTTTATTTACATTGTACCTCTTCATGGTCCAGCCCCATCCCTCAAATCCTTCCACTCTTGTGGAAACTTATTTTTAGTTCCTAACCCAGAACAATGGGTTTCCTTCCAAGAAATCCCAATATTGCCATCAGAAAACCTCCTTTTAGAAATTTAAGTTGTTCATCCCTCCCTGGCACACTCCCTTGTCTCCTCCTTCTCCTCTCCACTTCATACTTGTTCCTCTACTTCCCAGTTCGTCTTCTAGCCAGTACCTTTTTTTCCTGCCCTATGCACTTTGGGCCATCTCTGCTGGCAGGTAGCATCCTGACCTGGCTCCGTCCTATTTCCACACTCCTACACCTTTAGTTCAGGGAGCCATGGGTGTGAAACGCCACTCCTTCGGGTCTGATCAGGTCCTTTTATGTGTACAAAGGAGAGAACTAAAATTTTATGTAAGAAAGTCTCAGGAATCATCCCAGTTGACACTTGGCATCAAAATGTATAAAGATTGGTTTGACCAACATTATTTTCCATTTATTGAACACTTAATATGACTTAATGTAAGACTATGATGTAATGAGAAATGCATATTTGGTCTTTGTCTCCAGTTCTTGGCATGGAGCTCCTAAAACCCCTATAATTTCTGAGTGATACAATGGATGGGAGCATCTTTTATTATTCATAATAAGCTCCTTTAAATCTTACCTGAGTTATGGTAATAGGATGAGTATTGGTGGGCTCCCAGATAACTTTTAGGAGGCAGCCAGTTGCCAGAGGACTCTATCATGTGATTAGATGTTGAAAGTTTTAGCCCCACCCCTGACCTCTGGGGAGGGGAGAGGGACTAGAGATTGAGTCAGTCACCCATGGCCAATGATTTAATCAGCCATGCCTATGTCATAGAACCTCTGTAAAAACTCTAGACAATGGGGTTTGGACAGCTTTCAGGTGGGTGAGTACATCCTATAAGCTAGAAGGTGGTGCACCCCAACTCCACAGAAGCTCCTGTGCTCAGGACCTCACTCTATGTACCTGTTCATCTGGCTGTTCATTTGTGTCCTTTGTAATATCTTTTATCATAAACCAGTAATAGTAAGTCAGGTGTTTTCCCTGAGTTCTGTGAGCTGCTCTGACAAATCATCAAAGCTGAGGTGGGAGTGGTGAGGACCCATGACTTTATAGTCAGTGGCCCAGTATGGGTGGCCCAGACTTGCAATTGATGTCTGCAGTGGGCCAGTCTTGTGGGACTGAGCCTTAACCTGCTGGGGTCTGATGCTATATCCAGGTAATTGGTATCAGAGTTGAAGTCAATTGTAGGACACTTAGTTGGTGAAGTTGGGGAGTTGGAGAATTGATTGGTGCCATAAATAAACCCACATAATTGGTGTCAGAAGGGTTTTGAGTAGAAAGAAATCATAGCAGAAACAGCACTTTGGCATTGTGCTAAATGCTGTACAGTTTTATGTCATTTAATCTCCCCCAAACTTATGGGGTGCATACCTTCCTTGACTCCTTTCTTTGATAAGGCAATTGAGGCTTTCAGTCAAGTAATGCAGCCAAATTTCCATCAATCAAGTGAAAATTTAGACCTGGCTTAACTACCCTAAGATTATGTCCATACTCTGAATCCCATCTCCTTTTCAGTATTCAGAAAACACCCTAACAAATTCATTGCTGGTTAGTTCTGGTCTGAAATGACCTTCACCTCCTAAAGATCTTTGTTAATAAAGACAACAGAAACTGCTCTGGGGTAGATTTAGCTGTTGTCAAATAACTACAGGTCTGATATTCTGGGGACTATTTTCTGCCCAGGAAAAGGAAGAGTTCAAAACCAAAATTACACACAGGACAGGCAATCCTAGAAAAGAAAGGGATTAATAGGCTTCCTGTAACTGGAACTACCACCTTCCTTTTTTAAAAAATTTTATTTATTTATGATAGTCACACAGATTGAGAGAGAGAGAGGCAGAAGCAGGCTCCATGAAGGGAGCCCGACGGGGCATTCAATCCCAGGTCTCCAGGATGGCGCCCTGGGCCAAAGGCAGGCGCCAAACCACTGTGCCACCCAGGGATCCCTGGAACTACCACCTTCTGCTTTGGGGGGCAATGTTTTATTACTACGTTCGCTGCTCTTTTAATTCCCTAAAGAACTCTCTCAACAATGATTTATCTTAATTTAACTTTTTTTTCCCCCCAGGAAAGCAAATAGGACACTTCATTCCACTTCATTCAAGAGACATTATTTGCTGTTGTGGGAAATTCCCTTTGTTCATTTGCTTATGTGTTTGTTCATTTATTAGGTTACCCAGAAATGTTTACTAAGTACCTAGTATTAAACAACAAAACAAAACAAAAACAAACAAATGAAAGTCATTTCTCTAAAATACTACAAGCTTTTTCATTTTAGAGTTTCATATATGAGACCATGGCTGCATTTGTGTTCGTTATATTTTTTATAACACATTGTCTGCTTTGACCAGAGTTTAAGTTTTATAGTAGAAATCTGTTACCTTGAAGATGCAAAAGTGTTCAAAAAGCCAGTAATCCCTGACAGTTTTTAACATAACGAGCAAAGAGTGGTCTACAAACTAAAAACGAAAGACACAAACAAGTACACTTCAAACATATATATATATATTCTAATTTTCAGGAAACTGGCTTTTTATTTCTTTTCTCAGCTGCAACTTCACTGTTAGCTCATAAGGGCTTAAGATTCTTTTGCTGGGCACCTGTTGAAGAAACAGTAGCAGACTTCTTGAAGGGATCATGACACATAGATGGCTAGGAGTGTTTCTAAATAGAAGGAAGTAAAAGTTATAAATCTCTCTAGGGAAAGACTACACGCAGCAGAGGAAAAAATAAATGACCATACTTTTTCTGGGAAGCTAGCAAAACTGCCCTGCCCTCAGTTTTCAATTCTATACTCAGGCTATTTAAAAAGGCATTTTCGGGTGCACCTGGGTGGCTTAGTGGTTGAGCATCTGCCTTTGGCTTTGGCCATGTTCATGGGGTCCCTGGGATCAAGTTCCGCATCAGATTCCCCGCAGGGAGCCAGCTTCTCCCTCTGCCTGTGTCTCTGCCTATCTCTCTGCATCTCTCATGAATAAATAAATAAAATCTTTAAAAAAAAAAGATAAATAAAAAGGCATCTAGATTTTTTTTCCTTGTGGAGAGGAAAACTGAATATCTATCACCTAGAATAATTAATAATAGTGATAACAGCTATCATCTGGGGGATGCTTACTATATATTTAC
Source organism: Canis aureus (assembly GCF_053574225.1). Taxonomy (NCBI): domain Eukaryota; kingdom Metazoa; phylum Chordata; class Mammalia; order Carnivora; family Canidae; genus Canis; species Canis aureus. The sequence goes on from NC_135636.1 coordinate 12,320,014, forward strand.
ATGTCAGACCTTAGGCTTACTCTTTTATACATTTTACTTCTAATCCTTGCCCAAATCCCAGAAAGTAAGGATTATTACTCCTATTTTACAAAAGGAGAAAACTGAGGCTTAGAAGAATTTATTAGAGTCCAGAGCTCAGTAAGTTGGGAGAGTTGAAATTCAACCCCAGTCTGGCTGCCACGGGAAGCTGTGCCCTGTCTGCCACCACCCGTGGCACGGTGCTTCCCCACTGACTTCGGGGCCGGAAAATGTTCTCTACTTACTGTATGAAAATGCTCACTGTCATGTAATTAAGTTTTATGCAATATTATATTTTAATTATAATTTAATTAAATTAGGAAGGATAGACTCATGTGAAATCATCACTCTCTTTTGTTCCAGAACTTCATTTGCTTTTCATTCCTTGTCTCAGTAAACATCGTGTTTATACACCAAGTGCCTCCTTTAAAGGCATCTGCAGGTAGTTGAGGGATATGGTGTTTCAATCACGCTTTACAGATTGCCAACCCTTGTGGTTGGTGGACAGCCTGCTTCAAACCTGTTCCTGTGCAACTCAGTGGTCGGAAATCTAACTCCGTAAGGTATCAATGAAAAAGTTGAAAAGTAAAACCTCAAGATTCAGCCTCCTAACATTAGTGTCTGAATTTCAAAATCATGTCTTCCACCCTCAAACTGGCTCTCGCATTATTTCTAAGATCCACTTTTCTAAAATGCATCCTAAAGAAAACTTGACCTGAAGAAACAGCACAGAAGGACACCAGTTGTGGAAACTCGGAGCTGGCTAAGCGGCCAGAAATCCACACAGATGATAAAGCCCAACCTTCACTAAGTAATGAGGGGTAGATAAGGAAATTGGGCAGCAATTGAACACCAAAGAGGAAGCAACGCCCTGTGGCTGCCAGTGTATAAACAGCAGGCTTCTACAGAAAGGTTAACAGGCAATCCAAAGGATTTCTGAGTGTAAACAGCAGCTCAAATTTCGCCCTTGCCTGGGGCTGCCACTGAAGGAAGCCTGTCATCAACAGTACTTTGAGCATTCCTTTGACCTACTGTCCAACAATTTAGAAATGTGGAAATGACCATTAAAAAGTGAATGCACCAATTTAAAAAATTGAATTCCATGTTGCCTTCCAATGCATTCTCTTTTAGACTAAGGTTACTGCTTACTTTGTAGAAGTTCTCTGTATTTTCTGTGGGAGCTCTTTCTCCAAGTCACATCCCAGTCACCAAAGATAGTCACAAAGTGCCTTGTCTCTCCTTCCTTCCTCCCTCCCTCCCTCCCTCCCTCCCTCCTTTCCTTCCTTCCTTCCTTCCTTCCTTCCTTCCTTCCTTCCTTCCTTCCTTCCTTCCTTCTGCCTTTATTCTCCTTCTGATGTTTTATCACATCTCCCACCACATTGATTTCCATTTTAAATATCCTTGCTCCAGGCACTTTCACTTGATCTGCTTCTTTCCCATTCTTGGCAACTATCTCTGGTTGGGTGCCCCTGAGCTACAGCTTCTCTCTACACCTACCAGGGTCAAGGTGGGATTTAAAGGTAGTGCCAACACTTCCCTGCAAATTCACTGTGATACTCAAGAACTGGCTTGTGCGACCACATGTAGTGGTCACCATTTCAGAGTCTCAGACATGTAGAACTCTGCTGTGATCATCACCAGAAAGTGCCCACTGAGTGTATCATCACATATATGAAGATACTTTCTAGAGAGAACTTCATAGGCAATTCTAGAATTGCCTTTTAGTCTACTTTCCATTTCTTTTACATCCCCCACCCTGAGGATTTAGCATTTTTATACCCTTATCTACCATCAAAACTGTCTCTTAGAGAAGACTTCCAGATATATATATATATATATATATATATATATATATATATATATCCTTTGACTCGGCTGGCTACAGTACAATCCCCAATTTCCTATTGCTCCTCTGTTGGCACACATTCAAAATGCAAATTTTCATACACAAAGGAAGAATAACTCTTGAAATAACACATGGTGCCATCGAGGACTTGAAGCTCACACTTGATTTAGTAGAGCTGCATAGACAGCAGAGTGTGACTGTCTGCTCAGCAAAAGCAACAGAATTTAGAGTCAGCAAATTTTGTAGGAGAGTAATTTTAAACAGGAAACAGAAATGGTGAGTATATGATGGCATAACTGAACTTCAACCTTTCATGGAACCAGGGGCTCTGGAGGAGCCCATCAAGATCATAGAGATTAAATTTTTCATTTGACAGAAATCAGAGACTTGCTAAAGTTAATCAGGCAGGAATCCAGAATTTTTATTCCCTCAACTGTACTCATTCTTGATATCCCCATTCTTGAATCCTAAGCCCCATGTGATTATATAAAATAGGTATTAATAAATATTAAGACTTCCATATTAATATCTTCCTATCTGTGGTTGCTTTCCATTAGTAGTCTCCAGTATTTTCTTCAGAATCTCATTCCACAAAGTTTTAAAAGTGAAATTTTATGTATGTATATATGTATAATGGGTACTGAGCAGATCGTCCCATTCCACATATATATATTTTATGAGACATTAATAATCTCTCCATCAAGAGGTAGGGTCCTTGTACTCTCCCCTTGAGCCTGGAAGGACTGTTAAGTGTCTCAGCTGATGTGATTATGATGAGAATGTGGTTAAAATGACACTATATAGCTTTTGAGACTAGGCCACAGATATGAATTCCAATTGGCTCTTGCTTAGAGATATGCACCTTGGGAGCTCTAAGTCAATTGTCTAAGAATGCAGTGAAGCTCCTCAGGTTCAGGTAGATCACATGGAGGGACTACATCAAGCTAGAAAGATGCCCAAGGAACCCCAATTATTCCAGCCTCCTATTATTTGAATCTCCTCAGCCCAGGGCTCCAGAAAGTGAGTGAGCAAACATTTGATGATTCCATCTCCCAATTTCCAAGCTACTCTAGCCGATGCTGAATGGAGTTATAAACAAGCTATCCCCACTGAGCAGATTTGTGGACAGAATAAATGTCATCATGTTAAGCCAATAAATTTTATGGTAATTTGTTATGCAGCCATAGTACCTGGAACAGACATTTTTCCCTCTTGCCCATTGAGAGCACAAACTTATGAGGGAAAAGTATTCAGGAGCCTGCCCATCAGGGTGATTTGGTGTTTGCAAAACTCAGGAGGAGAAACTTCAAACATGCAAGCGCTTAATATTCCATGGCTTAATATCCAAGCATAAATCTCACGCAAAACCAATGAAGATACAACAGCAAGGGGAAAAGTAAGATGAAGAAAACTGAACAACCACCACAAGAGTGCATTTCAAAGAGTCAGCATTGTTGCTAAGTAAGTAGTGAGAGGAGAGCAAGACTTCCAAACGGAGGAGAAAATAATAAAAGACAGAATGTGTGGTTGAAATGGTACTGTGTTGTGGAGGCTTGGTCAACAAGGCAATAGGAATTCCAACTGGAAAAGGCCAACAGAAGTGCCAGCAGGAAGCAGGGGCACTTTCAGACGGTATGAGGGGGTTAACAATATTTTAAAAGATGTGCACAGAATCAAGGGAAGGAATAAAGGACAGTGAGACTCCCATAGGGGAGAACAACAGAAGGGAGCCATTACCATCTCCAGGCCTGAGAGGAGGGTGGGAGTGGTTGGTTAGCTGAAACCAAGCGAGAGCTGATGGTGCAGAGGGCCACCTGCAAGTGGTGTGGCCTTGGTGGAGGAACGCAGCTATTTCTGTCTGCCAGCGAAGGTCCAAGAGAATAAACGCTGTACTCGTTTATGTTTCCCCCACTCTCCAATCTTCTGTAAACACCTTCACTGATGCAGGCCATGCTTTCTCAATGTGGGGCAAACATTTGTTCCTGGCAGGGGCAAAAGAAACCTCCAAAAGGCCATAGTATATAAACAGATAAACAGCAAATTTGTGGTACTAAATTTGCAAGAGAGACTTAGGAAAGAATGTCCTAAGACAGCTCCTTTAGGGAGTATGGCAATGAAAAATAGAATTAAGGCATTGGCTAAGCAGCCTGAAGCTCATGGGCAGGAGGTCCAGTCAATGTAGCGCCTTAGCAAGTGAGCACACAGGCCTTGTTAAAACTATTCCTGATCACTACCCTTCACATCTCTGCATCTACGCACAGGGACAAATGGTAGTTAGTATGTGTGATCTGGGGAGACCACCTATTTAGCAGAACAACGGATGGGGAAAATTAGCAAAATGACTATCCACAATTACAACTCTAGGGTATACCTACATTGTTGCTTATGTATTAATTTGGTATTACACAATGAACGAGTCAAATCTGACAACAGGGAGGAACTAAGACTTTCAGAAATCCTAAACACCAAACAGATTTTGGTGTTCCTCCCCTATCCTCATATTAAAATAAAATTTAAAAAATACACACACACACACACACACACACACACACTGTATTTTAACCTGGCTGTGGCCATATGTGTTTCAAAAGAAAACCACTCTTTAAATTATCTGATTATAATATTCTGGATGATTAATCAAAGTTTTTCTCATTTACTTTTGATGCCCCTGCTCTACTGATACACAAAGCATATGTCTGTGTCTCTATTGGGTAGTACAATAGCTTTGACCAGAAATAGTGGTAATGTGTATCTTCTGATCATATAGATCTTACTATCAAATGCATTATTTCCATGACTTGCTAAATAGAAAATGTCTTGGTAAGATTTTCTGCCGGGTCTAAGTTTTAGGATCTAGCTTTAATGTACAGAGCATCACCGTATGTTTCATATTAGGTTCACACAAGGAGTCCCATGTCTACTTTGATGGTGACAAAGCCCAGCATGGCTGCCGGGTATCAGTAAATAAAGTCCAGACTCTTCTGCTTGAACTCCTCAGAGTTCTTCCTATTCTAGCCCCAAATTTACATCTACCCTGAACTCCAATGTCTCTGTCACTGGGGCCCTTTGTTTCTTTCCTGTCTGTCAAGCCCTTCTGTTTCATACCTTCCTCTGACCATCTTCATACCACCTCTCCCCTGTGGATTCCCTGTTCTGAGGACAACCCAGGAGGCCTTAGTAAGACAGGCCCAGTCTCTATCCTTCTTCAATGAGCCTGGGCCTCCGTGTTCTTTCTTAACCCTCTAGATGACTCTGAAATCAAACACTAAAAGAACTTTGTGTTCTCAAAAGCAAAGTTTAAGAAGCGCTGGCATTTGGTCTGGCAATGCACTACCTTCAAGTCTCCTTTCCCAGAGTTCCTAGCCATGTGAGGATATTCTACAATTTTTTCACTTCTCTGTGCCATAGTTTCCTTATCTGTAAAATGGGGATATCATAGCACATGCTTGAGTGTATCATTCTAAAGATTAAATGAGTTAAATGTGAAGTGCTTAGAAAAATGTCTGGCACATAAAGAGTGTACCATAAATGTAGCTAAAGGGCCACTCAGATGTCTAGAAATGCTAATAGTGCTGTCTCAGTGACTGATCAATACAGGCGGGCCAATTACTTTTGGCATTGAAAGCATCTGTGATCCTGGACCAGATTCTCAGGAAATGGGATGACCAACCTTCACTGCACATGAGGTTCAGCCAAGGTACTTAAAGAATACTGTTGCCTGAAACAAAAAAATTCTGTTACCTGGGTTCCTCTGCTAGAGATTGGACTTAAGTGGTCTGGAGGTGGGACACAGGAATAGGATTTTTAAAAGTTCCCCAGAAAATTCTAATGTCTAGCCAGGGCTGCTGAGGAAGCTGGATTAACACTGGTTTAGGCAGTTGATTAACAACCTGAAATAACGGTCTTTTTGTTGTATCATGATCACCAGTAATCTCTTGCTTTTTGGAATACTAGTTACCAGCTAATTAGCCCACTATCTGTAACCATGCTGGGCTGTAGTCTAGAAGGTTTAACCAAAAAAATGAGCAATATTATCTTGGGCACGGCTGTAATGTAAGGTGCATAGGAACACCATTTTGGTAATTGGAGGAAGTCATGGAGAGGGCTTGATCCCGTCAGCTGGTTCCTCACACTTAACCATCAAGATAATCTCATCATTCTATTTTAGATAATGTCTCTCAAATTGTGATCCACACACTTAGCACCCAGATCTGGCTTCTAAATACTATTCTGCACTGAAAGGAGCCAAAGCTCCTTGAAGAAATGGCTGATGTCATGACTGGGGCAGGGAAAGTATACAATGAAGTTGAGCATCTGGTTGACCAGAAAGTAAGAAAGTGCTCAGAGAACGACGGGAACATGTCAAAAGATCACTGAAGCCACCTTAAAGGGGCCTTTGATAGTAACCAATTATAATCCATTGAATAGAATAGAATATCATGAGTGATATTAATGAATACAATGAATAAATGAATACAATGAAAAAATAAAAATGAATACAATGAAAAAAATAAATAATACAATGAAAAAATGAATGAATACAATGAAAGACTGATAAAAATAATGAATAATAAATGAATATTAAAATAAATGAATACAATGAAAGACTGATGAAGAATGGGATATTTTACATACTTTCAACATATCTCCCCATAACATATGCATTAACTATAGAGAAAAGAGTAGCTATACAGTTGAGAAACCTTATGGATACTACTTTAATCAGGTGAAGTGAACATTATCAGTAATGGGCCAAACTGAAATCATGAAATCATGGATGCCTTATAGTATGCCATGAGAAGAGCACAGTATCACCTCCATGATAGTTCTGCAAAGGTGCATAACTTATCCACCAATCATGAAAAATCACCAGACAAACTCAAACTGGGAACATGTACAATGTAACCGGCCTGCAGTCTTCAAAAGTGTTAGGGTCAGTAAGGTCAAATGGAGACTTAGGAATGCCTCCAAACTGGAGGCAGAAGAGTAGAGGTGGGACAACAAAATCAGACATGAGATTTTGAACTGGACGTTTAATTACAAAAGACATCATTGGGGAGATTGGCAAAACTTAAATAGGGTCTGAAAATTAAAGGTAGCAATGTATCAATGTCCATGTTTTGATTTTGATCTTTTTATTCTTCTCACATAGGAAGGCTTGCTATGTGTACAGAAAATGTACAGTAAAATATTTGGGGGTAAGGGACATCAGATATGTAACTTGCTCCTGAGTGGTTCAGGAAGAAAATGGTTCTTTTTAGTGTATTTGCAAATTTGCTCTCAGTTTGAGATTGTCTAAAATAAAAATCAAGTATAAAAAAAATTGGTGCTCCAGAGATGCGCTGTGTCGTGTTAAAATGCAGCTTTCTGATTTGATAGAAGCCTGGGATCGAGGGCAAGAATCCACATTTTTAGCATTCACCGTAAGTGGCAACTTAGACTGAAGGAATAAGAAGATCCCCTGAGAGTAGCAGACATCAGCAAAACCGCCTCCATCTCACCCCACATTCTAGAGCCTTTCACCTCATCCTTCCACCCCTTTCCTCCCAAATCTGTATCTACTTTCTTTCTGCCAGCAGCACAGATTATTAGAGATCAATGGGGAATTCTCAGGATAGAGAATTGAGAAATGATTCAAGTGATCTGCTAGCTTTTTTGTCCAAGGAGAATAGAGTACCCTCTTTTTCTGTGTGTCATTCCTCGAGCAGGGCACTCCCTGGAGATGGAGTCATTTCATCAGACTGCCTCTGATGGCTCTGGCGTGGCAAGAGTTGGGAGTGAAGAGGTCTGCTTGAGCAAGATATTAGGAGAGCGTGCTGCACATCCAGGTAATTCCAGCATAGGTGGATGGTTTTAAGGCTCTCTCTGGTATTGTAGGAAAGCACAACTTTGTTACAGTAGAAAATTGAAATTTTGAAATATAATGGCAAAATCCTAATGTGAAAACCCAACACTGCTCAAATAGCAATAGTTCTCCGTAAAGACAAAACCAAATCAAACCTTTCTCTGTTGAAAAATTAGTATCTAATATTATAAGCCATCAAATGTCCTCTCGGCATGGTGCCAGCACTGAAAAAAAAAAAAAAATCACTCTAATGTTTTAGCTCTATAATCCCAGGGACCAAGTCTTCAACAAAACAATTGCATTCTTTCTCCTCATTTCTGGAAATCAAAATAGGCATATAAGTGAAACATAATAGTCTGAATTACTCACACACACCTATAAGACTTAAAGAAACTTAAAAAAATATTATTAAAAGAACCAGTGTAGATGGCCTGATAAACTGCTCTTTCCCTTTGGTTTTTAGCCGCTCATTTAGGATCACCTTTCATGCGAGTCCTCTAGACAATTCTAGAGGACTTTTAAAAGAAAGTTTCTCCATCTGTGAAATGAGATGTTCTCAGAGGCCTATCTGGTTATTAAAACCCATGATTCAAAGCTTTTAGATTAAGGATGAAAATATTTACTGGGCATGAAGGAGTGAACTCATAAAGAATCAATTTTCATGAATCTGACAGTTATGTAGAATTACAAAATTTGATATTTAGAGGGGACATTAGGGATATTAGGTGAAGGGTTTGATCCTGTGCCTAAGGGTTGAAAATAGAATTCAGGTATAGTGGTTCCTCATGCAGGGCTCTTTCCCCAAGTTTACAGCCATAATTCCCCTTTTTTCTCTGCCTCCCATCCTACTTTCTTTTCTTCTTTACTTTCTTTCTTGCTTTCATCATAAATGACAACCATCATCCATTAACTGGGAAATTACTGGCTGAAAGTAAATAAAATAACAACAATAATAAAACACCTCTTGTTGGGAGAGAACATATTGGAATCCCTAGTATCTAAAGCATTGAAAATAATCTCCTGTGAGTTGTCTTCTTCGTTAACACACTTATGTTGTCTCTCTTTTTTTGTTATTGATGAGCATTTCTTCATGCCTGAATATTTTCCTTTTGCTTGACTGGAAAATTCGCCCCAAGATGGGCTAATATGGCCTTCCTTGGATACAGGGAGCAAGAAATACCTGGACAGACATGATGGAGGGTAGGAATAAGAATTCTTTTTCTTGGAAAGTTTGAATTAAGTGGAAGCAGGGTACAACTTCTATTCTAGATTCTGTAGTTGTGGAGAACATAAAAAAAAAAAAAAAAATTCGTCCTTGACTCCTCCTTCTTTCTTTCAGATGCCACATCTAATGCCAGTGAATTCTGTTGGCTTTACCATTAAGGGATGCCCAGAATCAGATGAATTCTCCCACTTTCCATCCACTGCCACTTGGGACAAGCCACCAGTATCTCCCTTGCCCCAATAGAATATGTCCCTGTTTCTGACCTTAGTACCACCCCCTCCCCCTGCCATCCTCAACACAACAACCAGAAGATTATGTCCCTTCTCTGGAACATTTTAGTTCCATCTTCACTCAGAGACAAAGCTTAAATTCTTACAGTGGCCCACTGGGCCCTCAGCACCAATTGTCAAAGTGAGATCTTCAGCCCAGGACTCCAGCATCATCTGTGGAATTATTAGGACTGCAAATTCTTGGGGACCCTGGATGGTCTGAATCAGAGACTGGCTTTAATACAGTTTAATAAGCCCTGAGGTGATGAGTGCTCAAGTGTGAGACCCACCCCTCCAGGAGATCAGCCCTCAATGACCTCTCCAGTGATTCACATTGGCCATGCTTTTCTGAGAGTAATAAGTCAGACCTCTCGTTAGGGCTTTGGGGCTTGCTATTTCCTCTACTGGAATGCTCTCTTTCCACTAAGCTGCTCAGCTTATTCTTTTATGTTCTTCAGGTTTCTTCTCAAATATTAACTTCAGAATCATTGAGGTCCAGCATATTTGAAATCTTAAACCATCTCTCTTCTAAGACTCTTCCCTGCCACCAAGTTATACAAACAGAGGCATTCCCTATCTCCTCTTCTTTGGCTGTTTTTTTTCTGCATGATACTTGGCTTGGAGTTTCTCATGCAGTAGTTGTCAAAATCAGTCAGCCAGGTCGGCAGGCCTCTGAGGACTTGCCTGGGGCTAGGAAATCTGATTCTAACCTGGATGCCTCATTCAAAAGAGTTGTAGATTGGTGCTTGCTGTTGGCAGCATGCCTTAGTTTTTGCCATGTATACCTTCTCACAGTCTGGTGGGGTGTCCATCCTCAGGACATGGCTACCTTACCCCAGAGTGAGTAATCCAAGAGACATCCAGGCAAAAGTCATACTTTTTTACAACCTAGACTTTTATGACCTAGAATGTCATACACTGTCATGGGATATTCTGACCCAGAACCATCAAGGTAAGCCAATCTCAATTCCTGACCCACAGAAAGTCCAATATAACAAATGCTGTTGTTGTTTAAAGTGCTAGGTTTGAGATAAAATTTCAGGCAGCAATAGATAAACAATACTGCATATGTCACCATTTGGCTTACTATGGGGTATGTGGGGGGTGGTAGTTGATGGACTTAAAAATATTGAATAAAAATTTAATAAAATAAGTAAGAATTAAAATATTTTTAAAACCATCAACTAGGGCAGCCCAGGTGGCTCAGAGGTTTAGCGCCACCTTCAGCCCAGGGCGTGATCCTGGAGATCAAGTCCCCCATCAGGCTCCCTGCATGGAGCCTGCTTCTCCCTCTGCCTGTGTCTCTGCCTCTCTCTCTGTGTGTGTTTCTCATGAATAAATAAAGTCTTTAAAAGGTAAAAAAAATTAATTAAAAAACTCATCAACTATCACCCCCCACATACCCTAGAATATAAGCCCTGCAAAAGGGTGTGTGTGTGTGTGCACATGTGTGTGCATTGTCAATGCCTAGAACAGCACCTATACTGTCAGATAGTGGGTATCTAACAAAAATATGTGGAATTACTGCTTAGAAAAGTGGCACCTGGGTGGTGGGGAGCTATGCTGATGTGGTTGGAGGAAGAATGCTCTGGGGTGTCTCTGTGACACCACTACTTTGCACAGCTCCATTGTATTTCATGTGAATGGAGACTTCTGAGAATACAGCTCCATGTGAAATTCGTTTTGGCCTTGCAGATCCTCTGAATGGGCTTTAGGGCCCACCCATGGGGCTCCATTGACCACAGTTTGTGAGATACTCATCCAGGAGAACAAGACCACAGGCAGTTTGAACAAGATTGAGCCTCAGAAGAGAGATCCTTGCTTCCAACATCTTACAGAAATACCAGAGAACCACCTCTTCCTTCATGCCCTTGATCGAACCTGGTACCCACCATGACGTTTCAGAGGCAGGAAGGAGAGGCTAAGAAATCTTTGAGGAAGGAAGTTGTGTAAATATAGGAGATAGACCAGTTTCTCAGGAAGCTTGACTTGAAGATAAAAAGAATTGAGAGGTGCCTGGCTGGCTCAGTGGGTGGAACATGCAACTCTTGATCTCGGGATTGTGAGTTCGAACCCCACGTTGGGTGTACAGATTACTTAAAAATAAAATCTTAAAAAAAAAAAGAATTGAGATCAGGAGGGAGAAGGTAAATTGAGTGAAAGTTCATTTAGGACAGGAATTAATGTGGTTGGTCAGGAGAGTGGAAAGTTAGTGAGCCTAAGGGAGAGAGAAGAGGAAAAACACCTAGTGAGAGGAGATTCAGTCAATGCATTTTTAGTCTTTTCTCTATTTGCAAGTCTTTTGTTCATATTGAAAGAAATTTCAAGCATTACTAAACAAGGTGGGTGAGTTTTTGATGGGAGGGAGCTCTTCCCGTTTCCATTCAATATGCTTAGACTGACTGGCTCATCTGTCCAGAGATTGTGCCACACAGTTTCCACCGTAATCTTGTTTAAATCTCCCACACTCCCACAGGGTAGGTCTTTTTCCCCTTCATTTAATAATGAGGAATCTGACTTTTAGGTTAGAAAAACTGCCAAAGTAAGGAGGAACTTGTACAGTCAAGAGCTCTGTCCACACTTATGCTAAACTGTTTTTTCTCCACGAGTAGGAGGGTCCATATATGTTGTTGCCCAAGCCAGGACTCCCCCAAGAGTGAAAGGGAATATTGCCAATCATATGTCAGTGACAACAGGCATACACAGGGATCATTCTGGGTCACACAGGACCTTTGGTTACTCTGACCAGGTAGGTTTGTCCTTCTCACTATGGAAAATGCCTCAATGTATTCTGTGAGCCACATTTAAAACCCTAATACTAACTGAAACAGGACTCTGTGGTTAGAACCACAGCTCTGTTTAATGGGTGAATGTGGAGAGCGTGACTAGTGGGTCCTTCTCCTAATTTGCAGCAGGGGGATAGCTCCAAATGGCCCTGAATCATACAGAACATGAAGAGTATAATTAAAGCAGGATGGTAACATGAACTTTTATTATATTCTGATTTCCACCATGGAAATTTTACATTTTGCTTAAATTCCTGGTATTTTAAGGTCTGGAGTATAAAACAAAGCTTTTCTTCATGAGAAAGCCACTTTTGCTCATTTCTGCTTCTTTTTTTTTTTTTTTTTTTTAAGCTGGTCAATCACTAAGCTCATTTGAGTGATGGCTAAGTCAAAATTATGACTGCCTGATTTTACCCTTCACTGCACTTATCAAAAAATTAAATTAAAGATCATGCTTATGAATATAATGCATGAACTACTGCATGGCATTCTGAAAGATAGTATGTCCCTTCTGTCCAGCCACTCACAAAGCAGAATGTCACATGATATGTTAATATGCAGGCAAAATAATAGGGCATAGAGAAAATTCTGCCTCTTAGGAAATACGGAGCACATTCTGCCAACGGTTCATGTGTTTGGAAAAATTTATTTTAGTCAAGACAATAATAATAATACCTCTAATAGCAACATTAAGTCCTTCAAACTTGTATAGTGCTTTCTAGTTTCCAAATGTAATTTCATCTGACAAAAGAAGTCATTAATTTTTAAAGTGCAGGATAGGGCTGCATGATTTAGCATTGCAAGGGCTCAGGTTCCTGAAGAATGTGCATCCCATGTAGGCTTGTTGAATATTCTATGTAGAGGCAATTGTAGAGTGAGAGCCAAAGTGCTAGTGCTTCTGTGAAAAATATAGTGGAAAAAATAGCATTCATTACCTAAAGCCACTGAGGGCTTTGAAGATGAATGTTTGGAGAAAATTACTGTCTATATTTGCTAGTGAATCTTAGAAGCATAACGTCTCTAGTTTTTAAATGAAAATAAAACGTATTTTTGTTTTACAAATATAAAACAATTCTCACCATATATATTTTTTCAATTATGCACAAATTTAGAAAGCTGAACATCGAACTCTCCCAAATCTGCCTCTGCCTCTTCTCCATTCCTCTAAGATAATTCCTGAGATCAATTTGATATATATCTTTCCAAACTTTGTATTACATATGTAGGTATGTATATACATACATGTATATAGGTATGTATGTATGAATATATATATACATATATATATATATTTTTTTTAAGGATTCTATTTATTTGACAGAGAAAGAGAGCAAGCACAGTGAGGGGAGGGGCAGAGAGAGAGGGAGAAGCAGACTCCCTGCTGGGTAGAGAGTCTGAGGCTGGGCCAGATCCTAGGACCCTGAGATTATGACCTGAGCTGAAGGCATATGCTTACCCAACTGAGCCACCCAGGTGCCCCTGTATGTATCTATTTTCATATATATATTTGTAGGTATTTACTATCTACCAATCATTTGTCCTGTCTGTCTGTCTGTCTATCTACCTACGTAGACAGAATTAGATTCTCTAATTCTTGAATACGTGGCTGAACTGGTGCTTTTGTAAAGGAACTCCTTATAAGCCAGAAATGATGAAGGAGATTTAATCAAGATTGGTAAACAAGCACTGAAATTGTTTGATTGAGACATTTGCCAATACCCAGATGGTCTAGACTCTAGAATCGTGGTTCTCAAACTTGAGCATGCATGTGAATATCTGGAGAGCTTTTAAAAACACGGATTACTGAGCAAGCTCAGCATTTCTGATTCAGAAGGCCTGAGATGAGGCCTCTAGAAATTGTAGTTCTAACAAGTTTCCAGGTGATGTTGGTGATGCAGACAGGTATACTCTTTGATAACTGCTAGCTGGAGCTTGGGTTTGAATGAGCCACACATGTGAGGCACAGGACCTGGTACTTTTGTCCTGGGTATAGAAGGAAATTCTCCTGTCTCAGCATTGGTTGGAGAGGAGGAGAAAAGTCTCTGTTGAGATTTCCTAATCTTATATATTTACTAACGTGGGCTTAAGGACAAATAGCAAATAAAACAAAACAAAAAACTCTAAGCCAAATATGTAGTTTAAGGTATCCATAAATGAACAGTATCATCAGGTACCTCAGAAACAAAGGGTGAATAAATAAACTATTAATCCAACTTCAAAAAGTCCCTACAAATAAAAATCTAAAGAACATGGTGGTAAAAAAGACAAAATATATGAGGAAATAACCATAATCATGAATCTGCAAAAGCAATAAACCACAGTATTTGACTTACACAGACTGGAGATACTGAAATTTCAGATACAGATTATTTTTTTTCAATATTTTATGTGGTTATTAAATAAAGAATGGCCAGCTATATTTGAAACAGAACCAAATAATATAAAATTGAAGATGATAACAATGGAAATCAGATTAAATAAAGTTAAATAAAATTAGCAAACTGAGTGATAGGCTTAAAAAAAGTAACCAGAAACCATAAAAGAGAGATAGAGACATAGTGGGGGGAAAAGAAAGAAAGAAAAAAAACAATAAGAAATGTAGTTTAGGAGTCATGAAAGAGAGAGAAAGTAGGAATAGAACGTAGTGGAGATGTAGTATCTGGTGAGGCAACAGTAGAAAAATTTTCAGAACTTTACTAAAAAAATGTCCACTCCCATATCCAAGAAGTACAGCAAATCCGAAAAAGGATAAAGAGAAACCCACATTGAGGTTATTATACTGAAACCGAGGGACAAAAGAGGATAAAGACCAGATTGTTGGTGGAGCCAGAAAGAAAAGACAGACAATCTAAAAAGAAACAATTAGACTGGGCTATTACTTCCTAACCACTGCAGAACTGGTAAGATGGGGAGAAAAACTTTAAATGCTGCAAGAAAATAACCATCAACTCAAAATTTTTACCCAGAAAAACTGCTTTAAAAAACTAGCAAAATAATCATGATTTCACACAAAACCTGGAAGAGTTTCACTAAAGGAACTTCTAAAGGATTTCTTGGTGAAAGATGGAGGAAAGAGTGCGAGGAACATGTTTTCTTAATGGTGCTAAGTTTTCTATAATATTCTTTCAATGAATTTTTTTTGTAAGAAAAAAATTGGTCCAAGGTCCTGAGAATGCTGGAACTGCCATTCACCAGGTGCTTTTCCAACAATTATGCCTATAATTTGCCAGCTCATTGATAGCTTATCATTTATATCAGATGCCAGCCAATCTGCAATTACTAATCATTTCATTACTGGCATGGTGCTGCAGTGGGTCAAGTCAAAGTATACTCTGGTCCATAAGAGTTAAATCAAAACAATAAAAAAAAAAAAACCCTCTATATCCAAAAGTCCACCATACAAAAAATGCTAATAAGTACATGTGGGAGTTGTTTATTTTGTTGTTTAGTACTTTGTAAAACATTTACTTAAGTACTACAGCTTTCGATCAAGGCTCCAATGATGGCAATATTGCCTCCTTCAATAAAACGAGATCTAGTTTCCAGAAGAGAGAAAGGGGAAAGGATTAGCAAAATTATGTTGTTTCTAGAAAAAAAAGAAGAGATTCTGACATTAACAAGCTGCATAGACCTTGGGCGCATTAAAAAACCATTTGCAGTCTACTTTAAAACAGATCTGTAGAATGAAATAACTTTCCATATGTTCGTAAAATTCTTCTGGATCAAAATACAGTTATTATGGTTATATATGCCAGAAAAATCTAGGTGAGTTTGTGTTCCAACTCAACTCTCTATTATCCATCCTGTCTGAGAATGGATATTGTAAGGTAAACTGAGGTAAGCAGAAGCACCCATAAGGGTTAGGATCAGGCCTGGGAACCCAAAGATAGGGAGAAGTAAGATGAGGCCAAGTGATGAGGAATTAAGCCAAGTGATCTATAAATAAAAATACCAGAAGCTTCTTTTACTATATATAAGTATATCAGATACTTATATCAGATACTTTTATCTGTAAGTATATCAGACTTTCTCATTATATATATATATATATGCATCATATATGTGTGTGTATATATATATATGTATATATATATATATATATATATATATATATATATATATAAAAACCACGTTGGAAAAGGACTGATAACTCTAGAAATGGGAAGCCTACCACAGAGAAGGAGCATGATGTGTATTACCCCTCCACCCAGGGATATAATATTCCGTTTGAATAGTGGGAAAGAATTGTCACTCTTTACCAGTCCAAGATTGTAACTCTTTGAATCAGGAGAGGAGGTGAAACATATGAAACATGAATCCAAGACATAGTTTGTTTTGTCAAAATAGAAGCATCGATGAATAATGAGTGCCTATTCTAGAGTCATCTACCACTAGCATGTGAAATTATACTCCCTTTCCTACCATTTTCCCAGCCATTTTTCCTTTCTTGTCCCAAAAGTCATTTTAGGAACAAACACACAATTCCCGTGTCTCTATAGAGTGGCTAACATTTAGGTTTCACCAAGATGCCACAGACAGAATGTCCTTGGTAACTAATCCACAGTGATGGCACTTTGGTGCCTCAGAGCATATTCTGAGGCCACATATTTGGGTAAGGTAAAACCATATTATCTATTCATCTTGGGATTATGGAATGATATTCCCAAACAAAGCAAATTATTTAGGAGGCAAAAGAAGTTTGTAGTCATCTGAAGGAATAACTGGGAGGAATACCTTTATTCCTTTATGGAGCAGAACTGCTGTAGTTCATCCCTCACCATGTGACACTCAAAATGACCACAGGTGCAGGCTCTGGAAAGCAACCCTTGATGTGAGTTGGACATTTGATGGGAACCACTGGGTGAGGTAGGGTGTCTCCAAGGAAAAGGCGATTATTGTTTTGCCCTTAACCCATTTTCCAATCATGGCCTGAAGAGACTGTCCAAGATATGACTTCATTAGAGTAGAAGGTGAAAATCCCATCTACTCTCTTAGGGCCAAAGGCCAGTTAATGCTGCCGGCCTTCTCCATGGTTCAAAGTGTTCTCTGTGAATGATTCTAAGCTCTTAAGCACATTTAAGGGAATCAGGGCAATGTGCACCCTCTCATGGTGCTGATTATGGTGCCAATTCTAATAGCCATTATGAGTGCCGGACCTGTGCTAGGCATTTTATGCAAATCATTTCTATTGTTTACTGTTAGTTGGGAATGTTTATGTGTCACTCCTCAACCAAAGGGCAGAGAGCGTTTACTGCTGTGCCTTTCTCCTCATCCCCTCATTTATCCAAGCCTGGGGAAAGAAATAGTCCCATCTCGAGTCTCTCTCAGATCCACCTGTACAGACAGGGCATGTCCTGGTCTGGTCTTTTTCATACAATAAGCTCACCAGGGTAGCCTCCATCCAGGTACCCATAACACCAAGGACAATGATACTTGCTCCTGAGAGGCCAGAGGTTACATCTGTCATATTCAGGAGTGAAGTCCAGCATTAGGAAGCCCACCTGGGGGCAGGGCCACCGGATGTTCTAATCTAACCTCACTAGTAACAAAGCTAATGTTTTTGGTTTCAAACTTTCTTACAGCTTTGCCTTCTCAGTTGGTCTGAACCCAGGCTAGGGTGCAGGCAGGTCATTACTTATCAGTCAGAACTTTGACACTCATGCAGATGCTGTGCTGTCATGGATGAGAGATGGTCAGGATCTCCCTTCAAGGGAGAATGTGCTGCTGGGAATGAAGTTAGCTGACAGTGTCCACTGGCCACAGTGTCCACACTTTGGGGGAACCACTGCAGTATCATGTTCACACCGAGGCCACTTTCCCCCCCAAGCTGTTTGCAGCCAGCAAGTGAGCTGGAGGAAGGGGATCTTGGAGCAGGGCCCTTCCTGCCCAGTGCAGGCCCACTGTGATGGCCAGTCTGCTCTGGGCCTCCCCAGACTTTCTCAGACTGTACTGCACACGGGGCTCTTCCTACTAATTTTTCTTCCTTCTCTCCTTCACCTCCCCCTGCTTCTCCTCCCTTCAGTCTTCAAGGCTTCCCCACCCCACACATTTCCTGCACTTCTATTTCATCCTGGCATCTTCTTTCCCAAAGACCCCAGCTGACACGGCCAGTATTATCATGCTCTCCATTTCACAGTGGATGAAGTGAGGATCCAATGCAAGAAACTAAAAAGCATAAATATGTTTTCCTTTAGGAAGTTCATACATTCAGGCAGCCCCAGTGGCTCCGCGGTTTAGCGCGGCCTTCAGCGCAGGACGTGATCCTGGAGACCCAGGATCGAGTCCCACGTTGGGCTCCCTGCATGGGGCTTGCTTCTCCCTCTGCCTGTGTCTCTGCCTCTCTCTCTCTCTCTCTCTGTGTGTGTGTCTCTCATGAATAAATAAATAAAATCTTAAAAAAAAAAGAAGAAGAAGTTCATATATTCTCCAGAAGTTACGGGCTCCCTTAAAAAAAAAATACCCGATCTACATTTTAAAAGAAAAATTTGAATATCTTGTAGGTGGCATAGTGTTGTAAGTAAGCCAAAGACTGGCTTTATTTCTCAGAAAACTGAGCCCAGTGGAACCTGTCCATTTAATGTAAAGATACACTGGCTTCTAGAAAGTAGAAGAGAACATGAAAGACCAGAAGCATCTCCAGCATCCATTGCTCAGGTAGACCCTGGACTCAGGATGTGTTTGTGAACAAAGCCAAGGATCCCAATAAGGCATTAGCTACCCGCACTGTTCATCACACCCAGGTCTCCACCTTCACCCTTAGGCAATGATGGAGCCCAGAACTTGTAAGTGCTTTGCAGGAACAGAAAATACATCATAAGAAAAAAAAAATTTTTTTTTTTCAAACTTGGTTTTTACCTTTAAAAATTAAACCTAAATCTGATATTTTGTCGTCACATTCAGAGAGGAATAAACATATTAGGAAAGGATAGAGAATTTTCCTGTGATTTTTGAACCCTTAGAAATATCTGAACATGAGAGCACACATCTAATTTAAAAGTTAACCAGAAGTTTCCTTTCATGGAGTAATTTTTTAAAGACAGGAGGAACCGGACTCACCTTCACTGGAGTCTTTGGAACATTCTGGCTTCTTTGCTTTGCTCTTCTTATGGGGTGGAGATAGGCCTTTTGGCTCTAACCCCTCTGGAAGAATACAGATTTAAAACATTCTTAGTTAGATAAGAAATATTTAAAATTATTTTGAAGTTTAAAGTTCTTATTTTCTTTCCTCAGTAAATCCACATGTACAGTGAAGCTTGATCACAGATCCACTTGTCATTTTGGCTGAGCTGAATTTTGGCAAGAGTCTTGTGACTCTCCAGTATGCATAGATTGACATTAAAGCTTCAGCTTAAACATCTTCTTGTGATCATAATTAATGATGTACACATATGTGAAATCTTAAATGCTTTATTTTAATTAAAAGAAATTCTCCATAAGGCAACCCCAAATCATTATTTTTTTTTCTTCATAGGAGTTTGATTTAAAACTTCACAGATTAACTGGCAGTTGCCAAAATGCACTTTTGTTCTATTAAATCCTCAAAGTAGGGCTAGATGAGCTGTAGTGTCATCTCATTTGGAGAGGTGGGGTGGAGCTTGAAATTATCCTCCTTCTATTTAACAGATTTCTTTAGTCATCCAAATTCTAAACAACTTCTAGATGACCCAATTAAAGTAACTTGTTTCCCGTATTTCTCAATGCTTCCCAATACCCCCAGGCCAAGTCTATCCAAGGAGGCTGATAATTTAAATTCTGAAGACTGAAAAAAAATTCTGAAGACAGTTTTAGGAAAAGTATCTCTAAATTCATCCCCTTCAGATATAGATACTTTGCTAGGCACTAATTTGTATTTCCAGTCCTGGTCTCTCTACTAAGCTCAGAGCTTATATCTTCAACTGCTGCTTGTGTGGCATCTTGTTTGGTATTTGGACTGGATGTCTTCTCCTTGCACCTCCAGATCCAGTCTCCACCCTTTACCCTACCTTCCACCCAGCTCCACTGGGAGACTGATCTCTACATACCCATGAAATTTCTGGCTTTCTTCCTAGGCTACCAGTAGCCTTCGAGGGCTTATTGTACCCCTCTATCTCAGGTCACAGCTCCAATTAGTTGGCTTTTTCCACATGACCCTCTCTGTCTCCTGGGTCCTGTAACTACCACCTCCCCCATTGTCCTTTCATGGCTGGGATTTCATGGTGCCTCCCTTCCTCCAGCCCTAATGATTTCTCTTCACTGGGCTCTCACCAAGCATTTCAAATTTATGTAAAATAATCCCATTAGGCATTTCAAACAGCACAGCTGGAACAATACTCTTGATGTCTGCAAACCTGTTCTTTCCACAGTATTTCACATCTCACCATCTATCCAGGAATTCAAACCCCCAAACTGGGATATTGTCCTTAATATTTCCTTTTAGTCACGTTTCCAGTAAGGTAACTGTTAAGTTCTATCAGCCCTGTTCCAAAACATCCCATATTCATCCACGATGTCCATCCTTTGCAACCATCACCCTAATCTAATCCAACAGCATCTCTCACCTGAGTTCCTACAGTAGAGTTCTGGCTTTCTAACCTCCCTGAAACTATTCTCCATGTAGCAGCCAGAGTTATCTTTTAAATATAAACCTGATCCTGTTGCTCACCTGTTTAAATACCATTGGTCTTAGAATAAGATCCAAATCCAATTCCCAGACAACATGCCACTTGGGCTCTACCTGCTACTCTGGCCTCATCTCCTATTTGTGCTTTGGCTTCAGATTTATTGGCTGCCTTTGTGTGTTCTTAGGTCATTACGAGTCTGATTTATGTCTTAGAATCATCACATCTGCTGTTCTTCTCCCTTTCTCCTCCAAAAACATACATTCCTATGTCCATCTCCTTCTCAGCTTTTAATCTCAAACCAAATTCAGCTCCCAAGAAAGGCCCTCCATGAATTCCTAATAGGAGGGGTACCTGCAAGGGAAATGTCTCTCAAATACATCACTTGATGTATCTGAAATTATCTTGTCCCCTTCTTTTTTTTTATTGTAGGTCTCCCTTCTCCATCCCACCTCCTAAGAATGTTAAGTTTCTTGAGAAAAGGACATTTGTCTTTCCTAATCTCTCTTGTGTCCCTGGTACCTAGTAGTGTCTTGAGAATTTCATTTCCAATTCGGTTTTATTCCTCCCTTAGCCAGGCCTTTCTTTAAGGCCAAGTTATAATGGGGCCCATGCCTAATTCTTACTCTCTTAGCAGCTGTCGCCTTATGCCAGGATTCTAAAATTACACTGCAGAGCTATGGCGACTCATTTTTCTTTTCCTATTTATTAAAAAATGAACAGAACAAAAAATTGCATTTGATAGATGTGCTATTAAAAACTTTGGCATTATGGACTACAAAGGTTTTTGGGCACTAAGTTAGGCTTTCTGTGGTTGCAAGTAAGTCACATCAAAGATCATTACCATGGCCAGGGTGAAAAATTCTGCCAATGATTACATTAGCAACTCCCTCAAACTTCTGTCACCAGGTGTGAGATGAATGTTGACCATTCGGAATGGGTTCAGCAAAAACAGAAATGAGATGCTTGGAACAGCTCACTGAGCACCGATGCTGTGCTCAGAAGGAGTCATAAAATGGGCAGAGCAATACTTGCAATCTCTCTGGAAAAAGAAAGACTCTAAGACTCTCTGGAAGATGCCTCTGATGCATCATCTGCAACGGGGACTAAGAGGAGGGTTTCCAATGCTGGGGAGTCAAACCCAAAACAACATTTTCTGAAAGTGAGTTTTTGGTAGTTAACCTGATTTCCCAACCTGAATAGGAATTTTTGGAGAATTGGTGAGACATCTCTGAAAGACACCTATTTGTCTCTATTTGTCTACATTTTGAGATAAGTACCCCAAAAGACTAGTGCTTCATTTTTGCAAAGAGTGACAGGGCCCTCCTTGGGTAGTGGGTGGGCATGGATACATGTTAATTATGAAGTCATCTACAACATTAGTATCATTTCTTAACACCCATGGGGGCACTTGAATGAAAGTCATTGATACACATGGCCTTTGTGCCCAGGTTTATACTGTGGCTCAGCAGAAACAACTCTCCCTCTTGATCTAGGGAAGATGAAGGAACATTCCTCCAAACTACCCCATTCTTCTCCTTAACAGCATATCATATTGTCTATGTTGCCTCTCTTTCTGGCAGAAGATGGAGACCTGGAGCTTTGCCATGAGCATAGCTTTGCCACTTGGAGAACTCAACTGTGCTCCTCTCTCTTATGTAGCTGAATTGCCTAGGTAGCTGTTGATTTTCTATCTCTTGTTCAGGCACATTTCAACAATGCATGGTCTTGGGAATGGAAGGACATGGGGAAACCTTTTCTAAGCTAGGATTAAAGAAACTGATAAAGGCCTTAAAGAGAATCCTAAGCATTTCAGCCAGTCTATCATTCTCCATGGAGGCAGAGCCTCACTTTGAGGATGGCCTTGTCTCACACCACCTGAGATGCTCCTGCCTATACTTAGAGTCTAGGGACAGGAGTATAAGGGTATGAGCTTTGGGGTCAGACAAACTAATAGCTCTGCTATTTAAGCCAGGGAACTAATTTCTCTTAAGTCTTGTGTAATAATAATCCATGGCTCCTAGAGTTGCATATTTTAAATGAGTTCATGTATATTGAGTGATTGGCACAAGGTATGTGCTCAGTTAAAATCTGGCTCAGGAGATGTATGCTGGGGCTGACGTAAGCCAGCTGACTATACCTATCTCTCCTCAATTCCCACATTCATTGACCTCATGTTTGATAGCTTGAACACCATGCTGGTGGGTGTATTTACACTAATGAAATTGTAAACACCCCAAATTGGGGTTTCCTCCATGCAGAGAGTCCGTTTGCCAGCACCTCACTGGTTTTTGGTATTCAGATTGTTATTCACTACCAGTCACTAGCATTTTTTTTTTTTTTTGCCAGTTATTTCTCCCAAGTAGCTCTTCACTAATGTCAGCTGCATTCTTAAAAGTCCCTCCAGCATTTCTAGTTGTATGAAGAGAAGAGGTGGTACAGGGGAAAGGCAGCACTTAATGGCCTGGTTAGAGACCTGTCTTAGAGACCAGCATGCCTGAGTATGAGATCTGAACTGAAGCCAGCATGTTCACCAATGTCTGGCAAGACACATGATGGAACCATTCCATGCAGCAATCCCCCATGATTTCAGCACTCTGGTATTAGGAAATGGAGAGCAGTTTCCCAAGCCCATTCTAACCTAAGTGACTTAGTATCCTGGGGCCATTGAGTGTGACTTTAATAGCTGCATCCAGCTGCTGGACCTAAGACCTCCAGAAAACCTGACAAGACTAAAATCAGAAATGAAGATCCAATTAAAGCCCCCTCCCTCCCGCCGAACCTCATATGCTGACTCTAACCTTATGGGCTCTGCATTAGCATTAATAATGATTTCTTTAAAATCACTTAGTGGTTTGGATAGCTAGCTGTATCTCATTAAGAAGTCAACTCCCCCTGCCTAGAAATGTGTACTTATGGCACTTAAGCAAATGATCCTTAGCAAGATAAGGTCCTTAAGCTGGCCGACTGAAAGGGCAGTATTCTCCATGGCTGAAGGATATTCCAGGGATACTTCATGTGAGCAGGATAAAGGAGAATAGCAGAAATTAACATTAAATTCATGGAATTTAATCCATGACAGGGGTGACCACTTAAAGTCTTTTTTCAACATTTAAAAAAAAAAAATAAGGCATCTCTCATGAGTATAGGAATGGATATTCTTTTTTTTTTCTCTCTCTCTTTTTCTTTTTCTTTTCTTTTCTTTTTTCTTTTTTAGGAATGGATATTCTAATTGAAATTTCACCTTGGGCTTCATGTTTTACAAAAGGCAAACAGAGTCCTTGTCTTAGGTTGTTGGATTTTCTGAGACAAGGGTTTGAGTACAAATACTTAATTTAAGAAATTATCCCAGAAAATGGCAGAGAGGAGTAGGGAAGTGAGACAGGAGAGGGAAGGCACAGCCAAAACTGGGTGTGAGCAAGTTCCACTGGGGACCTCTGGGTGATGGTATAGAATCTCGTTGTCCAATACCACACATTACCAAAAATACGTGAAATGTATCTAGTCTGAATTGAGAGTTGGATATAAAATACACACACATTTCAAAAACTTAGTATGTCAAAAAGAGAATGTAAAAATCAGGCTAATATAATTTTTATATGGATTATATGTTGAAATGGTAATATTTTGGATATATTACATAAAATATAATTAAATTAATTTCACTTGTTTCTCTTTACTTTTTCCATGTGATTACTAGGAAATCTGAAATTAAACATGAGGCTCCCATTTGAGGCTCCCCTTTTATTTCGATTGGACAGCACTGCAACACACCTGCCTCAGATGTGTCCTGCTGGGGTCAACCAACTCCTGCCCATCATCGACTGAGGGCTACTCCAGGGAAATTAACTCCCTGGCACTTTGAGTTTTTTTCGTGACCAGCAAAAAACACTCAGCTGAGAGTCACAAGAACTTTCCTTAGAAAGCTGTTGGTGTTGTCAAACAACAGTGAATACACGGATATACAGGCAGGGAACTGCTATTACAGCAGTAAAACCTCTTTCCTTCCTGCTCCTGGCTTGTAGATCCTTCCTCTACTTCTCCTGCCCTCTGAATCCAATGCCCTGGGGAGACCAAGGGAATCATATGACTCAGGCATGTTCAGGCTGGAAAAGAAGCTAGAAGCTAGACAGATGTTATGATCACTGCTCCAGTGAGCTGTTAGGAAGAAAAGAACTGCTGGTATTTTCTACGAAGACAGTAGAAGATCAGGGGAGAGAGAGATATTTAACTTAATAAGGAGAAGGACCATTTTAACCAAAAACCTTGACTAACAGAGATTGTTTACCTCAGAATTTAAATTGCTCCCTGTTAATGGAGATGTTCAGACTGAGGTTGCCGGTGATTAATGGATGGCATTAATCAGTTCTGGCATCGACTAGCAGGTTGCAGAAAATTAGAACCTCTAAGATATCTATTTTAATTTTGAACCTGGCCCCATTTCATGCCTAGAACAAAACTGCCAAAATGGGGAATAGGGATCTCTCATACTATGGAATTAAGTTCTATATCTGTTAGAGGAGAAAGAAAAAAAGTGATATTTTAGTGAGTGTTTACTAAGATCCAAGAAACATTTCAGGTATGATATCTCATTTAATTCCCAAATAAGACTGTATGGTTACAACACTGTATGCTGAGGCTTATAGAGAAAATGTTTACCCCAAGTCCATAAATGGAGGACCTAGTATTGAATTCAGGCCTATTGATTCACACATTCATTAACAAGCACTTACTGAGTGGCCACTTTAGGCCAGATCCAATGTCTGCAACCACTAGATTTCCCTCATCAAACACTAGTCTTTCTTGAGGGGTAGGCACGCATCTTAATTTCTGATAGAACAACATATCATATGTACCAAATATAGTTTCCAAAGATGGCCACAGCAAGTTTTCAGGTCTTCCATGCTCTACAAAACCTCACTGCTCCCCATCAGGAGGTTGAGCCTATTTTCTCTCTCCATGAGCCTGGGCAGGCTTCTTAATAACTATTACAAAAAAAGAATTTTGTGGAAGTTTTCTGTGCAACTCCTGAGGCTGAGGCTTAAAAAGGGTAGAGTTCCTGCTGGCTCACTTGGTCTCTCTAGAGAAACCACTTTGGAGCCTGGCTGCCATGCTATGAGGAAGCCCAGATTATAGAAAGAGGTCATGCAGAGGTGTTTCAGAAAGCTGCCCCAGCTCGGGTCTCAGCCGAGAGCTGGTATCAATTGCCAGCCAGACATGTGAATGAGCAAATCTTCACATGATTCCAGCACCCCAGCCACTGCGGCTCCCTGATGAGGCCTCAGACCTCGGAGAGCAGCAAGATCAAGTCAGCCTTGCTGTGCTCTGCCTGAATCCCTGACCCACAGAATATATGAGCATAATAAGCAGATGCTTTTAATCACTAAGCTTTGGGATGATTTGCTACATAGCACATAACATCAGGTTCCATTTTTACATCAGCTTTCAGGAAGCTCAAAATTTACTTCTTAAAAACACGAACTGTATTAGCCATAAAAGTTAACACAACTACTTTCTTATTTTATGAACTTGAATGTACATTTCTATTTCTTTCTTTTAATTCTGGTATAGTCAACATGCAGTGTTGTATTAATTTCAAGTTTACAATACAGTATTCAACAATTTCAGGTGGTACTCAGTGCTCATCAGGATAAGTATCTTCTTAATCTCCTTCACCTATTTTATCAACCTTATTATGTTTTTCTTTGAAAAATCATGAGGCATACATACACAACAAAATGATCTTTGCCTATTCTTTATGAATAAAATCATAAATTTAATACCTGAGTCTTCTTTCATGTCAACACCTTCTTCTTCATTATTATCATCTATTTAGAAAAGGGAAAAGACAAAGAAAAACTCATATGAAAGCTAGCCAGAATTCTCCAATCTAATAAAAATTCAAAGGCAAGAAAAAACTCAGTAGAAAAGAGAGTCGTAGACCATACATTTCTATTGTCTTACATTATTATGCTAAATTAGTGTAATGTAAATAGGCATTGGAGCACAATTTTAACACTTAGGGTTTATGTTTCCTTTTAAAAATTGTTATATATGTCTAACAAAACTACATATGCAACAAATAATGTTTTGCTTTGGTCATTTCAACTCCTAAAAGGACAAAAAATTAAAATCACACACTTTAAATGCTGCACTTTTTGTATCAATGAAAGGGATGCACACTGGCCTCAAATATCTAAGAAACGTGGAGCTCACCATTTGAGTGTAGGCTGACATGGGGGCCAATCCCTGAGCTGCACTGTGACAAGTGCTAGTTTGCTAAACGCACGAATCCAAACCTTAAACCAGGAAATTCAAGGGCAGCCCACCCCCACCCCACCCCACCCCACCCCACCCCAGTTGTGTCATTCCCAGTCAACTCCCCTGATCCCACTGAAAACCCCTATAACTGGGCAAGGATGCATGCTTCATCTGCACTCTGACTGACAGTGGCTTTTTGAACTTTTGACGTGTTGTCATCTCTTTTCCTTCACTGTTGCTTACATCCAGGCAGTGTCAAATTCTGTCTTTTTTTCAAAGATTTTATTTATTTTTTCTTGAGAAACACAGAAAGAGAGGCAGAGACAAAGACAGAGGGAGAAGCAGGTTTCCTGTGTGGAACCCGATGCTTGACTCGATCTCAGGACCCCGGGATCACGACCTGAGCCAAAGGCAGATGCTCAACCACTGAGCCACCCAGGTGCCCCAAATTCTGTCTTATTGTCATGTTTTTTCTCTCTATTCACTTGGTACAACTCAAATTCAGACTTCCCTATTTTGTGGTTTCCTAACTGCTCTTCTCTTTTTTCCACTCCTGATTCCAACTCCCTTTACATGTAGCTGCCAAATCAGTCTTAAAATAGGGCTCTGATCTGGTCCAGGACCGTTCAGTGACTCCTGTCTGCCTCATGAGACAGGTCTAGATTCTTTATGGGTAACACTCGAGGCCAAAAGTATCTGGTCCTGACCACTTTTCTCAGTTTCCCCTCCCCTATTCCACTGATGCTGCCACCTTCACTCACGCACTGCCTGATTCTGTTTTCTCAGATCTCTTGTTAGTTTCCTCTATCCACCCCAGTCTTGGAAGCAATGCCTTTCTCCATGTCTGTTCACACTCACCCTTCAAGCCCAAACATAACACGATAATGTCTGCTCCATCCATTCCAGTTTGAGTAAATAGTCTCTTCGGTGTACCTTATTTTTAATGACTTCTAGGTATCAACTTTAAGGACTTTGGTGCTGAGGTCTGCATACAGGCTCCTCCACTCACCCATTCCTTAGGCATATGGCCTTGGAGAAGTCACCCAACAGTTCTGAGTTTCAGGTTCATCAGCTATAAGATACTGGGATGATAATGCTTCCCACATAGAGCTGTTGTAAGGACTAAATGAGATAATGCCACATACAGTACCAGGACAGCTACTAAAATATTAAGTGCTACCTAGGAGTTATTATTATCACTAAATGAGAAGTCTACTTGTTGGCACATCTGTCTTGCAGATGCCCATCTCTCAATCATAAATTCTGCAAAGTTAAAGACTATGTCTTATGTTCTTTTGTATTCTCTGGTACCGAAAGCAATTAATTTTATATACTAAAATCCATTAAAAAATTTCCCTTGAATAAAATCTCTGAGGTTTTATTTTTAATTTTCTCTGATTTTTTAGTCAAATTGGAGAATTCCCATGTTTATATTTCCTATCTATCTTTTACATACCAGGACAGCATGTATGCATATGATGATTTGCAAACAATGAGGACTCAGTAAGGATTTGTAATTTCCTCTCAGATATATGTTTTAAATTTAGTAATTTCTTAGCCAAATTTAGTCAATGTGACACTCTTCAAAGTGCTAATTACAAATGAAGATTATAGATCTACCAGTCACTGGGAATGAAAATGCATTTAATTTGAGGTCTTAGGAAGTAACTCTTGGTGGCCTTGGTTAATTTTTAAAGAAGTAAATTTTCTTCCATTTAATTGTTAGAAACATTAGTGATTTTCTACATAATTTATTTCTTTTTTTCTATGAATATAATTTTGGTAAAAAGATTATCTTTTTCTTAGAAATATAATTTTTTAGCTAAGGGATTTTCAAAATGTTACAAAGTACACTCTTCACAGATTTCTCCCTGAACTTAATATATTTTTTAACTTAATATATTTAAGCAAAATTTTATTTTTCAGAGCTATCTAAAATATAGAGTACCATCTCTATGACAACAGACTTTCTGGAATCTCAGAGTAGGATAAAAAAGAGTCTTCCACAGTTTCCAGGGAAAGATTAAGTAAGAGTCAAAGTTCTCTTTGCTTGTCAACTATGTATCCTTTTTACATGTGGCAAACATTTGTTGGTAACCTTTTTGTATGTGTGGCTTGATGTCTGGGGAAATAGAAAAATACCAAGACGAATCAGATTATACAGATGTCTAGAAATTTATCATTAGTAAGGAAAGTAAGACACACAGATAAACTTGAACATATAATAGAGAGTAGTCAGCATTACAAAAGGTGTCAAGGGAGGGCTAGCTGTTTCCAGTAGGCAACTGGGAAGGGTTTTTGGACTATGCGACAGTAGAGCTGATATTTGAACTTTATAGACTCCATTGATAGCATCATCCTTGGAATGTCCCCAGGTGTTGAAGGATCAGACTTGCTTAGTATCCATGTGTTCATCCATTTCACTCATTTATCCATACAGTGGTTAAGAGTGTATCCAGGATCTGGATTCAGACTGCTTGGATTTACTTCCAGGCCAAATCACATATACATGCGCAATCTTGGGCAAATTATGTAAACCTATACCTCAGCTTTCTTCTCTGAGAAATAGGGATAATAGAAGTACTGGCTTTCTAGAGTTGGTAATACAGGTACAGTGCTTACACGGAATGAGCATTCAATAAATACTGGCCATTAGTGTTACAGTGTCATTATTATCACTACTTTTACTACTTAAATAACCATTTATTGACCCACACCATATGTGGGAACTATGGGAGACCCTGAAGATAGAGTTGATTATCTATTATGTCAAGAAGCTCACAAATAAGTGGAAACAACAATCAGAAGAGGAAGGAACTGATTCTCTGGTACAGGTAGGCAGAGGTTTTACTGGGAAACAGACCAGAAGCAGCTAAATCAGAGAGAAGGTCTCTGAAGGATTTCCAGAAGAGGTGAGACTTTAAGTTGAATCCTTTTTTTTTTTTCAAGATTTTATTTATTCATGAGACACACACACACACACGCACACGCACACGCACACACACATACACACAGGCAGAGACATAGGTAGAAGGAGAAGTAGGTTCCCTGTGGGGAGCCCCACTGGGGACTCAATCCCAGGACCCTGGGATCATGCCCTGAGTTTAAGGCAGATGCTCAACCACTAAGCAACCCAGGTGTCTCTTAAATTGAATCCTAAAGGGTGAGTTAGAATTAGCTGGGGGGAAGGAAGGGCTTCAGTGCATTCCCCACAGATGTGGGTGACCTGCCTACACCCCCTTATTCCTTGACATTTTGGTGCTTGCCAGCCTGACTTCCAGCCCCCAGCCCCTGGGTCTCTGCCTGAGGGCTTTCTCTGGGTTGCCAGAGGCCACTGGAGAAATAGCAGAGAGTTAACACCCCCAAGAGGGCAGCTTTTCACAAATGACTGCCAGGATTTGCATTTAAGTAGACATTTCCCTGCTTCTCAGGTAGTCTAATTCTGAAGCTTCTCTGAGAGAAGCTCCCCCAGATCCCAACTTCAACCTTGGGATTGAGCCAATAGTTAATTTAATTTATGATTTAGCCCTACTGCTTTCCTTCCCTTTCCAGTCCTTCTTTCTCACTCCTTTCTGGTGATTCCTGGGATCATCTCCCAAATAAATGACTTCCATTTGAATTCTTGTTTCAGCTTCTGCTTTTTGAGGACTTCAAACTAAGAAAAGGGTCATCACATGGAAACAAAGGGAAAAACATCTTTGAAAACACATTGTTATGAACAGTCAAGATGCTTTAAAGGAAATAAAGTAGTTTCTAGGGTGGCTCAGTCGGTTAAACATCTGTCTTGGGCTTAGGTCATGATCTCAAGGTCCTGAGATCTAGCCCCACATTAGGCTAGAGTGGGGTGTCTGCTCAGTGGGGTGTCTGCTTCCTCCTCTCTCTCAGCTTCTCACCCCACTTGTGCACACACACTCTCTCTCAAATAAATAAAATCTTAAAGATAAATAAAAACAAATTAATTAATTTATTTATTTAAAAACTAGCTTCTGAATGACTGAGGGGAGGGAGTTACAGGGGAAACATGGGTATAATGGCCTATTCTAGCAGGATAATGAAAGACCTTCCCTCCTGGGTATGATGGCAAACTGTATGTGTCAGTGTAACTGGTCCATGGAATGCCCAGACGTGGGTCAAACATGACTCTGGGTTTGTCTGAAAGACATTTCTGAATGAAATGAACATTTGAATTGGTACACTGAGTAAAGCAGATAGCCCTGGTAATGTGGGTGGGCTTCATCCAATAGGTTTAAGATTGACTTTCTCACAAGGAAGAGGGAACTACTGCCAGAGTGCATTTGTTTCGGGGTATTGGGTTTTTTCTGCCTTTGGACTCAAACCGAAGCACTAGCTCTGCCTGGGACCCAACCTGTACATTTGGATGGAAAGGACATCATTGGGTTCTTAGGTCTTCAGACTCCCAGGGGAGCTCAGCCATCCCCACTTCTGGGTCTCTACCTTGCTGATGGTAGGTCTTGGGATCTGGCAGTCTCCATAATTGCTTGAGCCAATTCCTTATAATAAATTCCTATCTATATCTATATTTATACCTACACCTAGATCTATATCCACTATTGGTTCTGTTTCTCCAGAGAATCCTAATGCCTCAGATTGAAGAATTTAAATTTTAGCCTGAAAATTACAGGGTTACTAAACAACTTTAAGCAGAAAATGACACACCAGCTTTTGAGAGAGAACATTTTTCATGAGAGAAATTTACTAATAAACTATAAAATACATGGCTTAATATTTTTGTATTATTTATATTAAAATCCAGCATAGAGTAAATTTGGTCTACAAAGTACCTAATGTGCTGTTACTTATTAATGAAATCCACTTTAGTTCAACATTATTCTATAAAATGTATTCACTTGAGCCATAGTTATGCAGCACATTTCCAGCAAGATTTTTTTCCCAACAAAGCCAGAGAACAAAAAAGCAATATATGAAAGAAGAGGATAAGCTATGAAGATAAGGAGGCATGCCATTCAAAATTTGGAAGCAGTTAGGGGACTGATGGAGCATGGGCACAGAGCTGCTGCCCTTTCAACAGTTCTTCAAGCATCATGCTTCTTTGTTAGAGGACAGAAATCAAATAAAAGGTTCTTAGCCAAAGTGATACAAATATCATTTTGAAATCGAGAGCAATCCATCAGGTGGTATTGTTCTGTGTGTTCAGAAACGCCGATTCCAGAAAAACTTCCCTTCCTCTGCAGAAACAACTCAGTGGCTGAGGATCCATTTCATCTCACGGGGCCTCTTTGATGTTAATTTCATAATGGGTGCTGGTTTTATTCCCTGCACCCCTCTCTCAGATTACTCTGTTTTGCACAAAAAGTTCAAATATGACTGAAGTTCTTATTTTGATCACAAATGACTGTGAAAACTAACTGGTTTCCCATGAAAAATCAGTTTTCAGTAACAGCTTTGTACACTTCAGAAACCCCTTTAAGGACATGTCTAACCTACTTTGAAGTCTATATAATATTTACTTCACCTTTTTAAAAAACAAAACAAAACATTTATTTATTTGACATAAAGAGAGAAAGAGCACAAGCAGGGGGAGCTGCAGGCAGAGGGAGAGGGAGAAGCAGGCTCCCCCCGGAGCAGGGAGCCCAACATGGAGCTTGATGCAGGACTCCATCCCAGGACCCTGGGATCATGACCTGAGCCGAAGGCAGATGTTTAATTCCCTGAGCCGCCCAGGTACCCCCTCTACTTCATCTTTAATGGAAGACAGAATTTGAGAGTTTGCTTAAAAGCAGAGTATACCGGGGATTTTGCAAGGACTTGAGATTAGACTTACTCCTTTATTTAGAGTTGCCATAATTCATGCAGTCTTTTGGGAAGTAAATGGTATAAAAACAAACAGATTACAAAACCTCACAGAACTGCAGTCTAAAGTGTGGTCTCTGGACCAGCATCATCCTTATCACCTGGGAACTTGTTAGAAGTGCAAATTCTCAGGTTCCACTAAAGATCTATCAAACTAGAAGCTCAGGGGAGGGATGCAACACTCTTTTAACAAGCCCTCCAGGTAATGCTCATGCAAGCTGTGGTTGGAGAACCATTGGTGTAAAAAATAGTGATATTTGTATGCTGGAGGAAAAGCTTTCAAAAACATTAGATGTCTCACTTTTAGATATCCAAGCTGAGCTGCTTTATGATATCTAGCCAACACTAAAGCTGGTTTCCACACCAGGTGTTTGCTGGAACTGAGGAAGGACTATGTTCTCTTCATAAGATATGTTTCCTTCTGTGTTTGAAATCACCCATCTATCATGTGGCTGGATGGCACAGTTATGGTGGCCCATGTAATCCTGGGACCATAAGTTTGGCTAAGCAACATGTACATGGATGGAAACTTGTTTCAAAGCAGCCTGTAGGTTGCATGGAAAAAGGAGTGTGTTATGAAGGAGAAAGTTACCCTTATGGGTTATCAAGGCAGCCTCTCCATTCTCCAAGGCAAAAAAGGATGGGCCCCTAAAATTCCTTTTTCAAAATTTCAATGGACATCCATACAAATGGGGGTCTGTCAAGCAGAACAATTATGACAATCTTGTGCCTTTTGTTTCATATGCTCTTCAGTCGTCTCTTTTAAGGCTTAATTTCTTCACACAAACTTCTTCTATATCTCTTATCTTTTAAATATTTCATTACAAGGGCTTCTAGGAGCAATTTGCATTTGCAGAGAGAGGAAATATTATTAGCCAAAATAAAGTACTCTAAGCTTTTCAGGATTTCCATGAAGTACAGAAGATGTTGGTATGCTCATGGCTTTGTGAAACTCGACAAAACAGAAATGTCAAGCAAAGAATGACTGATAAAGGGGACGTCATTACAGAGTAGAGCTCTTCTATTAAGTTGAAAACCTGCACTTAGGGAATTTAACAAATTGCTAAACTTACTTTCCGCAAGGCAATTGATAGGACTAGGAGAAATTTAGAAAAAAAAAAGCCAAAGATTGTCCCCCTCCACCCCACCCCAACTGGTTCTTTGTCAAGAGGAGCACTCAAATCTCATTAATTTATAAATAAATCAATAAATAAAAGGCACTGCTTAAAAAACTGTATGGTTCTGCTGTTTCTGGCTTGGGAAACTGGGTACATTATGGCACCAATTACTGAGCTATCAGATTCAGGAGGAGAAAGATAGGATGAGAAGGATTTTGAATTTAGAAGTGTTTGAATTTAGAAGTGTTGAGTTCGGAGATGCCTAGAGATGCCAGCTGCAGATGGTCTACGTACAGGTGAATTTACCAGAGAGAACTGGCAGGAAGAGAAGTAGAAGACAGACTGGTCAATGGGATAAAGGCTTTCCAGTTAAGTAAGACAAGGGCTGCAAAGAGTCATGTGGAGGCACATGATCAAATATGCACCGGTTTCATAACCAGGCTGGACTCATCAAAGAGTTCTCGATGACCTCAACAGTGACAGTTGTAACAGGGTATCAGCAATCATTAACTGCTCTGGATTATGGAGTAAATAGCAGCTAAAGGTGAAAACTTCAAAAATCTATAGCTGAGAGTCCAAGTTAGAGCCACAGATAAAGAAGAATAAAGGTGGGAGGATTTCATTTACTCTACTGTTCATTTTCTATCTTTATTATTACTTCTGTGTCTTATTGGGAATTATTTCAATCATATACTATACCTCAAAAGGGCTTTTTCTCCTACTGCATTTGCCTCAATGTTTTCACCTACAGAACAGAAACCAGTCTGCCCAGAACGTTTGGAGGGTCTTTTGGAAGCACTGTGCAGGGGGCTCTGTAAAGATGCCTACCACATCTCCCTTCTCCAAGCAGCATTTTGTCTTGGCTTTGTTTTATCAGACCCTCCTAATGAGATCAAACTCTGCTTAGTCAAGGTTTGGGTCCCCAGGTCTCCATGTGTTCTGCTGTTTATAAGCATTTGCTACACACACAGCACATTCCCCTCTTTGAAGGGATGGATTGCTTTCACTCTATGCTTGCTGCTTGTTCCTGCATTCAGGTTGCTTGGTTACAGCAACACTTCACTGGATTTTCATTGAAGGCAAAATGTGTTTGTAGCTTTTGAGGCCCATCAAGTGGAAATGGTTAGCACCCAATTCCTAAGAAGGCAGTCAACTCATTTATGTCACATTACAGAGAACATGTCTTGTATAATTTTAAACATCAATGGGATCCAAACATTAAATGTGTACAAATGTGCACAAATGTGCCAAGTCACCATAAATATTCATAATTAAAGAAATTTCTGAATTCTTTCACTTTGTAGTTTTTTTTTCTATACAACAGATGTGCCATTTGGGGGAAATTGTACAATTCAGACTGGGTAGGCAGGTGTTTGTCTGTGTTTCTTTTACTTATGCAAAGACAACTGGTGAATTAGTTGGCTAGTGCTGCTGTAAAAACTTTCACACATTTAATGGCTTAAAACAATGCAAATTTGTCATCTTATAGTTTTGTAGGTTTGAAGTCTGACTTGGATCTCAAAGGGCTAACATCACGATGTCCACAGGGCTGTGCTCCTTCAGAAGGCTATTGGGGAGACTGTTTCCTTGCCTTTTAGGCTGCTAGAGACTGTATTCCTCAACTCATGGTCCCTCTTTTCCATCATCAAAGTCAGAGATCCACATCTCTCTGAACATTGTTCCATAGTCATATCTACTACTGACTCTCTTCTACCTCTTTCTTCTAACTTTTCCGGATGCTTGTAATTATAATGAGGATAATAATAGGATAATAATAGATAATATAGGATAACATCTCCATCTTTAGGTCAGCTAATTAGCAACCTTAATCTCACCTGTAATTTTTTTAAGCTTTTATTTATTTATTAATGAAAGACATAGAGAGAGAGAGAGGCAGAGACAAAGACAGAGGGAGAAGCAGGATCCCTGCGAGAAGTCCCATGTGGGGCTCCATCCTAGAACTCTGGGATCACACCCTGAGCTGAAGGCAGATGCTCAACCACTGAGCCACCTAGGCACCATTCTCATCTGCAATTTTATTTCCCCTTTGTAAGGTGACCTAACATATTCACAGGTGCTGGGATTTAAGGTATGTTTGAGAGAAGAGCATTTGTCTTCCTACCATACTTTGTAAATCAAGAGGCAGATTGCTTTGCCTAAAAAGTGAGGAGTAGAACTAAGAATAATCCTATTTGGAAATAAAATTATTTCTTATGGGATCAGGTGCATAGGCTTAAAATAAAGTTAATCTTTGAGTTTTTAGTTTTTAACTTCATTCTCTAATAAAAAGGGTTTCTTCCTTCTTTTTTACCTTTATTCCTCCTTCCTTCCATCTACCCTGTCTCCCTCCCTTCTTTCCTTCCTTCCATTTTTTTTTTTACATTTTTCTTTCATCTTTTTTAAAAAAGATTTTATTTATTCATGAGAGACACAGAGAGAGAGGCAGAGACATAGAGGGAGAGGGAGCCTGCTGAGACTCAATCCCAGGACCCCAGGATCACTACCTGAACCAATGGCAGACCCTCACCCACAGAGTTACCCAGGCACCCCTTTCTTTCATCTTGCTTTTGTTTTTCTACCATTTCTCATTGATTTGGTTATAAAGGAATAATACCACAAAGACAAAGAACAAAGTGGGAAACTCCTCCCAACATACTTTTGAAAGAACTAAGAACCTTATTATACAAAAAGTTATTAGGGATCAATAAAAAAGGTAAAAAATTTGCAAAGGAAATGACTGGTAATTTCTCATAAGAAATTTGGAGATTTAATAATTAACTGAAAGAAAGGATAAGCCACCCTCTAAATGAAAGAAATATACATTGTTACCCATTAAATACCTTATTTCATGTATAAAAGTGGTAACATCAAAAGATGAGAATGTGCCCGATTGGGAAGAGCAGGGGCAAAGTAAACTCTCATATACTGCTCACAGGAATGTGAACTCAATGCAAGGGGCTGAATGTTTGTGTTCCCTGCAAAATTAATATGTTGAAATCCTAACCCCCAAAGTAATTATATTTGGAGGTGGAACCTTGAGGTAATTAGGTCATAAAGGTTGAGCCCACATGAGTGGAATTAGTGCCTTTATGTAAGGAACCCCAGATAATTCTCTTTCCACAATATGAGGGTACAATAAGAAAATGGCCACATGCAACTCAGAAGTGAACCTTTACTGGAACCCCACCACACTGACACCCTGATTACTCAGGATGCTTAAGGAGAGGTATGGGCCTTCACATTTTTGATTCTGGGAATGATAATGGCTTCAACTGTTCAGTATAGGACACTGACACATAATGGTCAATTTGAGAATTAATATAAAAAGTGTCTTGGCTGTGTATACGTTTTGAAAAAGTAATTCTACTTCTAGAAAAGTATTCTTAAAAAAAATTGTGGTTGTATTCCAATATTTACCTATCAAGATACTTTTCTGTAAGTGTTCTTTATAAATAGAGAATAATTTGCAATAATAATTCCACAGTTCATCAATATGGTTTTGGATAAACACTGGGTCCTTTAAAATCATGTTTTGGAAGAATATATAATAACATGAAAGAAAGTTCAAGATTTGGGGTAAGTGACACACAGCAAGTGATAAGACTGCATTTATGATTGTTTGCATTTTCTATCTTAAAGGACCTATAGGACAAGCTGCAAAAGGTAACTCATTTTCAATGGTTTGTATCTTCTTAATTTTGATTATTTATTTTTACTATATATCTGTACTATTTTTTGTAACAAGAAGTTATACACTTTTTAATTAAGATGGTCACACTGATTAAAGTACCTCCTTAAAATTGTAATAAGAAAAACATGAAAAAACAAAAAAGTTGTAAGAAGAAACATGGATATTTTAAAATTTATGATGGTTGATCTAGACACCTCTCTGAATATTCATTTGCATTGTTATTTATTCTATTTGGAAGTGGCCCATTACTGTGTTTGCATGATAAAAGTGAAGCATAAAAAGGTTAAACAACATGCACAAAGTCATACAATTACAAACTGATGAGTGTCAACATTTCTCAATCAGGAATTCATAAATGGGAGATAAGCATCCTACTATTTCACAAATTCTTCCATCTGAACTGCCTGTCCTCCTTACAGCACTTACAGAATACTTGACATCACTTCTCTGCTCCTGCTGATCTTGAAGTACGTATTTTTCATTAAACTTGCTGCAGCCATCTTGGTTCTCATACATATTTGGATTCCTGGGTACTTTGATCATACCAACACTATATTTGATTATTTGCTTATATTGTCTTCCAACTGTTGTGCATAATACTTACCTCTCAGGCATATTATGAGAACTAATTTTTAAATGCAGCTATGACCAAAGCCTTGGGTATATATTAGGCATATAATAAATTACTTGTTGATTGATGGACAGAAAGATAATGATTGATGTTGGATGAGAAAAGCTTATAAAATTGGTGAGAAGAGAAGATGAAGAAGAGGTCATATGAATACTTTTCTTTTGTTAGATTTAAAAAGAGCAAATCTAAATAAATTTTTTTAAAATATCATGCCCATTTGTCAGAGGATATAACTAAAAAAAATATTTTGGAGAAATACTCCTTCCTGAAAAATATAGTTGAGAACCATTGCAGTAAACAAGCCTAGGCTTTCCCTAATGTGGGGGAGGGGCCTGACCATGATATTTCTTATTTCCAACATAAGGGTTCTTTGATATAGTTCCAAAACTATAAATTTGACATTGTTATTATGAGGAAAATTAATATCCCTAAATTCTCTCTTAGAACTTAGACTTTAAAAAAATAACTGATCTCCATATTCCAGATCTATGAAAAATATACATAATAAATCTTACATACTGAAAAATACAAAGAAAACTTTTTTGTAAAGAACAAAGAGATCTCGGAGTTGAATTGTACAAATACTATTTGCTGTAGGCCATCTAATAGTGTACTGTAGCTATAAATTACTTGCAAATAAAGTATATGGTAATTCCATAAAGCTGCCATACTAGACTTCCAAAGAATACATCTAGAAGGGAAAAGTCAAATGTGCTTCACCCACAACAAGATATAAAACTATTGGAAAA
Source organism: Canis aureus (assembly GCF_053574225.1). Classification (NCBI taxonomy): domain Eukaryota; kingdom Metazoa; phylum Chordata; class Mammalia; order Carnivora; family Canidae; genus Canis; species Canis aureus. Next base: position 12,358,882 of record NC_135636.1, read on the forward strand.
AAACAATGTTGTTGGTTTTTTTTCTTTGTGGTTGTTGATGCATTTTCACAATGGGTTCTGTTAGGGGTTCAGTTGTGCCCTTCAAAATATTTTGTTGAAATGCTACCCTCCAGTACCTCAGAATGTGACTGTATTAGGAGACAGGGTCTTTAAATAGGTGATAAAATTAAATGAGATTATTATGGGGGCTCTAGTCCTAGATGACTGGTGTCCTCACAAGGAGAGGGAGATTAGGACACAGACATACACAGAGGTAAGACTTCATGAAGACACAGAGAGAAGGTGACCATCTATAAGCTACGAAGAGAGACCTCAGAAGAGATCCAATCCTGTTGACACCTAAATGCTGTACTCCTAGCCTCCAGAATTGTGAAAAAATTAATTTCAGTTGTTTGAGCTCGGTGGTCTGTAGTGTTTTGTCATAGCAGCTCTAACAAATGATTACAAGCACTTTTATATCTCCCCTTGTGGTCATGAGTAAGGCCTTTTGGTTTTGCAGTGACCATTCTCTTGCTTACCCGCCGGTCAAAACCCCACACAGCCTAGATGATGATTTGGGATTTGATTTTGAGAACCATGATAAAGTACCAATTTGAATCATATTAGAAAGTTTCCATGAGGACATTTACAGGTATTAGAAGGAAGAGAAGCATGGCAGCTCTGAACAATGATGAGCAAGCAGATGAAGTTAGTAATGAGACTTCCTCGGTGCTCCAAATGCATCCTTGAAATTGAATCCATCCTTGTCTGGAGCCGCTCTAAGGAAAGGAACCTATTATCACTTGTGCAATGACAGATGCTGTTCTCAATTTTGAAATAGAGCACTGCTTCTTCCTAGCCATATGCCTCATTTTCTCAGGTATGCATCATTTTCTATATCAAAAAGTAGGGTTAATATAATGCCTGCTTTCTCAGAGTTAGCTTGAAGATCACCCATGCATTTGGCTGAGAGAAAGCAATCCATAAAGGTTAGCTATTATTCCTATCATTAATAGTAGGTAGTGGTTTTGCACATGTTTTATCTTTAATGTGATCTTTCCTGCCTTGTTTGTATTGTTTTCTTATGTATTTTGTCTCAGATTCCCGATTATGAAATGTTAAGACACAGGATTAGTACACCCCCAAACATAGAGATTTAGTTTAATAGAAAATGACTTTTTTTCTAAATTATCATTATTGCATTGGCTGAGGGTGTGATCCCAAGTCCAGGGATGGGGTCCCGCATCGGGCTCCATGCGGGGAGCCTGCTTCTCCCCCGTCTATGTCTCTGCCTCTCTCTGTGTGTCTCTCATGAATAAATGAATTTTAGAAATCTTAGAAAAAATAAATTGCATTTCCCTGATGATTAGTGTTATTGAGTATCCTTTCATGTATCTGTTGGCCATCTGAATCAGTCAGTCTAAGGGGAATATATGGCAAGTCAGAAAAATTATATTCTAATCAAAGATGGTATGGATATGAATTAACCATAAATTCAAATTATGGATAGATAATGTATATCATCTATATTGGCAGTCACACATTCCATTAGAAGTCACCTTTATTTCATATTGCATATTGAGAATTTACAAATGACTGATGCTTCAGCGTTGTGGAAATACTCAACAATTTGGGAGAATTTTGACATTTAGTTTAAAAATGTGCTTACCATTATAAATATGCACTGGAAATAATTTCATGAGCATGCTATGATTCAAAGTTTTGATAAGAAACTCAGGATGATTTTATTATTATTTCATTTGCTCAAGTACTAAGATGCATGTGGATTTATTTACAGTAGCAATTTTTCATTTATTTGCATAATTATTAATACATTCTAGATCACTAAAAATGTTCCATTTAGAATAAATATATAGTATGACTTTTGGTTTTGCAGCACTGAAAATACCTGCTGATGGGGTGAATTTGTTTAAATATCAATCGTTATACTTATGCAATTTTTTTTATCATATACTAGAGTGAAAACAAGTTTTTATTTTAGAAGACATGAGAATGAATGTTACATCATAATTTCTAAACACTTAAGAAGCCCAAAATGATGAAAGCTTATGAAATATGCCATGATATTGACAAGACGAGAATATTTGCACTGGACATCATGGCAAGTCACATTTTTTTCATGAATGAACATTTTCTTTTAAGAATACTTAAAAATACAAAAAAAGAATACTTAATAAATACAGAAATGCAGGCATAGTCAACTTACTGTGGTTATATAGGAAATAAAGGAAAAGGATGAAATAAAGAGATCGAAACAAAAAAAGCCATCATATTATGGGGAGAAGAATTTGTTAAATTTAGCTCATGTACCAACTACTCACTCAATAGTCACTAGGTGCTTTACATGCTGTAAATTATGGAGTTGCCTAAAGCAATTTTAAAGGGGTATTAAAAAAAAATGAAAAGAGAGAAAGAGAGAGAAGGGAGAAGGAAAAGGAGGAAAAAAAAGACCACAATAACAATCTTCTCCATCACATGCAGAGTCTCTCTGAATTTACAGTATGTCCCAGTTAGGGAAATACTGTAGCTAAAGGCTCCAATTAAATACACTTGAAAGATTCACTTTTCACTTACAAAGCTAGAGAACAGGACCTCACATTACTCAGTGGAACTTAGTCCTTGAACATTAGCACAAAGTTCAACATTCCCAGCAGTTTTCTGTGGCTGTTCTTGACAGCTACCTGCATCCTACTCTTCTCTCTGGGCAAGGAATCCTGGATTTACACTTACTGGATGCCTTTTACAGATTGCCAAGACAGTGAATGTGCACCACTCCCTCCCTTCCACCTGCCAGAGTACTGGGCATAGGGAAGGCCACTTCACCTGGCTATGGAAACCTCAAAAGAAAGCTCCCAATAAGGCAGACATCAACAACGCTCAAAGTAGTTTGACATTTCATGGAAACCATTCTTCCCATGGCTGACAAAAGCACCTTGATCACTGTGACTTTAATGGTATCATCAAAATAACTAGGTATTAAATAAGCCTAGAAGAGGAACAATGGGGGGAAATATTCAAATTAACCAGGCCAACCAAATCTAATGACACATTCAATCAATGTAAACAAAGTTCTTTAATAACTCTGAGATTTTGCCTACATTCTCAAATGTGGAATAGGATGAATAAGCACTTTTCTCGGATTGTCCTCAGAAGTGCTGCTTTCTTCATTGCAATTTGGGCCACGAAAATTGGGGGGAAGAGAGAGACAGTGCAGGAATTGTTTGAATTTTGGCTATAACCATAAATGGGCTCCTCACAATTTTCAATGAAGGTGTTGAACAGGGTGGACGGAGGCACAGGTTTGGACAACCTACATGTGTGGGGATCCAATCACAGAGCATGCAATTTAGGGCCAGAAGAAGAGTCTTTAGAAGCCATTCTAAAATGGTTCAGCCCCTCACTTTTGATGCTCAAGAGATTTTGAGATTCAAGAAATGAACCAACTTCCCCAAAATGACATGATGACCTCCTGAGACAGAGAGGTTGAGGGCTCAGATTTCTTGTAACCTCCTTGAGTTCTTGAAAATTATGACAAAACTTGCCAGGGGTTACTGGTGTATGCTGATCATATTTGGAACATTTCTTTAAGATAGGAAACGAAATAGAAATATACCCAATGCCTGCACTCCAATCCTCAATTCCAAAGAAAACAAATCACTTTACTCACCTGCAGGGAAAAACTCGCTCATTTTTTTTTTGTAGATTTTGAAGTCAACTTCTAAGAAGACACAGAAGATGATCCGATCCACCTAGAGGCAAACAATAAATACTCAAAGTGAAAGGAAATATGATGATCCCAGAATATGAGAAATATTCTAGAACATGGTTTTGGAGCAAGAAACAAAACTTGTAGATTTTTGGTACTATATTGCTAACTATATGACAATAAGTATATAGTTAACTTCACTTGAGTGAAGTTCAAGTGACTTGGTGTGTGTGCACTCTTTATGTAAATAAGCCTATGGGCTCTTTGGTGGAAAGATTTTATATAAATCAAATAAGAAATAATAAATGACAATAAGCCACTTTGCAGCAAGCTATAACTAAGATTGGAGATTCCGACAGGATACCTAGACTTTATGTCCTATAAAACAACCATATGAGAGGCGTAGAGCAGAATGACAATAAACTATGTCAGTAAACAAAGAGCTCTTTGTCCTATCCTTCTTAGACGAATAAATTTAATCAAGCCTGTTAGTATTTGAATATGGCCTAAAAAGCTTCTTGCAGTTTAATTTGCATCAAAGTCACTTGCTTGTAGCTTAACATACTCAGAAATGCAACAGACATAAAATATAATTAGTTGACAGTGACATGAGGTCAGTATAACTTTAATCTCGTAGATATTATTGAATAAATGTTACCTCAAAAGTAAAATATGCGTGTAGTCCCCTTTTCCTGTTTTGAGAGGGCTTCTCTATGTAAGGTGTTTCTTTAAGACATTCAGATATAGTATGGCAAACAGAGAAGAGAGATGGAGTACATCTGATAGCTCACGTATATCTCATATTAAATCAGTGACTTAATTACATGTCTTGAAAATAAGCTTCCCTTTAGTTCCTTTATTTTAACAATCTATCAAAAGTTAAAAATTACTCGATCTATCAAACTGCAACTGGCAATTGACTAGAACATCAAGTGTGGCATTTCTCATGGCAATAGGGAGTAAAGTGGGGAGTGCATGTGGCAGGACATGAACCAACCCAAATGGATGTCATCCGCTTAGCCTTTCAGCTCTCCCAAGCCTGTGGGATACAGATTCACACTAGGCAAGTTCAAAGTACCCAGCAGGAGAGAAAATCTACAGGGGCGGGGGGGGGGGGGGGGGGGGGGGGGGGGGGGGCGGGGCAGGGACGGCTCTGATTCAAAGGATGTTCAGCTTCCCCGTTGGAAGCTCAGAGACGTGGCTCCCTGATCCCTGCACATGTCCAGATAGGCTGCCTCCTGGGCCGTCGCTGGGCATCGATGATATAATCACCAAATACCGTGCAGCCCCAGTAATCCTCCCCCCACAGGATGGATTATAAGAGAAAGCATCTGGCCTTCGGAAATGGAAGGACTGGGTGGTAAATAAACCTTATTTTCTTTTCTCTGTGTTCATTTGAGTTTCTGGTGTCCAGTGCTGTCTGCATATCATTAACATTTTCAGCAAATGCAAAAACTGTCACCATCAACTCACTCTTCGGGTGAAATATAAATTTAGTTGAATAAATGATTAGCTATCGGTGCATTACTGAATGCTCGTCTCTGCTCTCCTTATGGTGTGTTTATGGCCTGTAGCTAAAGATAAAAATCGTAATGTTGAGCACTAGAAAAGAGTTAGAAAAAACATATTCTCTATGATACGGTTTAAACAAATTTTTAAAGCACAAAGATATAATAAAAGTGTAGAATTCATTCATAAGCACTGATATTCAGAAACATAACTAGAAATGTCACACATGAACTCCAGCAAAAAAAAAAAAAAAGATTTTAGAGAAATGTGGCAGAATGGGTAAAAGCTATTAACTATGGGGGTAGGTACCTAAATATCATAATATTTTCTATGGTTTTCTACATATTTGAAAAACTATAATTTAAAATTCTAACACAAAAAATAAGGTCTGTGTTAGACATACTCTACTCTCTGGCTGTATTAAACTATTTGTAATTCCTAACACCATAATTATTCTTACTTCTGTACCTATGATGGCTGACTTCTCCAGGCTTCAAAATGGTCAGATTGTTTCTAAAATCACCTGAGATCAAAACCAAAACAAGAAAATTTGATTCAAAGCAGGTCTAAGGGGACCAAACTGGACAGTCTCATTTCCCCCTATTTTTATGGTCATGCAGTATAAATCACAGTATTTTATTTTATTTTTAAGATTTTATTTATTTATTCATGAGAGACACACAGAGAGAGAGAGGCAGAGACACAGGCAGAGGGAGAAGCAGGCTCCATGCAGGGAGCCTGATGTGGGACTCAATCCTGGGACTCCAGGATCACGCCCTGAGCCGAAGGCAAATGCTCAACTGCTGAGCCACCCAGGGATCCCTAAATTACGTATTTTAAAAAATACCCCTGTTGCCTGTATGTGTGTTTGCATGGGGGAGGGTTAGTGGTAGAAATGCTACTCATTGCTGTTAAATGAACTTTTAACCACCGTAGAAACTAAATACAGATTTCTTAAATATTGCAAAGAAGTATAATCCACCTTTTGGCATTTTCAGCTTTGTTACCATGGAAATGGTATGAGTCCAAAATTTAGCAGTCCGATTTATTTTCCTGGAGAGTAGATGGCTGATGGGGGAAAAGTACTTTTATTTTAAACTAATTGAGTGGCCCATTTCCCTGCCTGACCCTGGGGCTTAACACTGAAAATATCTTGGAAGCAAGTTGAATCCAAGAATTAACCCTCATTTGCCAAGTACTCGTTATGTATGCACATGTGAATGTATTCATATATGTCTGCATAAACTTATTCTCTGGGGTTATTGTTGGAAAAGAGCTCCATTAGTCAACAATCTTTGTGTTTATAAACTCATAGTGGCTATTGATCACTGCCTGTGGTAGATTGTATTTTCCAAGCTGGCATGCAATGAGATACCCCATCCCTCAGACTCTCTTAAAATGTAATGTTGATACTTCTGTCATCGAGAAGTGGGATCTCTATTTCCTTCTCTTAAATCTAGGATTGCCAGTAACTCTGGCAGAAATACTATGTGGTTTTCAAGTCCATGTCATAAGAGGTGATACAATTTCTGTCTGGTCTTTTTGGGGTGTACCCAACCTCCATCCCATGAGGAAGCAGATAGACCACATCGAGAATCCATTTGTTCAAGTTATAGCCGATAGCCTAGCTGAAAGGGAGTAGCCTCGTGATGATTTCACCTCCTGGTTTTTGAGCTACCCCAGGTGATGCCACATGGAACAGAAATCAGCTGTTCCTACTGAACTCTGCCCAAATTGCAGATTTGTGAACAAAACAGAAACACATAGCCAGAAATCTGATATTCTTCTGGTTTCTTCCTGGTGCCAGTTGTTTGGATTCTCACTTTTCTGGTACATGAGCCCTCTTGAAAGGCTCAAACTGAATGGATCAAGATCAAGTAGAAGACACAATGGAGTGACAAGAACACAGAAAGTCTAATTGCCACATGGCTGAGGGATTGGAAATCTGATATATGCAAAGGAGAGAGTCTGGTTATTCATTCTAGCCCCAAATAAATTACCTGAGGATACATAAGAATGACCCACTATTGCAGCTCAGGAGCATATTTTCAATTTTTCTTTTATGTTAGGCAATAGGATAATTTTGTAAGATGGTTGTTCTTGAGAGGCTATATTTATTCATTTATGTAACAGATATTAACTGAGCCCCTCCAATTTCATGGGCCTTGCCCATGTGCCATTCTCTCACAAGAAAACTTGAATCCAGAATAAATGCTTTTTTTTCTCAAGGCCAAACAATTACTGACAAAATCTCAGATATCTTAACCTCACATGCAGTGTTCTGTGATATCACACAGATGGAGACACATGGGACTGAGTTTCTAGGCCTGTCACTAGCTCTGTAACATTGGACAAGCCACTGTCTCTCTGGGATCCAGCTTTCATGTTTCTATAGAGAAGGATTGAACTGAATTATAGTATGTCCATAGTTTCTTTCTCTCTTTTTAATATCCCGGCAATTGTCTATCTCTGTGGTGAGTTTGTACTATGTCAGTTTATCTAAGCTGGAATAACACTTCTCTGAAAGGTTTTGTGTCAGGGTTGGCCACAGAGAAATTTCCATGAGATTTTGAGGGCAGAAGTGCAGCTGCAGCCATTGTACTAGGCAGGTGGATGTAGGACTCTGGCCAGGTGGGGTACATCATCTGCTCCTCAGCTGGGTGCTCATCAGCTGGGTTGCTCATCAGCTGGGTGAGGGGTAGCAGCTGGGCTCACAGCTTCTCCAGCTGCTGCTCTTCCTCCTATCTCAGGTTCTCTGAGTCTAGGCTGGACACACATGTAGCTCTGCTTCAAAGGCACCGGCTCCTTCTGTAGGGCATGGTACCTTAGGGTTCCATGCCGGCGGAGACAGATGCATATGACAGTTAGCCCATGTGGGTTCCAGTTTGCTCTCACAGTTTCCTCTTTCTCCCTGTTCTCCCCAACTTTGCTTCCACCTTTCTCTTTGCCACCTCTGGACCACCTGCCCTGCTGACATACTCCAGACCTTGAAGATGCACAGGCAATGGCCTTCCATATACTCCCTCACTAGCTCCCTCTCATGGGTCCTGATTAAGGGTTTTTCTTTACTCAGTGTCGACTATCCCCTTGACATTTACTTCCCCAGTTTCTCCCACGATTGTATAAGATCTAATCCCTATAATCCATCCTGTATTCCATATCACTCACAAGGTTCTGAATCTTTGGTTAAACCCCAACTGATGTAATTTTTAACAAAAATTCACTGAATGACATGCAAAGGAACACAATGAAGGGAAAAAAATAACAGGTGTTCCTTTTTGGAGGTGTACAACCTGTCAAGGCTACTCAAAGTCCAATTACTTCCTTCCAGACGAATTTCTATTGGCTCCAGCCCAATTTCCTGGTGAACTTCCTAAAGTGTACATATACACTTTTACAGTTAAAGCAACTCCGTGTACTTTTTTTTTTTTTTTTTTTACTAACAAGTTGTTAGTAAACTCAAATGGGTCCCCAGGCCAAAACATAATTACAAATAATACAAAAAGTGACATTAATATTTTTAGTATTAACAATTTTCTTTTTTAAGATTTTATTTATTTATTTGAGAGAGAGAGAGAGAGAGCAGGGAGGGGGGCAGAGGGAGAAGCAGACTCCTTGAGCAGGGAGCCCAATGTGGGGCTCGATCCTAGGACCCTGAGATCATGATCTGAACTGCAGGCTTGGGATCCCTGGGTGGTGCAGCGGTTTGGCGCCTGCCTTTGGCCTAGGGCGCGATCCTGGAGACCCGGGATCGAGTCCCACATCGGGCTCCCGGTGCATGGAGCCTGCTTCTCCCTCTGCCTGTGTCTCTGCCTCTCTCTCTCTCTGTGACTATCATAAATAAAATTTAAAAAAAAAAAAAAATGAACTGCAGGCTTAACCAACTGAGCCACCCGGGTGCCCTCTAGGATTATCAATTTAACTGTAATCCTCATTATGCCTTAAACTAGAATCCTATGATGAATTGGGTGGTGCTCATTTTTTTTTAATACCTGGACATAGCACAGGTCCTGAGGCAAAACAGGAAATATTTGCAGAGTACATGCTTAGGCAAATAGACTTGACTAAAATATAAGTATACAGCAGATAAATTTCAAGTACATGTAGTTTCATAACCAAAGAACTTTTTTAAGAGGTAGACTTTCCTTTATGTTTGCCAGAAGACCTGAGAACAGAATTATAGAGAAGCCTACAGTGATTTTGCAAAGAAGAAGGGAGCTATATAAAGGACACAAGGAATTTGTAACCAATTGCCATCCTATCCAACGGTACCATGCTGAGCACAATGCCCCTTGAACACAGGGCTCATGTTTTCATAGAGGGCTTAGTTTCAGAATAGAAACAACAATGCTGCCTATAAACTACAATGTAATAAAAGTTAAAAGAGCTTTTTCTTTTCTTTCTTTTCTTTCTTTTTTTTTTTTTTTTTAAATGAAAAGACATTGGGCAGCCTGGGTGGCTCAGGGGTTTAGCGCCACCTTCGGCCCAGGGCATGATCCTGGAGACCTGGGATGGAGTCCCACGTCGGGCTTCCTGAATGGAGCCTGCTTCTCCCTCTGCCTGTGTCTCTACCTCTCTGTCTCTCTGTTTCTCATGAATAAATAAATAAAATCTTTATTTTTTTATTTTAAAAGAAAAGACATTATGGGGTATTGGCAAAAATGTGAATTACCAAGAACTTTCATATACTGTTTTGGAGAGTAAAAGTTGGTGCAGCCAGTTTGGAAAATTATTTGGCAGTGTTCACTAAATTAGCTCAATTTTTGCATATCCTATGAACCAACAATTTTACTTTTAGGTAAATGCCTAGCAGAATATACATATATGTTCATGAAAGGACACATATCACAATATTTGTAGCAGCACTATCTGTAATATCTCCAAATTGGAAGCGACTTAAATGCCTAAAATGGTAGAATGGATAAATCATTGTGATCTATCCATGCAGTGGGATATTATAAGTGAATAAGAATGGAAAGTTTGCAACCACATGCAATAATATAAATGAACAGAACATTGAGTAGAAGAATCCAGAAGGAAAAGGTACACACTGGATGACTCTATTTCTTTAAAATTTAAAAATGTTAGAGAAATAACCAATCATCTACAGTGTTAGAAGTTAGCACAGCAATTACCCTGGGGTAAGGGTTGGTGAAAAGGAACCAAGGGGAGTGCCTGGGAGATGCTGGGATTTTGATCTGGGTGCTGGTTCCACGGATGTGTTCAGCTTGTGAAATTCATCAAGCAGCGCACTTAGGATCTGTGTACTTTTCTGTATGTTATACTTCAATAGAATCTTTTTAAAGGTTGAAAGTCTCCTGGTGCAGTTGTCTTGGTCAACAATCAAAAATCTATTTTCATTGACTTCAAGGTCAAAAAAGTCCTTTAAAAGCTGACCTTCCAAAGGCATTCCTCTATATATTTCCACTGATGCCAACTGTAGCTCACCCATCAAAGCATAAAGGAGTAAAGATGTATTTCTCTCACCAACATATCCATTAATCCACAGTTGGGGGTTTTATGCCCCATAAACATGATGACATAAGTTCTATTAATCTTTTTCAGCATCATATCCACTGCCCCTGAAGAGGGTTACACAGTGAAGCAGGTTTAGAATATCTACAGCTGACCTCCATTTTTCACGGTTACCAGTCCTAGGGCAGCTGACACAGCCAAGATTATCCTGTGTTCAGCGGGACTGAGAAAATGAATGCATTCTGATGAATGTAATTTGCTTCCCAATGACAAATGACAAACATTCAAAGATCTGGTGTGCATGCAAATACCGCTTTAACTAAGACTGATGGATGGTTATCCTGTGTAAATGCAGCCCGATGGGCAATGGGGGTGAAGTCTCAGGCCTCCTGAAAGATAATCCAACAGCTTCACTATGCAAGCTTGGAT